>NC_056716.1:25732632-26097063 GCF_018831695.1 Puntigrus tetrazona
AACCAAGCCTGTGGCAGTCTGTTATGCTAGAAAGATCACAAAGCAAAAGCTCTACATTGAGACAATAGGTAGAGTGGCGTAGTGATCCTTTTAAACCATTTGTTGATTACTAAATTAATAAAGAAGCACTTGGACATAATTGTGTACCCTGTTATGTTTATATTAGTAAATCATTGAATAGTCATGAAGTGCCGTTAGACGTCTGTATAATATTATTGATTTTTACTTACATATAATTGAACAAACAGCCCATCACTGACCTAGAATCCATAGAGATCTATTTTGTAATAGTTATTAGAGTTAGGGCCAGATTTACTAAACTGGGCAAATTAGCCTTAGAGCACAATTCCATAAAGGCGCAGATGGGAAGGAAAAATCTGGGAGTGATTTACTAACAATGCGCAAATTAAAGAACACATATGCAGTCGGATTATTTTAATAATGACCAGCACAATCTGCCAGTAGAAGCGCAAACTACCATCTGCTTTAACACTTGCTTTCTGAGGGCACTGAATAATGCCGCAAATACCAGTTTTTTGACTAGTGCAAAAGTTTTTTTTTTATATCCCATGTATTTTTCATCTGAAAGGGAAACTCCTATAAATGCTTTCAGTAAGGTCAGGTGCAAAAATAAACTTAGCACTATGGTGGGCTGTTAGTAAATCTGATCCTTAGTTGCTAATCCTGCAGAATTTGTTTAATTATTAGACCGTATGTAATGTCTTTTTGTCAAGTCTTATCATTCTTTCATGTATTACTAGAATTTTAATATAATTAATTGTATTAAATAAACTCCCTAATTATATTTTTTTTTGTAACTAACACAATTTTCACACTGTATATAAAGTTAAAACATTTAAATATGTTTTTATATAATTTGTGTATTTTTTGATACATTTTATTAAATTAGCACTGTATTTTTTTATTAATAGCTATTTAACAATTCACCCATATAAAAAGATCAGTGCACAAGTTTTAGCGAATATGCATGGCTGTTACACATGTATGTGTATTTGTAGATGTTTTGACTCTGCTATTGGCCGTCCCTCTGGTGTTGTGTGATGACGGGCTCTGAGTAATACTCTGGTGTCTGTCAGCATGCATTAGTGACATTTGTTAACGTCATGCCCTACTTCCACTGCTCCACGAAGCTGTAGAGGTGCACATCTCACTGGAGAAAAGCCTGCCTACTTAATGATGATCACCGTTAATGAGCACCACCAACAACATCAGTTATGCTCAAATTTCAGAGCGTTGTAAAGCTGCAAAGCTACAGGGACTGTTAAGTACAGTATGTTGAACAAAGACATTAATGATGGGATGTGGAAGCATTGTTTCGAGCTATAAAAAGTTGATGAACAATGCTTAATGATGTTCATTTTATTAGGACCAGATATCTCAACCGACTGGGTGTTAGACGAATAATTCGAGTTCATAAAATTGTATCTATTGACAGTTCAGACAGAGTATAGATTCTGTTCTCTCTTGTCAGGCCGCCAAAAAGGGTACTTGACGGAGAGTTATTATTACTAAAGAACTGAATGTTTTCTCTCTTTTGCTCTAGTGCTGTTTGATGCTCAGACACACTCACATACAGGGTGGCAGGTGTGAGAGGCTGGGTTTGATGTCACATCGGGGGCCAGTCCCTTCCCTATTAAGCTGAGCAGACCACCTGTCTGGCTCTTGGATGAAGAGCTGTGCTTCAGGCCCGCCGGACTCATTAAGGCCCCGCGAGCAATTACTACCTCCTCCTGCCGAGAAATCGACCCCATGCCCCACTGAATCTCATCTGAAATCCCTCAATCCTCTCCTCACCACCTCCTCATCTTGTGTTTTACCAATTCACAAAAAAAGTACCGACAACGACCCGACTACATAACCCACCTTCACATGCTATTCATAGATCTATTCCAGTAACACTACAGCAGTCCCGATGACCCACTGCCCTGTCTCAACCACACTGTAGGTTGGTGATAATCTGGATTTGTGTTACCGGCAATTTTCAGTCATACTGACGAGTTACCAAAAAACTTTTTACCATCTCTGTTTCTCTGACCTTTGCTTTAAGGGCAGATATTGTGTGTTAAACATTTAGGCTATATTGATATTTCCCTCCTCGTGTTGCAACACCACAAATGAAGTGAGCATGCAAAGCATCATTAACCTTCAAAAAGGTTCTAGAGTCGTTAGCTTCAGCTACAAATTCCACTGTGCATGGGCTATTATTAACCTTAACTCCAGAGCTGCCAGAAATGCTGGTTCCTGTTGGGAAACCATCATTTATAAATGACCCAAAAAGGCAGTTTTATGATTCATAAAACACCATGCGTTTGTTTTTCGCTTTGTAAGGTCAAATGGGTCGGTTTTATCCAATCCAAGTCTTGTTTTCTGAAATGTGACAATTGTTTTGTTAACAGAAGCAATGTTAGCCTTTCTTTAAGGTCCAAATGCATATTTTGAAGCATTGGAAGAGCATTAGTCCATTTGTGCTCCCATATGTTATTTTCTTATAAATAAAACACATTTTAATGGTAATAATTTAGAATTTTGAAATGTTTCTTTAAAATTCATTTCACATAATGGACAGTGGCCTGTCTTTAGATAAATATTAGTTGAATAGTTTGTTACATTGTATTGATGTCAATGATTATTGATGTATTGACCTATATATTAGTATTGATATCACATTCCAGAGGAAAGCAAAAGGTGTGATTACTTAATGTCTCAGTGTTTCAAGTAGAAAAAGGCTTTCCTTTGAATCTCACTGGTGTTAAGGAGAGACAATTAAAATTTCAAACATTAAAATTTTTAGTTTTAGAAATCAAACTGCCATCCGTGTGTTGTAGTGTTTGGTTGATACAACTTTTGTATTCTTATAACCAACTACTGAATTAATAAAAAAAAGAATAAATTCAGTTAATTTTTTTTTTCAATGGCAATTACATTTTATTAATAATTAAATTAAATCACAGTTTAGCAGTCAGAGAAGTTTACTGTCTATTGTTTATACATGAATATTCCATAATATATTAGGCAAGAAACAGGTCTTTGACAATATTTCCTAGGGCAAAGGTAAAAAGTCAATTATCACAAACAAACTTTTAAAAACTGATTTGGGTATGTAGTTGAACTTCAGTTCACATGAGTGGTTTATCAAGGGTTAAAACGGGTTTTGATTGAGGAGTATTTCAACACAACTTCAATAAGAACTTGAAAGACTTCAGCAGCTGCAATCGCTGTGGGTGAATAACAATTTGGGTGCTATCATGTCCTACGGGTGACCCGCTGTGAGAAAAAGAAAGAAAAACAAAGAGAAAAAACAGTTAAACCTCTTTTTATTCATTCAGTATTGAATTGCAGCCATAGCAGCACTACTAAAAGACTGTCACAACAGCTCAATGCGTATAGAGAAGGAATGAATGATTTCCATATTCTTCCGCAAACATCACTGACATTCATCTTAGATTCTGGAGAGAAAACAAGTGATTGAAAAGTGATGACAAAGAGAGAAGAGAGAAAGGAAAGAAGTGATTGAACGGTGTGTTTGAGCTTATTTGTAAATAGGGGTGGGTTTACTGGAACAACACATTTTCTTTCAAAGACATCACAGAAGGCAGCACAAACACGCTTTTGCAATTGTCAGAGGTCATATTATGGTAGATGTCAGAGGGATCATATTTGCCACGGTTGTCATGGCTCAGCAAAGTCAGTTTTTGCACATCATATGTAGATTCACAAACACACTCATAGTCGTCTGAACATCTGTTTGGGTTAAGTGGAAGCCTCTAACAGACTGGCTTCACTGCGGTCTCCAAAGCCATTTTTCCTATTATGCCATGAACAAGCAAACACACCACATAGTCACAAGTTTGACAGGGAACATCAGCTAACTGGATCTTGACATTCAACTTGCTACACAGCTTCTTTATTAAGCAGATCAGATCTATCTTTCTGTCCGTTTTACTTTCATTGTTCCGTTGGTAAATATTGTACATATAATCAATAAATTCTCTAATCTGTCCACTTAAGGTGATGATCCCAAGGTGACTGACTGTTTGATTGGTTGATTAACAGATGCCTGAGCAGATGCCCTGATTTCCATGTCTACTCTCACCTGTTTCAGAGCATGCCCTCCTCACCAGAGCCCCTGTTCCCATAGAAACAGAGAACAGCTGGACTGTCAGACAGGTCCTTGACTGACTAAATGTCACACTAAGCTGTCCCAGGAGAGGAACTGACACTATTGTTTATACATGAATATTCCATAATATATTAGGCAAGAAACAGGTCTTTGACAATATTTCTAGGCAAAGGTAAAAGTCAATTAACAAACTTTTAAAAACTGATTTGGGTATGTAGTTGAACTTCAGTTCACATGAGTGGTTTATCAAGGGTTAAAACGGGTTTTGATTGAGGAGTATTTCAACACAGTTGAGAACTTGAAAGACTTCAGCAGCTGCAATCGCTGTGGGTGTGTGCTATCATGTACCTTGACCTGCTTGAAATGCAGAAAAAACAGTTAAACCTCTTTTTATTCATTCAGTATTGAATTGCAGCCATAGCAGCACTACTAAAAGACTGTCACAACAGCTCAATGCGTATAGAGAAGGGGAATGAGAGATCACTGACATTTATCTTTCATATTCTTCCGCAAACACAGAGCGAAAGAGTGATGACAGACAAAGAGAGGGAGAGAGAAAGGGCCAAGTGATTGGTACGGTGTGTGTTTGAGCTTATTTGTAAATAGGGGTGTGGTTTTACTGGAACAACAAATTTTCTTTCAAGGGAGCTGCGTCAGCACAAAACGCTTTTGCACTTTGTCAGAGGTCATATTATGTAGATTCACAAACACACTCATAGTCGTCTGAACATCTGTTTGGGTTAAGTGGAAGCCTCTAACAGACTGGCTTCACTGCGGTCTCCAAAGCCATTTTTTCCTATTATGCCATGAACAAGCAAACACACCACATAGTCACAAGTTTTGCCCTTGACATTCAGACTTGCTACACAGCTTCTTTATTAAGCAGATCAGATCTATCTTTCTGTATGGTAAATATTGTACATATAATCAATAAATTCTCTAATCTGTCCACTTAAGGTGATGATCCCAAGGTGAGACTGACTGTTTGATTGGTTGATTAACAGATGCCTGAGCTGACTGATTTCCATGTCTACTCTCACCTGTTTCAGAGCATGCCCTCCTCACCAAGAGCCCCTGTTCCCATAGAAACAGAGAACAGCTGGACTGTCAGACCAGGTGTGTTTGACTGACGGGGTCACACTAAGCTGTCCCAGGAGAGGAACTGGAGGTGGAACCCTGCAGTCTTTTGATCGGTATGATTTTCAGTTGATGCTCAGTTGTGTGTCATGTACCTTTATTAATGATGCATAGTAACTCTAAACGCCACTGGCTATATAACAGCATATATGTTCCATTTCATGTTTGACATGGATGACTCACAGAAAATGCTGACCCTTGAATGTCTCTTGTATCAAAAATATATGGTAATACAGTATATATGGTATATTGCAATACATTTTTCCAGTATTCGAGTTGCCCTGAATCATATCTATAAAAACTCCCTGGTTTGCTGTCTACTAAATAAATTGTATTCGTATGGTTTTTAATCTAAATGATTTTCTTTAGTAATACATTTGTATATTTAATTATATTGCTCCATCAATATTGAATATACACCTATATATATATTTTTTTTTTAATGCACTTTAAAACCTAAAAGAAACTTTTTTGATGATATTTGTTTTTCAGTTGTATGTAGTGCATCAGTTTCACTGAGCAAATAACTTTTTTGCATGCCTTTTTTGCTCAATTCTTTACCCATGACTTAAATGAATTCAGTATTATCATGATTACAAAATGAATATTGCTGCATATCATATATGACTGTCTATGCTTCATAGAATTATCCCTTTGTTATTCCAAAGCAACATGAAGAAACACAGAGGTTAGTGTGACTTGGCTAACACTGGTCACATTCAGCATTTGTGATATATACATTCACCAACCGAGGAGTGACAGTATACTTTGCAATGTGTACCCTACTCCCTGTATATTCAAAGCAAACAGGGGCCTCATGCTTTGTGGAGATGGGAAAGCACACGCCGCTGGTTCTGGGATGAGGAGGGGTTGATTGAGTTTGCTTTAACAGAGGCTGGGACAGGAGGAGTGAAATATGGGAGTGACAATATTACAGAACACCGGGACACCTGGAGACCTGCCAAGTCCCGCAACTAATGTCATCATCTGTTCCAGCGAGTGTGTGCAAACGCCAGGAGAATAGAGGGGGAAACTAGGAGAAAAAGCAATGCATGATTGAATGATATGTGCTAGGTATTGTGTAGATATACACAAAATTACATATAAACCATTGCGCAAGTAATGCAATCCACTAAAAACTCTCATTTGCAGTCTATGATAGGGAAGATAAAGAAATAGTTCAGGCGTGTGTATGTGTGTGTCACGGGTGTGATGTTCATAATGGAGCCCTTCTGCAGAAGGTAATTGCAGCTTTCAGGTCATTTGCAAGAAAGCCCCCAATTAATGGAATCATAACGCTGCATCCTGCTCCGCCTCCACCATGTATTTGATCAGGAACGCCTTCTTGCTCTCATCTCTTTCTTACTCCTCTATCACTCGAGCTTTCTTTGCCGGCTCCCTCAGAACTGTGAAATAATGATAGTTTTGAATGTGCAGACGATATTGCATTAACACATCACTTTGAAGAGCACAGGAGCACGTGGTGACGATCAGAAGAGAGGGTTTTTTTCTACAGAGCGCTTTGCCTACGGGGAGCATTTTCTCCATGCTGCGTGCTTGTAATAAGCGTGTGTGGATGGGGAAAGACTATGCTTGACCCTGATGGCTGTGTGTGGTTTGTAGAAGTCCTGTTTGTATACTACTTACCTAAAAATATCTCATCAACTCATAAATATTTGATCAGCTATTTCTTCTGAATGCAGAACAAAGATGTTTGTTCAAAACTCCTTGGTCTCTCAGAGTCAAAATTTGCTCATTTAAAGTGAGCTCCAAGGCTGTTTTGTGGGGTTTTTTTTGTGTGTGTGCTTTCTCTTTTTTTTTTAAATATCTCATGAACTCAAATATTTGATCAGCTATTTCTTCTGTGTGCAAAACAAAGAAGTTTTTTTTCAAAACTTCTTGGTCTCCCAGGGTCAAAATTTGCATAATTTAATGTGACAAGATTTTCCAAGGTTGTATTTTGTGTTATTCTGTGTTTTTTTTTTTTCATCTTTTTTGTGTAGTTTTTGTTATTGTTTGTGTGTGTGGGTTTTTTGTTTTTGTTTTTTTTGTAGTGACAAGATTTTTCAAGGCTGTTTTGTTTTTTGGTTTGGTTTGGGGTTTTTTTCTATAATGTCTTTACTGTTCTTTCACATTGTGCAAAGCACTTTTAAAGGCAACCGTAACAAACAAAAAAACTGTAAATTAATAAAAAAGAAGGAAAGAAAGTAATAGTATAAATAAAAAAATCTGACTTAAAATTAAATAATGCAGTCCAGTCAGTAATGTAAAGTGCAGCACAGTGCTTAGTCAGAGAACCCACTGGTAAACAGTTTTTTGCTGTTGGAACATGACTACCGTCGGGGCACATCTGACATTTTCTGGATGCTGATTCCAGCTGTGAATAGCATAATAGCTAAATGCTGCCTCACCATGTTGAGAATGAACCCTAGGATTTCTAGCTCAACTATTGTGCTGATGTTGTCTGATTGTTCTTTTATCTTATTCTGGACCAGCAGTAAACTACTTTTCCCTGCTTTTTCCTATTTTATCTAAAGTAATGTGTAATGTAATGCAGTCGCACTCTCTTTCTCTCTATGAAAGGTGAATGGAGTGGTCAGCAAGGGGCAGTGGAGAAACTCACTACAGAAGAGGAGAGGAAATTAAATCAGCGGGATACACAGGTTTGGGGCAGATGCGATGAGTGCCAAGTGCAAACTAATTTAATTGTGTGTGGGCTGATGTCCCTTGATGCCCGGCCCAGATCAACCACCCCACGACCTCCGCGACCTTATAGCCTGCCATAGGGAGACGGCAGTCTGCTGCAGGGGGCGACTGGGAACACACACTTGGTAAGTGGTCTGCACCTAATTTGTCAGAATGTGTTAGCACGTGTGGATATGTATAATTATAAATGTTTCATGTGCTCATATGTCTGACAAAGACATTCACAGTTTTGAAAACAGAAGGACGAGGGCGATCAGGATGGAAAAATGAAGCATCTCAGAGGGATCGGATGGAATAGGAGGCAGAGGCTGAATGGAGAGGGGAAAAGAGATAGATCAGAGTGTGATGGAGAGGTTGGTAGTGCCACAGGTTTGTCTGTGACACCGCATGCTGTTGTGTAAGCCAAACAAACAACAGGTGTTAGGCTTCCGTAAAAACCCTCTTGCTCCTGACTGTGAGGAAATTGGAGTCGGCAGACCTGTGAAGTTCAAAGGAGGAGAAAAAACATTAAACAAGACAAGTATCACTCTCAGTATGGATGGGAAGTCAAATGCCATGCTAAAACACAACACACAGATGTACACCCATGGGAGCAGACAAACACGCATGCAGATATAATATTACATAAGATGACTTTAGACTGAGAATTTACACTTTCTATGAACACAGTACACTTCAGTGTTCCTTGAGTTTAAAAAAATTCAAGCGCAAATCTCAAATTATTTAATAATTTTTTTTTTTATCATCAATACACTAATATTTTGAAATATTAAGTTTGATATAAATGTTTCCTAGTATTTTTTTTTG
The DNA here is from genome assembly GCF_018831695.1 of Puntigrus tetrazona. Lineage (NCBI taxonomy): Eukaryota > Metazoa > Chordata > Actinopteri > Cypriniformes > Cyprinidae > Puntigrus > Puntigrus tetrazona. Next base: position 25,741,424 of record NC_056716.1, read on the forward strand.
TGGATACTGTGATGCATTTTGTAGGATACTACAAATGTTTTACTGTCAATTAATCAGTTTAATGCATCCTTGCTGAATAAAAAAAATCGTGACCCTTTTGAATGGTAGTATATGTTGAAATATAAATAACATAACCGTAACCTAGTATGTAAAAGATTTTGAGGTTTATCTAATGTTTATTGTTGTACAAACATTTTACACTTTATTTAACCATATTCTCAAAATTCTGTAAAAGAGTTCATATAAAATGAATAGAAAATAAAACGCATCATTTTTAATTTGACTCCCTGAGGCTGACAGACATTTCCTGAAGGTTAGGCAATGAACATTTAGTTGAAAAATACTTCTTTTTTTTAAGAGTTTGAGGCTCTATTTTGTACCCAATTTGCAGAAACTGCCACTTGTTTTTATTTGCGCCTGACTTCCTGATGAGGAAGTCATCCTGATGAGTTATGTAATGAGGGGAAAAACACATATTCAGTCATTTGCACAATGGCCATTATAACACAGAACTTAATAGCATTTATTTTCCATTTATCAAGGATATAAAAGGCTTCCACGGTGAATTCAAATGTTCGTTTGTCATTAAAGCTTAGCTCAGCAGTTCTTCCACGCATTTGCATTCTCTCCTGCTCTCTCTCCCATTCTTTCTGTCTTTTTCTCTTTACTTCCTTGTGTGTGAGTTTTAGCTGGAGTGAAGTTGATCTTCCTGTGCCGTATGTGCTGCCATCAGTGCAGTCGCTCTCACTCGCACCGATTCGATTTGGAATTTTCAATCAGTTCACGCTGCGTAAATGTTTCTGTTTTTCTGTCACAATTAGCCAGTTGGTTTTCAATTAATTTCTTACACATGTATTATGCCTTATAAAATGTAATTACTTCAAAGCATGCTATTGGTCACATTAACACAGAAGGTGTGCATGACATTATCCTCCATAAATAACAACATGCCTGTGCACCAGCCTTTCATTTGCATTTTGACACTTTTAATTAAAGTGACTAATAGAGCATTCGGGGTTATGCTACTTGTGACAAACTTTGATACAATCTGCACATATTTATTGCTTTTACCTAAACTGTGTAATTGATACCATGTCTCAGATGCTGTTAATATGATCAGATTGACTAATTAATGTTTGGGATTCATTGAGATGTTTGCAATGTTCCATGGCTCATAATGCTGAGTGACCTTTAAAAAGCTTAATGCCAAGTCAGGCATATTGAATGCTGTCTGTGGACGAAGCGGTTTGTGTGTATGTGTGTGTGTGTGTGTGTGTAGGTGTTTGGATCGTCCTGGGCACAATGGGGCATCGTCAAACAGAGGGCACTCTGCATGAGGGCATTTGAGCCAGAAATGTGATGGAGAGCTCTTTCATTTGATGTCTTCTTTAAAGGGCTCTCCAGTTTGGGTTGAGGTGGGTGGTCTTCTCTAATGAGGAGACCAACCTCAGACCAGGTCAGCTTTCTTTTTTCCCTTCTCTCTCGCTCTGATGCTTTCTCTCTCTTTCAGTCTGTCACCGGTGTGTATGGGATCATGCTGTTCTTAAGTAATGGCTTTGGATAGTGAGCTGTTATATGCTATCTTTGTATCCTACCTAGTCATCCTATCTCCTAAAAAAAAAAGCCAACGCTGCCACAACATATATAAAGTGATAAACTCCAAAGAGGTTATTTCTAACACCTGGAGAAACTTTCAGTTAGCGTTTGCATAGCAGTTATAAATGTGTTCTGTGTATGAATGCTGGATGATGCCCCGAAAATTGTTGTAGTCATAAAATTTAAAACAAGGTTCACATTTGACTTGACTTTGTAGAGTTGCTTACTCTTAAAAAATTACAGCCAGCAATGCCAACATATATACAATTTTTATTGAAATATTTGTTACATTTTAACAATTTTGTTATGTTTCTGTAATTTCTATTTATTGCTTCATTTGTTTTTTGAATAAACATTAGGCTACACTTCAAGTTTAATTTAATTTAAACTGAACCAAAATTAAAAGTGTTGCCTTGGTAGCTAAGGTAAGATGTAAGATAACGTTTTATGTAACAAAATATGTCTGTATATATATATAGTATATATATATATATATATATATATATATATATATATATATATATATATATATATATATATATATATATATATATATATTCAATTTCACTTTAAATACCAAAAATGGTTTAAAAAATATTTTATTAGTTAAATGTTTTAATAGTTTTAGTTAATGTTAATGTTAACCAAACACTTTTAAGACACCCTATTAGAATAAGCCGCTTTGTTTCAAACTACACAGAAAGAGATATATCATCTCCTTATAATGTATTTTTTTTTTTTTGCAAAAATCATTTTACCTCCTCTTGAAATCTTGACAGGATGCCTAATCAAGCAAAGCACTTCATCACTGATTTGTGAGTAACCAGCAGCCAACAAAACAAGACAATTATATCAACAATAATGCTTAATGATTGTTCAGATTGGCTTATTCTGGCCAAGACACTTTAACTTCCTTCCTCCCTCTCTCTCTTTCTCTCTCATTCTCTCTCTCTCTCTCTCTCTCTCTCTCTCTCTCTCTCTCTTTCTCTCTCTCTCTCTCTCTCTCTGGAACTAAGGCGGTTCTTTTTGAGCAAAATGAAAGCCTGTTTTGGTTGTGAAGATCAGGAAGGACATTGTGGCCTTTTGTGACCAGCAAGGTTTTCATTCAACCCACTGATTGAGCTTTCAGCCCTTCATTCATAATTGAAGGCCATTAACTCCCATGGTAAGTGCCTGTAGTTTAATTAGCTGGTCTGATGGCCTGGGTGCTTCACTAGTAAGCACTGAGCTTTAATTGAGTCTTCGGTCAGCGGGCAGACAGGGACAGTGATCTAGATCACAAATAGCAGTGAAGGTGGACATTTTAAAAGCTGCCTTTTAAACACGCTTTTTAGGTTTCATTGCTCTTTGTTCTACCTATAAGAAAATCAATGAATGCTCCCTCCTTATCTGTCCTTGTGTGTCCTTGAAATCTGTATAAAAAGATTTAGTAAAGTTTGTATTAAGTAGTTGATTAGTTCTGCCCCTAGGCGATTTGTCAGATTATGTGTCGACTAGTTGTGAATCACATGACTTCATTTGTTTTGTTCTATACATCTGAGATGGTCTGAGTGTATATGAAGTCTTGTAAACTGCATTCAGACTAATCAAGTGTCATACAGAGATTGACAGAAACTGTTTTTTTTGTGCTTTTGATGATAATGCAAGCTGCAGTTTGTCAGTGGACATGAGAGTAGAGTACAGTGGATATTTGACGTGCATCGCCCCAGCTGCACATTCTGTGCAATCGCATTTTCTGTCAACAAAGCATTAGACTTGGCAGAAACAGTAAAGACTGCTGATAGTGCACTGTGTGAGACATTTTTGTAAGGTAAACACTCATCCACTGATATGTGTATATATCATATGCAAATATTCTGTGTGTTTGTATACGCTACCTTTTAGAAGTTTGGGTTCGGTCATTTTTTTAAAATGCTTGTTGTTTGAGCAAAAATACAGTAAAAGCAATATTCTGATTGTGCATTCCAATTAATCTCAGTCAAACTGCAGTTGGGTTATTTTGAGTAGGTTAAAAAAATATTTAGAACTAACTAACACAATAAAATGTGATGATAATAAAAAAAATGAGTTATCTGTTTTTGCAAATAAATATATCTGCATATATATATATATATATATATATATATATATATATATATATATATATATATATATAGTACTGTGCAAAATTTTTAGGCAGGTGTGAAAAAATGCTGTAAACAAAGAATGCTTTCAGTAATATAATGGTTACGGGGATTAAGTAAGCAAACAAAAGAATCAATATTTGGTGTTACTACCTTTTCCCTTCAAACCAGCATTATTCTTCTTAAGTACACTTGCACAAAGTCAGGGATTTTGTAGGATTATAGTCAGGTGTATGATACTACCAATTATACCAAACAAGTGCTAATGATCATTGTCACACATAGGTTGAAACCCAGTCATGAACTGAAACAGAAACAGCTGTGTAGGAGGCTTAAAACTGGGTGAGGCACAGCAAAAAGACACAAGGTAGTTATACTGCATCAACAAGGTCTCTCCCAGACAAAGATTTCAAAGCAGACTGGGGTTTCAAGATGTGCTTTTTAAGCTCTTTTGAAGAAGCATAAAGAAACAGGCAATGTTGAGGATTGTAGACGCAGTGGTCGGCCAAGGAAACTTAGTGCAGCAGATCAAAGACACATCAAGTTTATTACCATTCGAAATTAGAAGATGTCCAGCAGTGCCGTCAGCTCAGAACTGACAGAAACCAGTGGGACCCAGATAGACCTAGAGAGGTCTGGACAGAAGTGGTCTTCATGGAAGAGTTGCAGCCAAAGAGGGCAAAAACAAGGCCAAGCAACTCAAAGTATAGGATCTGGGATGCAGAAAAATGGCAGCAGGTGCTCTGGACTATATGTGTGTGTGTGTGTGTGTGTGTGTGTGTGTGTGTATATATATATATATATATATATATATATATACACACACACACACATAAACATTTTTGAGTTATCTGCCCTGTCTTCCTTTTCCTTGTTTTCTTCCTCTCCACTGTCTATCACTTGTTTTCTATCTTCCTCCTACTTTCATTTACTCTCCTCACCTTATCTGCTCTTCTGCTCTCAATCGCTTTATTCTCTTATATCTCCCACTTCCTTCGTACATCTGTTGGCATCTGTGTGTGTGTGTTTATGATTGTGTAGGAGTAGCAGGGAGGGAAAGCTCAGCTGTTCATAAGATGTGATGGGTAGAGGTGAGATTTTCTTACACTTTTCTCATTGCAGCAGAGCCAGGGGGCAACTAATGTGAACAGAACAATACACGTGGCAGCTCCACAAGGCCAGGCCTTATTGCAAACAAAGGACACAATGCTGTTTCATAAGGCTTTTCATTCATTTTGCGGCCACTGTGAAGAAGTTTTTCTGTTGCCATGTTCAGTCATGAAGAGAACATTTTCTTGGAATGCCCTAAATGAATGCATGAAGTGCGTAGGCCGCAAAAACAGTTAAGTCGGAAGGACTATGGCATACATACATCAAATGTCAGCCATTGTCACTATTCAATATTTTGTCTCAACTGATTTTCATTCCATGTGGTCCAACGAAATTTGTCAAATGAAGTTACTTTAAAATTAAGATACTTCAATTGTAATTGGACATCAATTGATTTGTTTTGTTATTGTTAAATTCAAGCAGTGCTATTTTTATGACCTGTTTGAAAGCTTTCTAAGACTTATGTGATATTTTATGCTGTGAAAGTGGGCACAGTGAAAATGCACCTCCTGTAGGAAGCTTTTTGTATTGCAAAATCGCAATAATGCAAGCCAGACATCCTCACTGAACATGCTAAATAATATCACCTTCGTCTTCCAGAACATATAAATGATTCTCACTGATGTCTCAAGGTTTTAGCCTTAAGATGTATGAAGATACACTTCTAGAAACATTAGACCAGACTGCCTGTCCATCTGTCTCACCTCAAAGTGAGGGTGTGTGTGTAGTGCACAAATGGATAGACTCATTTGCAGATCTCCTTAACAGGCTGTTTTTCAGGATGCTTTGGCATTGACAATTGCCCTCTATTTCACATCTCTGGAAATGTGTGATTCTGTCTGTCTCTCTTGCTGTGAGAGATCTCTATGGGGATCTGCAGTACCGGCACTCCAGTGTCTATAGGATATAAGGCAGATGTTGTGTTGTGATGGTGTGTATGTTTCATTAGGCTTGTTTTGTCTCCTACAGCATTATGAAATCCTTTCCTGCGGGCTTTTTGGTTATTACAGATATTGTTAGAGTTCCGGTTAAAGGTTCATTGTTTGAGCTCTGTATACATTCTTTGTTTTTTCCCTGCTGAAATAATTGTTATTCCCAGACAGAATATACAGATGATAATTGTGGAATTTTCACACTTGGGAGCCAAAACTAGTGGGATCATTGACATTTGTCCAGGATTTTTTTTTCTGATGTCATTAGAAATGCTTTCTTTGTGTATGTTTTCATATTGTTAAAAAAAACAATTTTAACAATAGTTTATATTGATTTTCTCTGTCATGTGAATTTTTTTCTTAATGTAAGTTGTTTTTTCAGGTAAAATGGATGATTATTGGATGAATATTTACAATTTTTGCACATCAAAGTGTGTAATCAAGTCGTTATATATATGCGTTGTGAAATCTTTGGGGGTGGAGGTTAGAGAACAAGAGCTTTGAAAACAAGAGCTGTTCCAATTCTGTGAAAATAGAGCTATTTTCCGGTTTCTGCAGGTGCGGCTTCTTTATGAGCAATAATACAGCTATAACATCACTTAGATTAGATTGATCAAACATAACCATGTTTGAACCAATGACAGACTTATGACAATGAGACTTTGACTCAATCATGACATTACTGATCTGCGTTTGACCTCAAGTGACTCCGTTTATCCTTCAAACACCAATCCCTGTCCAAGGTGAGAAGAAAAGACAAGATCTGACAGCTACTGCACCAAGGGAGCAGCCAAAACTACAAGCACTGACACCCTGAGATTGATTGATTATGTCTGTCTTGGCTCAAACATGAGAATGCAGTTGGAACAAATTCGGCACTTTGGTTGTCCCAACCCACTTCTCAGTATCCCTGTGCATCTACCTCACACTCATACAGAGCCACGTCTAGTTTATTATATTAATACCAGGCGTTTCACCTCCTGTCAGTGGCAGAACGACAGCAGTGAAGAGTGTGACAAGGTCAGAGCAGGGCTCACAGTCTAACCAGATTACACAGAAATTAGGCGAGCATGCACGTTTCCACTGATGCCTAGAAATGTGCTTTCTGCGCAGTGGAGTGTGTGTTAAACCACAGGATGACAAGACTGTCTGCTCTTATGTCCTTGTGAGCTTCATTACAACACGTTTTTAGTGCATTTATATGATACCACATACTGTACAATGTGGTAAGTTTGGAAACCGAGAACCAGTGCTTATTCAGAACCTGTTTCGTTTTCAGAAGATATACAAGAACCTTGTGCATTCTTCCATCAATGTGGACGAAACACCATACTAAAATACTCTGACAGAGTTTCCTGCATTATTTATTCAGTGATGCTGAAAAACAGAATAAAACAGTCAATGTTGTCCAAATACAGAAAGAATGACTCTTCTGTTATTTCTTTAGGTTTAAAAAAGGCATACAATGCAATCATTGTTGTTTGATTCTAGAATGAATGACTTTTGTGAGCCGATTCTTGTTAGTGAATCAGAAACAGACAGCATAATCAGTGTAGTGCATGTACAATTCCAAAATGAATCACTCGTATGAGTCTATTCTGTTTAGTGAATTAAAATATAGACTACTATTCATATAGTATAATTCCATACCAGAACAAATTATTTTTATTACCCTATTTTTTTGTGAACTGAAACATTAATGCAGTCAGTGTAGTTTGACCCCTGAATGAATATAGCCTAGTAGACCTCAATCCATGTTGCTACAATTTGACATTTTTTTTTATTGAAAAAAAGCCATAGAGTGCAATTTCGAACAAATGACTGTTATGAGCCAGTTATTTTGGTGAAACAAAAACATACAACACAACCAGTATAGTTCGATTTCCAGACAAATTACAGGAGTCAGTTAGTTTTTGGGAATCTAAACCAGTGTAGTTTGCTTACTGACCAAATTATTCCAAAGAGTCAGTGCATATATGGAATCAGAAATCAGAATTGGAATTAAGTGCTTAACGATTCCCATAGTTTTTTACTTCTGGGTAATTGTAAATTGCAGTGTTTCTGTTGGCTCTCAGGTGTCAGTGATGTCCTGGTGGGGTTGGGCAGAGGGGGGTCATCGCCTCCCTGTGTCCCCTACGTCCTGTCTGCTTGCTGACAGAGAGGGCACGGCCCATTCTGACCCCTGGCTCTCGCTCCCCTGAGGTGGCTAACTTCATTTCTGCACAATCGAGTTAGAGCCCAGATTATCCCTGCATATTCAGCAGCCCTCCCTGTTTCATCTTCCACCTACACACCCATCAAATCAACAAACACACACACACACACACACACACTATTTCAGATACATATTCATGTTTACCAACCTTGAAATAGTGCCATATACGCTATGTATTTTGAAGCAGACAATGTTTGGAGCAGAGCTCACATTTATTCGGCGTACTTGACAGGACAGCTGTCATATGTACAGATTCCTTGTGTGTTTTTTAATAAATCAGCTTTACCAGAGTTGTGCAATGCACCATAAATCACTTATTGTCTTGATGCAGACAATTTTACAGGATCTCTCCCATCTTTCGCCCTCCATTGCCACTGTGTGTGTGCGCGGGGAGCGTGATGCCTCGTCTTGCCTCGGCTCTTATGAAAGCTTTATTGGATTCCACCATCCCCAAAGGGAAAACGCTTTAAATGTCTTTGCAATTATACCTCTAATAACAGCGCTGTGCACTTGGGCCAAGCCAAGGATAAGGAACTGCAAGTTAGTCAGTCAATAGTGGGGCTATTAATCTCTGTCACCTGCCTGTCAAGATGAGTCGAGCAACAACAGAGGTGTCTCTTGACCTATGTATGCATCCCAGCACCGTTGATGAACTCAGTCAGAGCATCAGTCTTCATCGGCGAGGGTGGCGTATGTCTACGGACCCGAGGAGAGAATTTTACATGCTCTCACGGGAGTCGCTTTAGGCTGATGCCTTCAGACAGGGAGATGAGGAGAGATGGTCATGAATGCAGACGATTATTAGTTGCCACAGTTTGTAATTTGCTCTGGCCTTATACTCTCACCGGCGTGACATCAACTGTCTCTTGTTCCTGACATCGCCTCCATATTGTTAAAACGTGCCCTGAAGCAGTTATTGACTATATAATATGCAAATTAGGATAGAGATATATATCTATTTTCTGAAGTAGACCTGTTTCAACGTTTTTAATGTAAGAATTTGTTTTAAAATGCTAATTATGCCGTCACTCATTCTCATGTCGTTTCAAACACAAAAAGAGATGTTTTGAAGAATTTTTTTTTTAGCGAACAGGTCAAAATGTAATGTTATGGCTCATTCCCAGAGTCAGTACAGTGAAGTACTGTACACTCTGACCTGGCTTGCATTTTCACTTCTGACAGTAACTTTACTTCATTGCTGTAGTCATTGGCACCTGCAGGTGTACCACTGTATGCACTGTGCGTACCATGAGCCTGACCTGAAATTTGCCCATAAAACATTTCAACAGTAAATTATAGATTAATACCCCTTGCGTCCGGTATTGCTGGCAACTGAACCAGCCATGCCATTAATTATGAATGTATCAGTCTTTTGCATGCCAAAGTCAATAAATATTATGCCAAACAGGAAACTGCGCTATGCACTCTTTCATGAGATAGGTTTAAACTATAATAATTTGTTTATTTGATCAATTAATTGATTTTAAAGTAGTAATTTAAAACTTTCTATAGATATAGACATGTGAAGTATTCCTATTCTAGACCAAGATGGCAGAAACTGTATCCTCTGTTTTCTTAGGTATTTTATAAAAGCACAACATTTTGTTGTTTTTTTTGATTGTATATAAATAAAAGTAGACTCTTTAAAGTTCCAAATGACGAATCCGAATTACGGTGTATTTAAGTCGTTTCTACAGAAAAAAATAATCTGCAAGTGCTTCAGTCTAACAGTGCACATTTATGTGGGTTAAACATTTACATTGTGATATGCTTGAACTGTTTTATATCAATTGATTTTATTTTAGAGTTGTGATGATTTGAGAAGGCTAAATTATTGAAATATTGGCTATGATCAACTAGCTGCCGCCGGCTGTAAAAAAAAAAAAAAAAAGAACTCAACAAAGAAAATGTGACATTGGGAGCTTTTCAGTACTCAAATTGATGCTTCCTCATTCCCTCACTCTTCCGTCCTCAAACCTGTGACCCGGAAACCGATCGAACTTTTCAATAAATGAGAAGACTTCCAGGAGCTATGAGCAAAGATGCACAGATGTGTGCTACTTATAAGTTTTTTTGGTCACGTTTTCCTGGCGCATTTATAAATTCTCCTCCCCCTTCAGTGGTTCAATCTGAATGTTATGAAACGATAAGAATATTTTTTGCACACAAAGAAAATAAAAAAATAACAATAATTTGTCTCCTCTGTGTCTCTCCACATCACTGTAGCACTTTTTAGTAGAATATCCACTGAACACACTACATATATTGTGGTCTGTGTCAGCCACACCACAAGGATGCGCTGTTTTGGGTCAAATCAAAGCGTAAATGCGTACTATGGGAGAAGAATGGCATTCAAAGAATAAATGATTTTATATACATGGGACATTTGCTGACAGATGATGACAGAGCACAGTGTACTTGAATAAAAAATAATAATTTTACTTTTTGCATCGGGGAGCTGTATCATATTTCAATAGTATTCTATAAAAACAAAGTAGTAAATGAAACTAAAATTAAGCAGAATTGGGAGATTTAATTAGGTTTAGAGATTGATTCAGAAAGTTGGGAGATAGACCTTGAGAACATATATACTTGTTCTATTAATGTAAGACAATTCAATTTAAAACTGTTCATAGATTATACTTTTCTAAGATAAAATTGCATTTTGCCAGAATTTCAGTTCCGTTACAGACGTAAAGTAGTAAAGGGATTTTAACTCACACACTGTGATTATGCTCTATATTTTACAGGAATATTGGGTAAAAATATTTTATTATTTTATTGCATCCAAAGAGAATCTATGCCTACTTTTAGCTTTAATTGGAATATATAGTTATATAAATTAAAGACAAGCCATATTGTTTGATATGATAATTGTCAAGGGGGTGATTTTAAGAAAACAGTTTTTGCTCCCAAGTTTGAAATGTGGAGTAGAGTAGTAATTATGCTTTTTTTATAGGGTATTACATTTTCATTTATATTTTATTATTTTTAAAAAATGTAAATGCATGTACAAAATGTATCGCATAGTTTGTGTCCTGTGGATATTCTCCAAAATGACGAGACACTGATGCGGAGAGACACAGATGAGACAAATGATTGAATAAAATTGTTATTTTTATTTCTAATGTACAAATAACTGTTCCTTTGACTCTCTGCACTCATTTTCTTTCCTTGAATACTATTTAAATCATCTGACGATGGGAACGGACATAATTGCGTACCATATTGTACTGTACTGAACCGTACTGTTTGGTGGAAAAGATCCATTAGACTACTAAAACCTGGCTTTATTGCTATCTATGATTGAAATAGACAATTGCAGAGTACAGCATTTTACCTCAAGATAACTGATATTTGAGGGACAGCACTCTGGAATACAGATCCCCTAAATAGCATAAAAATTGCAACCTGGGGGTCTCTTCCAATTGGCTTCTCATTAAATTCTTTGCACATACACATATTCAAGTTGTGGGTCACAATGTATATTGATTTCAACCATGTGACCCCAAAGACGTGTTTCACACAGTCTCATAATTGAACAAAATGTGGCAAGTCTTAATATGCACAATTTTAAACAATCTCTTCTTCTTTCTTTCTGTTGTCCTTTCTTCGTACCATATTCTTTTGTGCCTTCCTCTGATGGGCTCCCTCTTTCTTACTCATTCCTGGATCAAACATTCATCATGACCAACCCTTGTTCTTTCCCATCTTCCGTCTCCCGTCTCTCCGTGACCTTCCTTGCCTTCTCTCAGTGTTTGATGAGGGGAATGCGATTTGAAATTGCCCCCTGCTGCCACGGTTCTCTTAAATGTCCGGGTCACGCAGACACTTCCTGAGCCAAACAGGAGAAAGAACTAAGAGTAAAACAGATGAAGAGAGAGGGGGGGAAAATACATGGTGTAGATGATTGCTGCCGCAGTTTACATAATGAAATGTGTGACCTGGAGGGTCTCTATATATGGAAATCTTTTGGAGATATTTGTTGTGATCTTTACAGATTTTATAAAGGTCACCCGGTGTTGTGAGAGCAAGCTGAAAGGGAGTTTGCTGTGTTAGTGCTGATCATAATGCCAGGGCACATCGTGACCCCTGAAAACAAACAGACTGTTGAAATGTAAGATACGGGACGAGAGTGAGGGAGATGCACATAGAAGTGAAAAATTCAGCGAGTACGCCAAAGAGGAAGCACTGCAAGGTATAACACAGTGTTCCATCCAAGACATTCCACCTTTCTCCATTCATTTTTAATGTGCCATATATCTCTGCTACACTGGAACATGACATCTACCCTGAAGTGTGGGAGACTTTCATCAGGGATTCTGTGTGCGTATGTATGTGTGTGTCTGTCTTGGTAATAGAAATAGATCTAGAGGCCTGTGAGTAGCATTACCTTTCGGATGTTTATTTATGTCAACGAGGCTACAGATTTGCATGTGCATAATGAATGAAAGATTAAGACAGACAGCATAGTGCTTTAAGACAGGGTGTAAGATATCTTGCTCTCACTCACGCGCACACACACACACACACACACACACACACACACACACACCCTTTCCATCATCTATGCTGTAAAAGTTAAATGCCTTGGGCCGTCCCTTCTCGGCTCTAAACACTGTTGAACGTCATTGTTTGACTGCCGCTGTAAAAACAGAGTGCCTCACTCGTTCTTCCACTTATCACTTCATCCCTCCATCTGATCCCTCCACTCTATATCTCATAAATCTGCTATCCTCATGCACTTGCTCTCCTTCCACTTCATATATATCTATATCATATTCATTTATTCTTCCGTACGAGGTCCTCAGTTATCAACGTGAGTTTTTTTTTCTTTCATATACAGTATGCACCTTTTCCCCAGTATGATTTCTCCTTTTGTCTTCCTGCACCTTTAACCATTCCCATCTCTACCATTCTTTGTTATTTATTTAATTGTTTGTTTGTTTCTCAGCAAGTGCTTCATCACATTTGGGAATGCATGCTTAAAGAGATGTGAATTTATGCAAATGTATGGCTGAAAAATGAGGAGTCACCTTCTCGCAAAGTACAAAGAACAGCAACGACTCGTTACAATATTTCCCTTTGTTATGAATCTGCAGAATAATAATTAGGAATGATTTGTGAACTGAGCAAAAATGTTTTTTTTTTCTAGTGGTTAAATAACTGGTAAGACTTCACCTAGACCCCAGCTGATATTCAGCAGTCTGGCTGATTAGACTTCTGTGTAATTTCGCCCAGTGGCGGTTTTTAATCATACCACAGGTAGTTGCCAGCACTTATTTGCACAATTGCCACTTCTAAAAATGAATGCATACACCCATGCTTTTCTCTGTGTGATTTTTACTTGCATATGCATATGTATTGATAAATGATGCATATGTTAAGGATCGTTTTACATACAGATGCATAAAGTTTTTTAGCAAACAAAATATTAGTATAAAATATTTGACAGTGAAATGAGTGTCAATGCCACCCTGACGGACCTTCTGTCATGTTATAGTGCTGACAGTGATGATGCAGACCGCAGTACACGACCCTGCTGGGGTCAGAGGTCATGCATGAGGGGTCACTGCAGACTCTATGCCCTGACACAGTGATTGACAGATGAGTATGTCTCTGCAGCATAGGTCAAGATGCACAGTGTGCCACTACAGCGGGTCAACTGATGCAGCACTTGGCTGACGCAGCAGGTATGATTTCTACTTACTCTGTGATGCTCTTGTCCAAGCCGCTGGCGAAAAACATAAGCTGTGTTCCCTTCACAGGGTCCTGAGCAGGGGGATATCTGTACTAGTTCACTTCACAACAAAACAGTTAACCGTGAATGTTCTGCATCGCCATGCAACAGACGACACACAAGCTGCATAGGTATGTGCTATACTTGCGTGAATAAATACCAAACAACTTAGCATACTTGGAAACCATACTTACTGAAACATTTTGTAATATTTATGTTTTTTGAAGAAGTCTCTCATATGTTCACCAAAGCTGCATTTATTTAATCAAAAACACAATGTAATATTGATTGTAATATTGACTTTAATTTACAATACCGATTTTCTGTTTTAATATATTTTTAAAATTTATTTTTTCTGTAATGACTTGATTTGTGAAGTTGAATTTTCAGCAACTATTATTTCAGCCTTCAGTTTCATTTAATCCTTCAGAAATAATATCCTGATTTGGTGCCTTAGGAAAAAACTCTTATCATTGTTTAAAAAAAGTTAACATTCTTGTGTAAATCATTATGCATTTTTCCATGATTCTTTAATGAATGTAAAGTTTAAAATAACCAAATCCGTCCTTTTTACTGACCTCAAACTTTTGAACAGTAATGTATGTATAATATACTTTCTTTTATTTTATTTGCATTATTTATATACATTTTATTCAAAATAATTAATATAAACCTATATTGTATAAAAGTATATAACACTTTTGTTTATCTTAACAAATATTAAAGTAAATTAAAAACCTATATAAATACAGAATATTTTAATTTATTTTAATTAAAATTAAAATTAAATATGTAGATTTTTTTGTATAGTTCAATAAATGTGATAGTCTGTTACAGTATGTAATAAAATGTACAAAAATATATCAATGTTCGCTTTGCATTTTGCAGATGAAGTACAGTATATAGTTAGCATTGAAGAAAACTGATTGTGAAGAGAAATTTTAGAAGAAATGCGCTGAAGCCACTTGTAGCCAAAAGCATGTTTCTCATACACTCTCAAGAGTGTTCAATGCACTTATGCATTTAATTCTATATTTTAAGTCCGCAAGGAAATGAGAGGACAGAGGGATGCCTGCCACACCGATCCTCTCATTATTCATCAACAGCTTGGCAGTGCTTTTAGCTATCTGCATATTCACAGGGAATTGTGGGAGATGTTGTCCTCTGGGGCCCAGACGGTGTGCCGCATCTGCTTTGCTCTTGAAAAGTCATTGAGTGAGTCAGAGAGGAGTCCAGGCAGACGCCGTCTTCTCTGACTGCGTTGTCTTAAACTGCTCAGCTCGACAGCATTAAGCATCCTCTCTGTTTAATGAGCGTCTGCACAGCGAGAAGAAGCACGTCGACGCTCTCCTCGCCTGTCATTAACGTGCCGACAGAGGGGACACGGGACGGGCTGAAATGGAGAAATAATAGGCAATTTAGCGGTGCGTGGAGAGAAGGGGGGGCTGAGAGGGAGGGCAGGGTCATCCCTCGCTCTGTTTTTAGGGGATCCTTTTCTGTCATCCCTGCAGAGCCGCAGGCAGATAATGAGGAGTCGCCTGCAGCATAAATAGGCTTAAAATAGAAAGAAGGAATAAATAACTTTAATAGAAGAGAGTCAGTGATGGGAGGAGAGGGATGAGGTAGGTGGCCCCTGTTCTCTGTCCATCTCTCCATCCCTCTGTCCTGCCTCTGTCCTTTTCACCAAACGTTTCTTTAGAAGCGCAGCCACTGGACAAGAGCACTGCCTGAACAGTCTAAAAGGCTAGAAAACGTTTAAAAGTTAAGGCATGAGCGTGTAAATACTTTTTAAAAAATAAAAAATTATTGTCTTAAAAAGCCCCCTTTTGTGCAAAACTACTTTTACTTTTCTTTTTTTTTTTTAACAGCTGAGCCTAAGCCTCTGTTACTAATTCTAAAACATCACTTTAGAACTAGTAGCGAAGGAACGTTGAGTTGCTTCATTAAAAGGTTATTGTATTAGGCCCTGTTTACATGAATACGTTTTCGTTTTATAACGCATAACTTTTTCTAAAGTTACACCTATTGCTAACAATACTTTTGAGACTTTTGAAAACAATGGCTTGGCTGACCACATTTCTTCTGCGTATCCTTGATGACCATGTAAACAATTACATCATGCTCGTTGTTGTACATAGATAGTAATGAAAACGGGGATCTGAACTAAACTGGCCTTACTGTATTAAAAGCTGCATATTATGTGTGGTATAGAGTATTATGAGAGAGAGATTGACTGTGATCCTGATGCTAGCGCTGCTCAGTGTATTTGTTGACTACGTACAAGGTGGTTTTGTAAGGAAAAAATAAGTGTCTACACCAGATACGATAGTTGTTGCACCACAACACTAGACACATGACAAAGCAACCATTGAAAATTATTTGAAATTTGTGTCTATTTGTCATAAATAGGACTTTTCTGTTGGGAATTTGTTGTGCTGCGCCAGCGTAATAGGTTCTATTGTATTTTGTCCAATTGTGTCTGGTGTAGACACGGTGTGACTTCCTTGTTCAAAATCTGCGCTTTTGTATAAAGGTTTAGTTTAAAGGTCTTTACTGCTGACTAGTAGAAACTCATCTCTTGTTGCCATCTAATGACATCACTAACACACACAACCGCGTAGTTTCCTATTACTAAATGCTACTATTATTTATATAAAATATCATTTATTGAATAATAATATTTAATAAACAACAACAACCATCATAAAAGTTGCTAGGTAATTAAACTTAAAGTACAAAGGCAGCACTCTGTTATACTGCGTTAAAGTTACATAAACATGATGAGATTTTGCCAAAACAAATAATAGATTTGTAAGACTGCCCATTAGATTTACCCAAAAATGAAATATATCTCATGTGCAACTTTAGAGACATCCGTACATTTCAGAAGATCTGGCCAAGGTGAGCGCACATCTCCAAAAACATTGATGCAAATTTTCAAACAGACGTTATCTTTATTAACAACTGCAGATTTGAAGATTTGAACACTCTTATCAACCAATCAGATTCAAGGACCAGAAAGAACTGTTGCATGTGTGTGTGTATATGGCTGTTGATTAAATGTAAACATTGATAATAATAAATGTTGGTTCAACACCAAATTTCGTATTAAAATGATTAAAATGAAGGTGTGATGTCTGCTAAAAAATAACATTTTCCATCTGAGTAATAAATTGCATTTAAAATATATTGAAATGTAAAACGACTACAAAGTAATATTGATATTTAATTTATGGGATAATATTTTTTAAGCATTTTAGAAAAGCTTACACCACAAACACCAGTGTATAATTTTTTGGACAGCGGTGACATGTCAAAGGCTCTCGTCAAAATGTAGGTAACAAATATTTAGTAACCCAGTGCTTTTTATGCTGGAAGTAAGCTAAAGTTTAATTTACACACAGCTGGTGCAGCTGACCCCTAGTGAGAGGAAAATTGCACGAAGAGCGACTTCCACATAACAGCTGAATATCTGTTTCTAAATTAAGAAAGGTTTTTGGTAAAAAAGCTTTGTTAAAATGCGTGAAAGTGCTCTAACAACCATCATATCCTTTCCAGGTATATTTGAGCCCAAAGAGAAACTGTTACCTCATGATTGTGTTGTCTCTGATGTGATAATGAATATGTTTGACAAGTGAGAACGACAAAGCAGCAGGAATTTGAAACAGTCTAAACTTAACTTAATTACCAGATTTTCAAAGCTAGGTTTTTTTTTGTGTGTGTGTCCTCACCTGTAGCTTAGCCTCGTCTCAATCTCGCACGAACGACAGACAATTAGTGCCTTGTGTTTGTGTTCGCAATAATACATCAACAGGCTAAGGTGCACAGCTGTGAGAGAAGGATAACTGGGTTTTATTTTCAACTTGGTGACTCTGATGTGTGGCAGGGAGAGGAAGAGGAAATCGGTGTAATTATTCTCCGTGTGCAGGGGAGCCAGCTGGGGACCCCTTCAACAACATAGGCTAATTTATATCTGCGTGGCACTTTCCCGGTTTCTGACAGAGCCCCTCTCTGCTCTCCAGGCTCTCCTGACCGTGCTTCTGGGAGCCCTAGTGCAGCTAGTACACTGCTTATAGACTCCCTCCAATCTCTTGCTATTCTGCAGCACTGCGCTGTGAAGGAGCAAGTCATTATGGGAACGGGCGGATGGCTCAGATCGAGTGAGTCACTCTTGGTTCAAATGGACTGTTGCCTCATGAGACTGAACTTTTTAATGATTGACTTTCAAATGAGAGGTTACGCTGGTTTTTTGTTTTGGCAGTGTCTGATTTCTATTTTCTTTTTCTTTTTTTATACTTCAGCAATCATTCATGTGTTTAGCTGTTCATTTCGTGAAGAATTAACTTGATCTCTGTATGCGTAGGGATGTATAAGCATATTAGCATCCGTGTTATCCTTTATTTAAAAATTGTACTTCTGTGCATTATGGGTGTTGAAGTTCTTTTTGGCACAAGGGACTGCCACAAGTCACAAGACTTATCTTTTATCAGCAGTTCTAGCAGAATCTATTAGTGCCTTTCTGCTGCATAGATAGCCACGTTTTATTAAAAGCCCGTCTTGCCTGCAGTAAGTTACTGCTACTACTTAAAGGTTAATTTTCTTGCATTTCTTTCATATGATGTTGATGCGTGACATGTTTTATTTTTGTCATTTTATATAATACAAAATGAAAAGAAATTCTAGTTCTAGTTGTTAAAGGATTAGTTCACCCAAGAATGAAAATTCAGTCATCATTTACTCACCCTGGAGTAGTTCCAAATTTGTATACATTTTTGAACACAAAGGAATATATTTTAAAGAAATTTGTAACCAAGCTGTTTTGGGTCGCCATCGATTTCCATAGTATATTTTTCCTACTATGGAAGTCAATGGTGGCTAATCTATTTTATAGAGAAATACAGCACATTTCTGAATATGTATCTATTCTATCAATGTAGTTGGAGCGCAATATCAGTGAAGACTTCATTGAGAGATGCGAGCATTGTTGTGCTCACACCTTCACACTGTATAATTTTGTCATTCTTGTTTGTAGAAGAGGTCTAAAACTTTCTCCTGTCACCTGTATATATTTGCCTTAATGCTGTCATTTTCTGTTCTCTTAATTTAGGCATAGGAGGCATAGGTGGGTCTCTGCAGTCTCCAGAATTTGAAAAATGAATGCCTTTGACAAATAATTATATTATAATGTCACTACGAAACCTAATAACTGTAAAAACTCTGTCATCTACTACTATCTTATTAAGTTCAAATTGGCATCAGCATGGAGTACATACTGAGAGAATTGTCGTCTGAATATGGATTCTGAGCACGGTTTTATATTTTCTTTGCATGTGTACAGCAGCTGTTGATTTGATCTTCCCTTTCAGCAGCTAATTAGAGTCTTTTAGTTCCTGTGAGAAAAGGTCACTTTCTCCCTCTGCACAGATGCATTAACAAGCCAAGTATTAATACAATCACCTCCATGTACAGGTCAGACTAGAGCAGACAGCTCCTTCAGTTTAAAACAGCCTTTTCCCTCCGGCCTCTCCCCCCAATTTAACTCTCAATTAAACCGTCTCCACGCTTTTCGTCAGTGTGTGTATACTAGAGTCAGTGTTTTTTGTTCTTTGTCAGTGCAATTGCTAGCATGAAAAAAATTGATTTTAAGTTCAAAATGGTTCACGTGTGTCCTTCAGACCCTGTTTACACCTCGTAGTAACAATCATCCCAAATGCTGTGTGACCGGAATTTTTTTTCTTTCTAAATTTCAAGTCACTGTGTTGCTGCAATATGACAAAGCACAAAAGATGAAAACAAACCAAAGAAAAGATCTCATTTCATCTTCTTCTCCATCAGAACTCGCTTCATTCTCCAATCCTGACAGCTCAATTACAATCCTGAGTAACAGAGGAACTACTTAACCAGTCTGCAACTGTCCAGGACACACATTCATTGTGTTATCTTCTCTGTTCATTCAATTCATGCAAGCACCCACACAATTACACAAAGGGCTGTGCTATAGAGTTGTTGTTTTTCTACTGCTCTGGCTCATGCTGTTTTCGTCTTCCCAGCAGTATTGATTTGTCTTTGGTTTGTCTGTAGCAAGTACCTATTCTTGTCACAGAGACACTTAGGTGAACATCCCTTTAATTGCTTGCCATCTATTCTGAAATAAACACTGCCCCGGGGTCCTGTCGCCTTTGCATGGTGAGATTTAGTATGGAGAAAGGATGCAAGGTCGCTGTTTTTAAGGAATCAGGAGGGGAAGTATTTCTGCTTGCAAACAGAGTTTAATTTTCAAAAAAACCTGGTATTAAATATACTTACATATTGAAATAAACACATTCATATATATATAAATGCACGGTACAGTGGCTTCAGAAGGTAGTGAATAGGAAAGGAATAGTTCACCCAAAATATATTTACCCTCGGGCCATCCAAGGCATAGAGATTTAAGAAATTTAGCATTATATCACCATGCTCACCAATGGATCACCTGCAGTGAATGAGTCAGATCCACCTGATCCAAGTCCATCAATTAACATCTTGTGAAATTAAAAGATGAATGAATGTTACTGGCCAAAATGCATATGCATCTATAATACACAAGCATGCATCTTCCAGTGTAAAAGTCCATCCCCTGGATAGCCTGAAGGTTAGTAAATTTTCAAGTAATTTGAATTTTTGTGTGAACTATTCCTTTAAAAGGTTAGCTCACCCAAAAATGAAAATGTCATTATTACATAATTATTACATGATTACTAGCCCTCATGTCGTTCCAAACCCATAAGGCCTTTCATCTTCAGCAACACAAAAAGTATGTAATACAAGAAGTATGGTTGAGTAAATTGTTACATTTGCTTTCTATGCGGAAAAAAAAAAAAATCTCTTAGTGCTGCAAAACTGAAGTTGAGCCACTGATGTTTTACAGATGAATGTAGTTCATTTCTTGACCTGGATCATTTCACTTGGTACGGTGATTTCATCAAAAACTTAATTTGTGTTCCAAAGATGAACAGGGTTTGGAACAATATGAGGGTGAGTAATTAATGACAGAATTTTCATTTCAGGGTGAACTAACCCTTTAATGTAATTATTTATTTAAACCACACTGAAATGAATGAAAAAAAGTCGCTGTCTTTATAATATGTAGTCTTTTAATCATTTAAAGTCTTAAAAAATTTAAGTTCCAATATTGCTTTGGCTTTGAATGGAGCTTCTTTTGGTTGAGGGGGGAATTTACTCAGATTTAACTTCTTTTTTGAGTTATTATATTGAAACAATATCACAAACAAGGAAATAAATATTTTTAGGAGTAGAAAATGTATACTTGCACATGCTATTCTTTGGAGGAAAAGTCACTTTATAAATATTGAATACATCTTTATGTGTTTCCTCATGTGGAAAAGGATTATTGAATATTACCTTGTGTGTTTCCTCGCATGGAAAAGGATTTGCTGGCATTGGTGTTTTTATTACATCTCACCGGCGCCAGAATCTTTACACCTTTTGTGAGAGTTTTGGAGTGAATCAGGTTGAATGACAGCAGTGGCAAAATAAATCCGAAGCGTTTGAGCTGCAGAGAGGAAAATCTTTAAAACAAACATGGTAACCGCTAACAGACAAAGAGGGTGATTGAGTGAAGATGATGGAAAAGAGGTATGAAAAAAGAGAGAGAGAGGTGGATCAAAAGAGAGACGTGGAAGAACGAAATTAAATGATGAGATGAAAAGAGCTGCTCTGAGGGCTAACAAAAAGAAGAGTTTGGACATTTTTGAGAGAGTTTGATCCTGTTTGCTGACATCTGTTGTTTCAATAATATATTTGTAATATTTCACAGCTGTAAGTATCATTTTAGACATCTGAGGGAAGCATAAAGCGAGAATCATTGAACACTCAACTTGTTTCTCTGTGTACAAGCACAATGAAACCAAAATGTGAAAAGACTGCATAACTTGTATAACTATCCCTCATCCCACAGCCTCCTCCACCCGATGCAGGTGCAAGCAGCTTTATCATATTTCTCTCATCTGAATGTTTCTCTGGTTAATTTTTGAGAGCCTTGTTATATGTGTGATTACTGTTTAAACACTGGCGATAGAGTGGAAGTACACACACACACACACACACACACACACACACACACTAATACTGCAACTCGAATAATGCAAACTTGAGATATCTTTGATATATCAATCTCTTGGGGGCATGAGAATATGCATATTATAATAGCAGTGCTGTCTTCCACTGAAACCCCCCAGGTGCTTGGTTGTGGGTAACATCATTAATGGAGGAGCTGATGGAACAGATAAATGAAGTGGTTAATCTCTGTCAGATTATTTTTTTGCCCCCCACGTAGTCTGCCACCTCCTCAAAACCAGCACACATGCTTAAATGCTGAATATACAAGTTTCACTCTCAAACAAACAGTGCCAGTGGCTTATGAGAAGGCATTATTGCTTTGGCTTAGCTTAATCACAAAAATAATAATAATAATTATAATCAGAATCACATTGAACCAGCAAGAGGTTATTATTTAGTTATTATATAACTAAAACTATTTTAAATGTAACAGTAAAAGTAAATATTTAAAACGTTGACTTTTCCAGTGTCATTTTTCAAATTAATTTAGTCAAAATAAGTTTTAGTCAATGTAGAGCTGAAATAAAAATGTATAGAAAAATAATTATATATGTGTGTGTGTGTGTGTGTGTGTGTTAAAAATAACAAAAACAACTTAAATTTTAACTAAATTGAACAATAATATTAACACTAATAATACACTCAAAGTAGTTATTTGTGATTTGTGGCTAACCAATTTTATAGATAAATACAGTGTATTGTGTCATAATGTATGTCTTCCAAAGTAGTTGAATAGATAGATGTTGATATTTGGATTTTTTGACGTAACAAAGTAGTTAAATTAAAGTGTGTGAGTTGTTTTGTGTTCACATTAACTTCCCATTTTTTAATTCAGACTGAATCGCAAATGCAGCATGTGCCCAAATAATTGAGGTCAGATTTATCAAATCAACTGAACATAACAAAGCTGAACATATTAAATCATATTAAGGCATTACCCCCTCACCAAACTCACCTCACACATATAGGCGGGTTTCTTAAAATTCAATGAGCTCAGGGGAGGCACACAGATTGCTTCAACTTTACCTGCTGGTGTCACTGTTGGATAATGTTTCTTGAGAAAAATTAGTTTTAATGTTATATTTTGTAATATTGGAATTGTTTTCATTTTTTCCTTGGAGGAAACGCCCCTATTTAGAAAGACAGACAGATATCTGACACCTCTTCCACCATATGTAATAACTAGTACCTTAGCATCACATAAAATTCTAACAATGCTTCTCCGTGTTAAATTCCCCAGGGCACAATATAACTTCTATAGCCTCATATTATAGCGAGCTTCCATTAATTGTTAATAGCCGGTCAATAATCAGTCAGTTAAGTTAACTGCCCGTGGATGTGCAAGCGTATTTGTTTTCATAGATTATTAATTTACATCAGTGCAGAATTGCACACAGGTGTGCCATAAAGATCTCTCTCTCACAAACACGCACACAGTGTTCACACAGGTAAGAATGATCTGTGCGCCGCTGTTTATCCCTGAGCTCTCAGAGCTGAGAGAGCGGTCTATTTTTGTTGATTGCTGGGGAAAAAAGCAGACTATGTCCATCCAATCAAAGCCCTCCACGCTATCTGCCCGCCATGTTGAGGAGTTAAATGTCATGAATTCTTAATGCTTAATGAGCCCATCAACCCTTGAGTAAAAGTGCTCTGTAGTGCTTCTGCTAATTGGCTTCAGTGGCTGCTCTCCCATGCCAGGCTGGACCCTGAGAAGAGGAGGAAAGTGCAGGAGACGTAAAAACAGACAGTGTGTTTTGGGAACGGGGTCTGAGACGAGAGGGTTGGTCAGGTTGAGTGGACTGAAACGACTGTTCCTGGTATGAGTGACACAAATACACAAGCACATTTCCCTACCACTCTACTGCTCTTATATGCTAGCTAACCGTGGCACTTATTTGGGGGATTGTTGTTGTTGTTGTTGTTTCTTGGGTGTTGTTTTATTCTACTGATACGGAATTTTGAAATACTTGGCAAGCTACGAACAAAAATAAACTACTTCTATGTAAGTTACAATGTAAAGATAAAACATGTTTAGTGGGCTCTGTTTACACCTGGTATTAAGATGGATTTTTGTCAATTTAATTACAAGCGGTCAATACTAAAAGCAGGTGTAAATGGTGTGAAGCTTGCCCACTTTCCGCCAATTTTAGATGTAACCCAAAGCGCAATAGAGATTTCAAGATTTTATTTGTCACATACAATTTGTACAAGTACAGCTTGTAGTGAAATGTTATTCTGGTACATTCCAGGACTGTGCAACGAGAAAGAAGAAAATGTATAGACCACAATATTAGATCCAAAGGTTAAGGCAAAAATTGGTTAGCTGGTTAACGATTACAGTTTTTAATCTTGTTTAATTGCTTATGCTTAAAATTCAGTAACATGTTAATTTGCCCAGCCTTAGAAAAAAACATACATACATCCCATAGATCCTCCCCTTAAAGAATTCATGAGAGTGGTCAAAAGTGGACAAAAGAAACAGATTAAACTTGTTATTGACTGACCAAAATGCATCTTAATACAAGGTGTAAACGGGGCCAAAATAAAACATACTGTTATTGTCATTTAATCAGAACCATTTTCCTCGCACAAAAGCACTGATTTAAATAAAGTCTAAATAAGATTGACAGGCTGTCTGATAATCATATTGCTGAATCTGTTTGAATTTCCTGAAGAAAATTGAAAGCTGAGACTTTGTTTCATACAAAGTAACGTCTAGTCTCTGTGGGCCTTTGCCATTTTCCTCTTTATCCTGCGAAACAAATGGATACACTAGAATGAATCAAACATCATAATGTCGCATGAGCCGAATGTTTACTAGAATGAATAGGACATACATGAGAAAGACAACTGTTTAGGATAAAGCGATTCACTAGAATGACTTTCCAGCTAGGAGAAAGAGGATCTTTGAATGTGATTTGATTCACTAAAATGAATCAGACTTGACAGCGCTACATGGAAGGGTGCCTGCTGAGGTCATTTGCTCAGCTATTAGAAAAAAACGATGTATCATTGGGACACTAATACCACAACTTTTTTAAAAGAAAAAAAATCTTGTATTTTGAAAACCTAAAGCTGTACAGTTGCTACATTTATAGTAGTTAAACTTAATCCTCAACACTGTTTTTATAGCAAGCAATCGCTCTCTCAAAAGTACAGCTTAACTCAAAACCTGTCATGTGAAGTGGTGCAATATCCGTAAATGGACACACTGTAATTCTTTTTTGTTATTCATTTTTATTTATTCCATCCACCTGCGGTTCACAGAGGGGCACTTATTGCAGTGTCAGCTTTAACAAAGCCGTCCGCAATATGCAAAGCTACAGGGTGGAGTTAACATATCAAACGGCCAAAAACAAGTGGATGAATGTGAACCTACAATAAGCGAGTGGGAGTTTAGAGAAGAGGGATGGAGTGAAAAATAAAAAGGGGAGGAGGGAGGGCGTGTTGCGGTGGATAACATGAGGACTTTTACTTCTCATTCAGGCGACTCCCCTGAGCGCTCATTGACAAGTGTGCACCATCGCCGTCTCCCCTGCCGTCCGTGGCCAGCTTCCTCTAACCACTGCAATTGGCGTGAGAGGCGAGCAGGCACACACCGTCCTCCCCTCCCCTCCCTCACCTGCAAGCGCTGTGCCATTCCCAGCAACGCTACCAATTACCATCCAGCCCAGCTGCCAGGTCTAAATCTGTGGCTGAGGAGAAGAGGCATGTCTGCTGATTCAGCCCCTGCAGAGCTTTTACTCCCTGAGCACGGGATGCGGATTTTGCCACCACCGGAGGATGTCTGACTCCCTCAAGAGTGAGGATGCCGTTCACAAGCCTAACCTTCCCACGTCACCGTGACACCCACCTCAGGCTGTTTGCTCCTTCGTAAATATTAAAGCTAAGCATCGATCGGATCAAGATAATCATGTTGTGGATGCCGGGTTCTCAATTTTTGCTTTCATTGCTCCATGCAGCTTCAACCCCTAGCAGTTTTTGGTTGTGGTTTGCTGATGTTAGAAAAGTGTAAGGAAGCTGCTTTTGGGGGCTAATGTAGAGGTGCACATCATTAGGTGAAATCAGGGTGTCACTGTAGTGCAGTGTCACTTTCTGCATTCTCTGCTAGTGCGCTGCAATTCATTCTTTGCTTAATGTAAATGTCCCTGCAAGTTTGTCAGAGTCGCACTTAAGCTATTAGCTCATTTGGGAAGATATGGCATATTTGCCTCCTAACGATAAGAAAAATAAAGAAGAAAGATACAAAAAGGAGATAAAGATTAGAAAGAAAATTAACAGAACATATAGGATATTATTGAATATAATGCATTCTTCCTCAAAACCCATAAAATGACTAATGGCTTTTTACATGGAAATAGACAAATAACAGACAATTAAAACATTGTACAACATACATCTAAAATCCCTATACATTTCATCCCAAGAACATCAAAGGCAAAGGAAACGATGTCTTCAACCTAAATTTAAACAAGTAAACAACATTAAAAGATGATTCCACAATGCTTTGCCTAATTTCATTTCTTGAAGCAAAAGATGGGAGTTTTTTAAAGTTTAAAATAGCTCTCTATTACGCTTTCAAGTAGTGGCTTGCACAAAAAAATAAATCTATGCTAAATACTTCTATAAAAGTGCAACTGTAATCATGCATAATTGTTTAGGAAACTTTTTAAAGAAGTCAGAACATTTATGTGCACATTCATGTGTCAGTTGGTAATGGGGATGATACTATATTAATATTTGGCCTTGTGTTTCTTCACTGATTTAGGCTTGCATCTGATTAATACTGTTGTTGATGCATTTAAAAATTGCCAGTTGTCCTATACAGCTTGTCATGTTTGCGAATTTGCATATTGTTGGGCTCAATGTATGTCATTTTGGTTCTGTGCTTGGTTGCCACTTGATGTCCATTGTAAAATCAGAGTTTGAAAGACCAATTGAAGCAAAAGTAGTTGAAACTGAACCATAAGTGTTATATGAATTGCAAATGTCAAAAAAAACATCATCATCTGAAGGCCAGCTCCACAGCAGCTGGTACATATATTTCTCTCCAATAAGTGTTTACCAGGCTTAGCGCAATTTACTTTTTATCAACAAGTGTCCTGCTGGGCGAAGCAACCTAGTAAATTTTCTCTGGATTCTTATGAGCACTGTTCTTATACAGGATGCCGAGGAGCGCCTGAAAGACCCTATTTGTCTCCCTAATCTTACACGAAATAACATTTGCATTCAGCCAGCTGCCTGTAATAAAGGCTGGCAGTTATGAGGCCTGCTTCCATGCATTACCATTAATCACAATTAAATAGAGCTTAGCGCTTGTCACATGAATATTTACAGTGTGGCCGGGGCCATCTCGCACTGTAAATTCATAAATCATTTGGCCAGATTATGGAATTTATGGATGTTTTATTATTCATGATCTGTCTTTTATGTGGTGTTATATTTATTTCCCTCTCCACCGGACGGGCACGTTGAGCTGGGTTTAGTGGGCTGTCCATCACACCTGTCACACACACATCTGGGCTGTCACAGACACTCACCTACAGGGACAACACATTTGGGTATCTCTTGCTCTGGCTCTTGCACGCAAGTTTTCTGTCCACCACAGCATGTCGGAGAAGCAAATTTGATTTTTCTGCCGTAAAATTAGCCTGTGTGTGTTTGGCCGGCTCCTAAAATAATCGAATTTGTGCTCTGCAGTTTCATGTCGTCGAGAGCTCCCTCCAGAGGCCAGGCTCAAAACGTAGGACATGTGACAAGATGAATTCCACCGCATGGCATCACTTCCCCACTAGCTTTCCGTTTATATCCAACGAAAAGCAGCAGGTGGCTTTGCTGTGTATTCCTATAAGAGAGGCTGTGAAGTCACCATCCGCCCCCTCCTTTTCTCACTCACGTTGGGACAAGTTATGGAGAAAGCTAGCTGAAAATCTGAATAAAAGATTCGGCATCTGAAACTGTTAATTGAAAACCGCTCGTTTTTCATACTCACCTTTATTCTTGGAGTAACTGACACACTTATGGCAGAGATTTGCCTGAGCTTGATTCCCGTGATTAACGGCTGATTCAGCCGTTGACCTGCGCTGTGCACAGCTGTGGCCCGAGCCCAGCCAATCAGAGCTTAAGTGGACCATGTGTTCAGGGTCAAGACAGACCGGGCCCAACGGCCGTGAGGCCACCAGCTGCCTTCAGCTGGAGAACCAGAGAGAGAAAGTCTGTGTCCTTAATGGATGCCTTATAGCAGGTAATGCCTAGTTTACAATAGTGAATTTATAATCTTGCTGAACAAATCTTTTTGCTTTTTTGCTTTTTTTGTCATTCTAATTTATGTGTTCTGTATGCAAATGAGGAGGATTTTGGAAAGAAGATTTGGCAAATGTCCTGTTTTGTTATTGTGCAGACCCGCTGATGTGATTCATAATGTGCATAAGAAGCGTTACGGAGTAGAGTGTGTTTGTGTGTTCAGGAACCAACTGACTTGGCAGGGTGTCAAAAACATAACAGCAGTCCTATGTAATATTTCGCACGCAAACTGATCCATGCCATCTTCATCTCCAGTAGCAAGTTTTCCAATATTTCAGCTGCTTATGTGAATGTGGAGGACAGACATCATGGTTGTTGATATTACAGTCACTCCTGTCTCCCATTGGATGGACACACTTTCCTTCGCTGTACTGTTCAGCACTACATCTCTTCTCGGTGAACTTTAATAAAAACTGTATTCCCCTGATCTGTACGTCTGGACTCCAAATAATGAAACATATCGATCTGCGAAATGCATCTCGCTCGATAGTCACACTGCAGCTGGAAGGGAATAAAGGCAGACGTGGTCGAAAATGCAAGCGGACACAGAGAGAGAGAGTGCGCCATCTAGTGGTTATAAAACAAACACTCATGATTGGTGGATAAATTCAGCACCATGAAAGAAAAGCACATTTGAGTCTGTGAAAATCGTTTTTTACTTTGCTAAATTGTTTAGTAGAAATGTACCTTTATGGATATGCACCATATACATTTATTGAAAATATGGAAACGAAAGGAAGCGAAAGACAGGATAAGGAGGAGCTAGTATGGCATGTGTGGGTGTACTCACACGAGCTCACGTAACCGCTAGTGTGTGTGTGTGTGTGTGTGTGCGTGTTTCTGCGTCTGAATGCGAGCACTCTTTTGTGCTGTCTGAATATTTCTCATCTCTGCTCTCTGGAGAGAGTGCTCTGGCATGGCCCTTAGTGGATAACAGACTGTTGTCGTGAATGGGCTGTATAGCCACTGCCTCTGCTTGTGTAGCAAACTACCTCATGGCCTTGTACTCTTTACAACAGTCTACTTTTGTTCTAGTTCCTCTTCAGCCCATCCCTCCCCTCCCCACAGATGCAGTGCCCACACACTCGCTGTCCCTGAGCACTTGAAAGAAAAAAAAGTGCTTCTTTTGATGCACAAGTTTTAATTGTACCCTGAAATTCAGGTGTTCAAGTTTTATGCCAGTTCCGTGAACGAGTGTGCTATCACTTATGTAAATGCAGAGATTATGTAAATGTGGGTGGGATCACGCTGTAACTTTCAAGGTGTTACTAAAATGTATTATTTTGAAATAAAATTATGCATTTTGAAATAAGTCAAATCGCGAGATTGTGACATTTTAAGTCAACTCTGCGATAAACGTGTGAAACTGACATTAAATGAATATGTTTGCCATAATTGACTTCTGGTCATAATGGACTTTATCTCATAATTTTGACTTTATATGTTAAAATTTAAACTGCTTCAGTAATAATAAAATTTAAATTGAAAAAAACTATACATTTGACTCTACTTTTAAAACAGAGAATGTAGTCCTCCTTTCTAATATCCAGTAGGACCTTCAGGACTATGTGTTGTTATCCTTGGACACATTGACTACACATACATAAACATTTGCAGGGAATGAAGAGAGATTATAATATGGTCTCAGAACATTCCTTCCTCTGCTCAAGGCCACAAGACCATCAGGTGTTTTGATAGATAAAGACACTGCAGCTGCAAAAATTGTTATGAGAATCAAGGAAAAGACGTGAGGCAGAGAGCATCTAATGAAGCACAGAAGGAACAAATGCCAAAGGGATATTTTATAGAGTAAAAAGTTTTAATTACATGATAGTGTATAAAAATAATAAGTAGTATTTTATCATTTCATAATAAAATGTAAATAAAGTCTTTGAATTTGATCAAAAAGGAAGGTGAGGAGATATATATATATATATATATATATATATATATATATATATATATATATATATATATATATATAACTTAAGTCACATCCCATTTTTAATCCATATATGTATATATATCTGTGTGTGTGTGTGTGTGTGTGTGTAACATTTTTCCTATTCGTGATGGAAATAACAATTGATAATAATAAGAGCCATTATTAATTACAGAGTACCTATAATTGAGCTTAATAATAATCAGCTCATAGCTGCTGAAAATTCAGCTTTGCTATCACAGGAATTAATTACATGTTAAAATATACCGAAATAAAATAATAATAAATAATGATTCATAATATTACAGTTTTTCATAAATAAATTAAACCTTTGTGGGTATTAAAATGCTGTTTCAAAAACTTTTTAAAAGCATAATCATTCCAAACGTTTTGGCGGTACGGTGAAACATTTTAACTCATAAATGTAACTGTTTCTTGGATTTTGCCGCATCTGATCGCTTATCATGCTAACAAACATGATTTCACAATACTTTGTTATTTTCACTGTAGTGTGGTGCCGTTGCCATAAACAGCGGTTGCCCCAAGCAACAGACTCTTATCTGTAATCAAAAAAAAAAAAGTGATGACATCTCAGCAAACGTCGTCGTCTGTTGATGACGTGCGCGGGGTTTTCCGGGTGCGACGGATTGAGATGTAGGCTAGCAGGCTAACTGAGAGTAACGTCAAAACAGATACTACAGCGCTGTTGACTAACGTCAAGAGTCAGAGGGTGGGAAGTGAACATGAAGGGGGTAAACGATTCATTTTACAAGAGGTGTTTTTGAAAGTGAAGACGCCGTGATCTACACAGATTGATATAGCTAAAAATAAAATGTCAACAACGCGGCCCCTCCTCGGGATGAAGCGAATCACCGAGGTAACCTGCACAGAGCCGCCGGGAGGCAGGCAGTCCCCGACCGCCGGCAGAGCGCAGTCCGAGTCGCTCACCGTAGACGAGTTCACGGTACACGAGGACAAGCAGACAGAGCTCAGGTGTAGCAAGCCGAAGGTCGAACAGGTTTTCCAAGTGACGTTTACTATTATTGGGCTCTTGGATCACACAGGAGCCCACGGAAGTAAGGCTTCCAGGCAGATCTGGCTCCAGCTGAAGGGAAAAAAGGAGGACGTGTCTAAAGCAAAGGTAAACATGAAAGTAGATTGTATAAATGTTTATCTTAAACGATGTTGCTACTTGTTTTTGACTGTCAGAAGGGAAATTAATGACCTTAACGTAACTTAAATTGCAACGTAATAGCTGGAGGAAGCTGATGTCAGAGTCAACTTGGCCTGCTTCTGACAGCAGCATGTTTGTCTTTATTTGATATTTAAACAGGCATGTGGTAATCTGTAGACTCGTTTGTGTCTCAAAAATTATTTTTATTTAGCATACTAAAATAAATGTTATTTTTAAACAACTTCACAACATTCATTTAACATGATGATATTTGGAAAGAATACTGTACTTTTGGAGGGGGTTTTGTATGTGGTCGAGTGGGTATGTGTATGTTTGTTTGCTTGTTTGTTTGTTTTGGTCAAGTTTGTCTTATAGCAATGGACAGCCTAGAGAGTACAGAGCACTCTGAAACTTGTCACTCTGCTCCATTCACATATGCTGATCCAGACCAGTTTCAAGTTTATATCTTTCTTTTTTGATAGGCGGTGTGTGATGCTAGGTCGAGAAGATAAACAGTTACAATTTGGCCAGTTTTTCTCTTAAATATTAGTATTATTTTAAATAATATCAAAGTTAATTCATATTTTCCTTGTTTATAGTAGAAATGCTTTTAATAGATCATACTCCCAATCATGGCTGTGTTTCGTACCTGTGAATCACACTGGCCAAATTATGAAATTATGTCATTTGGGAGTAACTGTCACCAAACTGCATACATTCATTATAGCCAATGTGAAAGGATTTTTTCTGTGGATTATATGTCTCAGCAGACAGAAACACATTAGTAAGCTTTCACACACATTTACAGATGATCCAACACTGTACATTTTGACATAGATGTTTCCCGTTAAAGTGGTTTCGAAAAAATTAAGTTACAGAGACCGCAACAAAAGACGTGGTTTTTCACTGAATGTGTGGCGTCACCACCTATTTCTGACATGCCATTGTTTGCAATTCTACTCAGATCAAATAAGGAAATTATAGCCATCAGTGCCAGTAAACCTGGAATATCCTTATTGTTAAGCCATGAAACGGAAACCATTCTGTGGATGTGTTTCACCACCACGTTCACTTCCTCTGTCAAAATATTTTGAATATTTCTAATACTTTTTCACAGGTATAAATATTATAACCACAATAGTGTCAAGGAATTTTCTTTGAAATAACATTTGATCTCTTGTCTCCACATCTCAATGACTTTTAAATATCCTTTTCCATTTGAATTCAAATAACAGATATAAACTGATATCTGCTTCTCATCCAAACTGTGTCATGAATTTTCTCATGAGGCTTTGTCAGAGATCTGATTGCTTAGTCAGGAGAAGACGGGAGGCCCCTAGTGTATTTCACTTTCGGTTTTAGTTACTACTCCGAGTAGTGGCTTTTGACCTGCTGTCATTACTGGTACTGTATATGAGTATTTCATTTACCGTAACTTGCTCGCGGAGATCAAAGAAATAAAAAGTTCAGCAAAAATGTGACAGAATAGTCCACCCCAAGGGGTTCCTGTATTGTTGTTTCATTCAAACTAGTAGACTTACCCACTCACCCAAATCCACTCAATCATGCAAATATATTGTCTTTTAAATTAAAGAAATTCCAAAGAAGCACAGTTCTCCACATAGTTTGTTAGAAAAAAAGTTTCCTTTTTTTTATATAGTGTTTTTAGGTTTTAGAGCTGGACATATATATATATATATATATATATATATATATATATATATATATATATATATATATATAATATACATTACAATTAATAATGTAGAAACTATTTAGAATATCGTATTAATAAGTAGTCAGACAATACATTTAAAAGTATTTATTTTGAGTAAATTCTGGAACATCGCATAATGTAAAACTTACTAGCTCTGTGTAACTACATTTGGGTGCGGCGTCATGCTTGCTTACTTGGCTATGCATTCACACTTTCATCGATATGATAATGGGCATGTGGAATCTCCCTAGAAAGATGATGTAGCTCTTGGTCATTTGGCCCTTCTGAGACAATTCATATGCGCATTGTAGTTTAAAATAATGAAACCAGTTTGACTTGTTTTTCTTCTGAGAATTATTATTCTAGAGTGGTATGCTTCTGTTGTCACGTTTATCTGCTCCTTCTAGAAGTGAAATTTTCTGTCTTTCACAATGTATGTGTTGTAATCCATTCCTGCTGTGATTGTTTTGCAGGAGTATGTGAAAGGCCTGTGTGACCCAGAGCTTCAGAAGGAAGAATGGTACCCAGTGGACATGCACTGCATTTTTGCTGGTGCTCGTGGACTATTTTTAGACCGGCTGCTTAGAGACACAAGTGCAGAGGTCCAGGTACTGGAACCGGGTCGTCTGAAGTTGAGCGGGTGCGCAGAGGCCGTTGTCATGGCCCAAAGTCGTGTTCAACAGTTTGTTGCCCTCTTTCAGGAGAAGCGAAGCTTGCCAGCTGACAGAGAACCCTTAGTTAAGCGCACCTTTAAGAATTTTGTGGAGGACCGAGCTGATAAATATGCCATGGAACTGCTTTTGCTGCCCAGTGCCCTCAAAGAGGAACTTTTGGGCTTGGCCCAAAGCCCCACACAGCCTTTAATTAGCATAGACCTTGAGCAGGACCGCTCCCAGACTAGCACACCTGTAACAGACCTCTCAAACCGTATCCTGGACACCACTTTTGAGGACAAAACCGCAGGTCCTACGTCCACTCCTGATGTTATGCCCGGTCTAAACGGTCGACCTTGCAACAAGCGGCGGTCTTCTGAAAGTGAGCAGAGGGACACTAAGAGGCAATACTCATTGGAGAGGAGAGAAGAGGAGCAGTTGGAAGAGCGACAGCGAGAGCCATGCCAAACTTGGACAGTTACGTCTGCAAAAGGAGCGCTGGCTGGTAGTGAATTGACAAATGAAAGTGAGGCAGTGAGTCCTGAGACTAACTTACGCTGTCTTGTTAACTTCTTCCGAACCATGGGCTACCAGCAGGAGGTTGTTGAGAGGGTGGTTCGTGAGACCGGGCAGACAGAGGACACGTTTTTGCTTCTAGAACGAATTGTGGAAGAGACTCAGAAGGGTCAGGGAGCACAGCGCACTTCTCGCACGCCCGACCCATCACCCTGTGCAAATGCCTCGTCCACCTCTACCTCCATCAGACTCAAAGAGAAGGAACGGACACAGACGAGAGCTCTCACAGAGATAAAGTGCAAAGAAAACATTAGACCTCCTAGCACTAACGGCATAGGTCAGAAGAACCAGATAAGCAGCATGCCACTAGCTTCTACCACTCTTAAAAGAAACAATGGTGCACAGACTGATGTGTGTGAAGTGATTATCATCGATGACGATGATAATGACTTCACAGAGATAGAGAGGAAACCCAGAATTTCTGCACTCGATTTGAAATCTGAGTCCCGGTTTGATTACTTGCCCCGTGGTAGCTCTCAAACAATGGTTCCAGTACGGATGGAGAGTGTGACCAATCTCCGCAGCTCGTCTCAAGGCCCACCTCTCCGGAGCACCGACACACGACCAGGATGCTCTTACCAGACGCTTCCTGGACGGGCACCTTTACCTCGCCCTGAGGCACATAGCACCTCTAAACCAGCACCCCTCACCGGCATTTCTCGTTTCCAGCAATCCCTGAGAACCCCCTACCGACTAGTTCTACAAAATGAACCAGGCTGCCCAGATCTGCGGCACATCATCATCGATGGGAGCAATGTGGCAATGGCGTAAGTCTCCATGAGATTGTGTAATTTTGGGGGACAGTGACAGTTTGTGAACTTAAAAACCGTAAACTTAGTGTACATTTTAAATTTGGAATCAACTGTAAAACATTTGCTCAGATGTTTGTTCCTATCTGAAGCATAGAAGAATTCATGTTAGTTGCTGAAAGGCATAGGCAGTCTGCAGATTTTGTGCAGTTGGAGTTGACAGATTTCGACAGGTTTGCGAATATCAGTTGTTTAATATTTTGCTTTATTCAGACCTTCAAATTGTTAAGAACAATTTGAAAGTCATTGCTGAAAGTAGTTGAAAAGTACTGGTCCTTAACCGTTTAGTTCACAGTGGCCCAGTTTGACTTGGTAAACATATCCTAAGTCAGCAAGTGTATGATGCATGATGTTTTAAAAACTGTGCAGATTTTAGTTGTGTAGCGTGTTCCATCCTCTAGTTCTTTCTGGTTCATTCTTTAAAATTTCTCTTTTTATGTTCTTTTGGAGAATGAAAATCATGATGATGTCCTCAGTATTGTATGCATTCTGTATTCGATTAATGCCTGTACTATGAAACCATTGTAAAGGACAGGTGTGATTGATGCTTTTTTTGGAGACAGTTTGAGGGGTGTGAAAATGTTGGTGTTGTTGAGTACCCATAAAGGTTAAATTAAGTCACTTCCAGTAAGCCTTGAGAGTGTGTGTGTGTGTGTGTGTGTGTGTGTGTAGTATGCAAGTGTTTGTGTTTGAAAACCTAAAACCAGGTGCAACCCCCTTTTTCCTTTCTTCATAACAGTATCTGTCTTTCTCACTAACACCCCCTTCCTCTCTCCCTCCCACGTTAAAGGTAACCTCTTTTGTGGGTCTCTCCCCTTGTCAGGCCCCTATTTTGCCCTTTACATGACTTACCGGAGGTGACTGCACTTCTTAGAAGTACTGGTATGGAAACTGAGGTGTTATACAGGGTTAAAGAAAAGAGCATCTTTTTAGACCCCTACAAGTGAAATCTAATTGAAGAGAAAAAGGTATATTGTGGGATACGGTGTCAGGTGGGATTTTTATTAATATCGTAAGACCATTACCTCAACAAAATACATGGGCATATACTAGAAAGATCTGAAACATATTGTATTATTGAAACTAAAGGGGTAATGATTGTCCTTAGCTACTTAAGAAAAGTCATTTGGAAAGGTAAGGACTGCTCTTTGCAGATTGCTCATACCTCAACTAATTAAACCTTATTATCCGTGCAGAGCAGCGAACAGTCAGTCTATCACATGTTCAGCCAGTCTTGAAGGCAACAGCTCACACAGGGTTTCTTGTGGCTGATTTGTATGCTTGCATGATATTTGAGATCTTGAATCCTCAGGTGAAATATTGTTGCCATAGCAGCTCAAATACGCAGTTACCAAGAATCGCTGCCACAGCAGTTAAGAAGGATGTCAATATCTTGCAGTTGAAGATGAAAGTCAAAGGGAAGGAGAGGTCAAAGGCCACAGACTGAAACTGGTGCAGCGTATGTAGAGTTCCTGATCCTTCAGTAATGATGTCGCTTTGGCCTGGCACGTATCCAGGATGTTGTTACAGTTTCATTTCTCATTTCACTTTTCTCAGGTTAGATTTGTTTTGAAAAGAAAGGTTCCTTACGCTATGCTTTGACAACAAGCCGATTGAATTTGATCATTCACATTGGCACATTCAGTGTTGCGCACGGTGCAATGGCGATTATGCCCAGTCTAGTCACATAGTCAGTCTGTTCTGACACAGAATACTACAGTCATTTTGGACAAAAGGCTACCTTTTACAGCTCAATTTTTGAAGTCTCTTGCCTGTCCTGTCGGTGCAAGATAATCAGGTCAGAGTCTACAGTCACTGGATACGATCTTCATATGGATGAGTTACAGGTGAACCACATGGGTTTTTATTTGGTGGTTTTTTTTTTTTTTTTTTGGTCAGAAATACAAGGGAGAAATGAAAGGTTTTTTTGCATATTTAGCAATTTACATTTCCAGACTGGGAAAGTTATCTGACTTTTTACGTCAGCGGTCGTTGATTTAGTAACACTTCCTGTTTAAAATAACTTTCTCTTGTAGAGGGAACTTCCCCGTGACCCCTCTGTGGTTCCGTTTGTGTGTCTCTTTGTGGACTGGGTAGGGGGGGGGGAGTTGACGGCTGCACATCTGTATACATATCTTTTTGTCTAAGCATTCTGAATGGATGGAGATGTGTGTCTATTTTTGTACCCTTTTACGTCAGTTGTGTCTAATCGAGAATTGGCGAGGTAAAAGGAAGTAAATTGCTAACCACTGTTCTCAAACGCATTTACATATGTACTTATCTCTCTATCATTGGTATCAGATGCATTGTGAAATTGAATGCAGAACTGTTTCCTGATCAAGCAATTTGATATTCAGTAGGGAACTTTTGTCTTTGGTTATTTAATCAGGCCTCTAGCTGAATTTAACATGTTTGAATGAGAAAGTATTATACCTCTGGTTCATTTTACTGCAATATATTGGGAATGTGTTTACTGCAATATAAGGGAATA
This sequence comes from Puntigrus tetrazona, assembly GCF_018831695.1. NCBI lineage: Eukaryota > Metazoa > Chordata > Actinopteri > Cypriniformes > Cyprinidae > Puntigrus > Puntigrus tetrazona. The sequence goes on from NC_056716.1 coordinate 25,778,926, forward strand.
TATTGCATACTGCCTAGAATTTAGAAAGATTGTAAAAACAGAATGCAATGATAAATGTTTTAAAAACAGCAGTGTTAACACCATTTTCAAATGACCTTACTACATTTAATTTAGAAACTGGCATCCATTTATCATCTTCGTAATGTAGAATTTTTTATTTTAGAAAGAGTCTAGAATGAGTTTAAAAAACAACAACTAGTGGTTTATTTATGGCTGCACATCCATAAGTGGAAAGTCAAGTGGAAACATTGTGTTGCATTGTGGGTTACAGTATCCCACTCAGTGCACTACATATTAACAGAAGCTGTAGGTCCTCCAAACCTTTCCTGTAAATAGAAAATGGTCATACAGTACACAGCATATGTCTAGATATTTTTAAAATTGTATTTGTAGTTTGATTAGTAATGTATTCCAACCTTGTTGTGACCATTTACCTCCCAATTTGCTGTCACTAGGCATGGACTCCATCGAATCTTTTCTTGTCGTGGGATCGCCATCGCTGTAGAGGCCTTCTGGCGCAGAGGGCACAGAGAAATCACCGTCTTCGTTCCTCAGTGGAGACAGAAAAAGGACCCTAACATCACTGGTAGGAGCTCAGTTTCCTTCTGTAGTTAGTTGAGCAATATAGATTTCAATATAGAGTCAAAATGTGATATATTACATATATTGTTACAGAACAGCACTTTTTGAATCAGCTGGAAAACCTGCGACTTCTATCTTTCACTCCGTCTAGAGAAGTGTGTGGACAGAGAATTTCCTCCCATGATGACAGGTACAAGTTCCAGCTGCTAAAAAAGCAGTCTAGAATTTCTTTCTGTCTGTTCCTCAGCACATTACTAGACAAGATAGTATTTGGCTTGTGGCTTGGTGTATTAGTTTTTAATGATGTTTCTGGAAACCATATAAATGTATTCTGTCTATAAAAGATGTTTACACACAAATAGGGACGGGACATTGGGAAAAATGGGAAACGTGTCATTTCCCATGCACAAATCACATAAATTTGATGTAAAAATATGCACACTGCATATTGTCTTTTGTATCAGCACAGACATGTATTTACAGTGTGTGTCATCTATTTTCCTATCTGGATGCCAATGTGAATATGCAAATAATATGCAGATGGGGTCAGGCATAATAAAAACAGGTGGCGTGTTTATTAACAGCAAGTGGATAGAATTGGAAAATCGGACAATGTTGAGGGCAAAATCTGCTTAGTTTTTTATACATGCCCTAGGTTTTTGTCTGTGCCCTGTTTGATTTATGACATTCTTCACAGATTCCTGCTTCATTTGGCTGAGAAGACAGGAGGGGTCATTGTCACCAATGACAACCTGAGGGACTTTGTGAGCCAGTCAGAAGCATGGAGATGGATTATTCAGGAGAGGTAAGAAAAACAAGATGTCCAGAAGACCAGCAATAAATATATATATTTTATTTTTTTTTAATTTTTTAATGTTAATAACACGCTAGCATTTTAAAGTTTGGAATACTGACAGTGAAGACATTTAAAATGTATGTGGAGAATTCAGATGCAAAAGCCACCAAATGCTGTCTAAAATGCTGTCTAAAATGTTTCAATGTCACATGAAACCTTCAGAAATCATATTTATATGCTGATTTGCTGTTTGAGAATTTTTTTATTTGTATTATTATTAATATTAATAAAGCAGTATAACTCACATTTTGAAATTTAATGTAGGTGTAAAAATATAAAACGGTTGCTTTAAACTGTAATAACATTTATTAATTGAATAATATTTTGATCGAGGAAGTGCAGTCTTTGGAGTCTAAAACAATAATATATCTCACTGACAGCAAATATTTAAATTGTAGTAGTGTGTTTTAGTGGTAGTGTTTTGTGCTCTCAGTTAACATTTGTTAATTGTATGGATTTTTCAGACTCTTACAGTTCACCTTTGTTGAAGATCATTTCATGATCCCAGATGACCCACTTGGAAAGAATGGACCTCATCTAGATGAGTTTCTATTTAAAGACCGCCGGTGAGTTCATAATTACATATTGTTTTTGTTTAAAATAATACTCAGCAGTGGTTATCACACATTTCTAGTCTCGGCAGCTTTACCCTCATAACTTTTCTGTCCTCTCACAGAGGTAGTCCCATAATGGCCCCACCGAGGACAGACATTCGGGCAACCCCGTCAGTATACGCTTCATCGGCCCAGTCCACAGCACACCCCTCTTCCCCTTCCCACTGGCCACACTCTGGACCTCCAGACTGGCATCTTCCTCGTCCTTCCCCTTCTCCACCTCCACAGCGGTCACCATCAGAAACCACAGAGCTCAAAAGGAAGTTATACGACATCTTTCCTGACCAAAAGCAGCGCATCGACCGTATCCTCAGCGACAACCCATATATGAGGGACCTGAATGCTCTGTCTGGCCTTTTGCTGGGCTGACACACTTTTACACTCAAGATCGCAGTTTCCACAGTTGTGCATGGAGGTTACAGGGCTTTTTGTATTATTAAAGAATACCATGATGGAAAAGCGCTGCTATGAGCTTTTGTTTGTTCAAGGGACTTTGTTTAAGCATTTATTTTTTCCATCATCTAATTTAGATTCTAATATCCATAGCCCTCCGATTGACTGCAAGCACAAAAACCTAAGTTATAAGTTGTTTAAACGCTTTGAATATACGGGAATGTACAGTCCAAAATGGCATATATTTGATGTAAATATTTGTGAAAAAAAAAATTTCTTTCCTATAAGTTATCCATTCAGAAATCTTTATTGTAAAAGGTGTTTCAGTTACACCGTGGTTCTAAACCAGCTTTGCTTTAATTACTGCTGAAGGACACTTTTGATTTGCAGGTTTTGATATGGTCGTGCTTTGTCATTTCTGTTTTTGTAAATATTGACATTATTGAGCCAAATGAGTACTAGTTTCCAGTCACTCAAAGTGCCCTACTGAAGTGCCCTATCATCTGTTTGCAGCATAAAATTGCTCATTTCCTGTTAACTAATTTTAGTTCCTGTTAACTTTGATGAAGGTGACAAAATGGTATGCTGTTTCTAGGAATCCCTGGAGACCCCCGTATCACCCAGAGACTGTATGAAACAGATGGTTAAAAAAGTTCCCAGATTACTCAGTGAACTGGCACGTCCCTTTTTCTGCCCTGTTGTGCAAGCCACCATCTTTAAATAGCCAACCGGAAACCAGAGCCGTCACTGATGTAAACCTTTGTCCCAGTTACAACCATCAGAGGGTGCTGTGGGATTGCCAGCCTCATTATGTAACAGAAGACATGAACAAAATGCAATGCATAGTTGAAATTGTTTTCTGTTAGAGCATCTTATTGCCACTCAAGTGAATTTTCACTGTTACGGTTACTGCATCGGCCTCTCTCTGTCTCTGAAATGTGTTTAGCGTTGGACATTGTGAATTGGTATTCAATTTTGAGAATGAAAATGCATAGGCGTTAAACCCATGAAAGAGTCACAGACTCTGCAGGCACTGTGGGTATCTCACAGTATAGCTGCTGAAAACCTTTTGCTTTTTCTGGAAGGCAGTGTTAATAAAAGCCAGTTATGTGTTTATCAGGACTACTGTGGTCTGTGCTTAGTTTTGGTCTCATTTTGACGCATCAAACAAAGTTCGAATGAACCGTGGTTTCTGTAAGTCATAAAAAGGTCTTTAAAAGGCCTCATCACAAATTAAGACCTAAAAAGATTTTAAATCAGATTGTAAGACTTAAATTTATATAGCTGTGGAATTAAACGTTGCAGACATTGCTAAAAATGAACATCTTAGTCTGTGTAGTTTTGTCTGGTTTTCTAGCGCAAATATATAAGCATTTTTATTTAAAATGTTTACTTCAGAAGCAAAAGTATGAAAATTTGTTTTTTGAATCTCTATGAGCCCAGTGGCAGTTGTTCTGGTTTTATCTAACCATCTGTATGCTATTGGCATATGGGTGTTTCTTTAAAACACTCCCCTTTGTCCGATAAAACATTGCTTCCTGATGAAGGACTGAAGGATATACTTTTTGAAGCTGCTTTGAATTCTGAAAGCGATTGAAATCCGTTGGAAATGTATTGAATTGAAGTGACAGTAGGGGGCGACATCGCAGTTTTTTTTAAAGGCTGAGCCCATACAAACGCTCTACTGTGTCCAAATGTGCATACTATCCACCCTATCTGTCCTAAATTGTTCTGAAAATTACTGGTATCACACAGAATTTAGGATTTATAGTATGCACATACATGCCTAGTCTTTTCTAAGCGCGTAGATTAATGATGTTACACTTTCATTACGTTTTTCCCCCCTGCATGCTTAATATTGGCTATATAATCTTCAACTTTCTTAAACCAACGTCTTTGTATTTTATATTCCAAATAATCCTTTTTTTCTCTCTCTAAACCCATTTGAAGTGTGGATAACTTTCAAAACCGATGAATGACGGCAAAGGTTCTTACAAAACTAGTTTTTGGCCGTGTTACAGTAGGGGTGTCCCTGTCCTTCGTTTGTGACTTCACATGCCTCAGGTTGTGTAAAGCTGTTTAAAAAGAGCAAACTAAAACCTAGCCTATTATGCAAATCCTTCATGCCTTAGTGGAATTTGACTGGTCAATAGAATGCAGTTACAACGTTTGTGAGGTGGAAAAGTATTGACTTTTGCAAAAGCGTAAAGGGAAATGCATATTATGCATAGTGTGCATATGGTGTGAGCCTTCATTGTTTGTTAACAGGGAGTTTTTTAGTTTTTTATGTTTCCTTTGTTCATTTCATCTCCTTTTATCTGTATCTAATGTTCTTTAGATTCAGTATACATTTGTAATCAGGTTTAAGTAAACATTAGCCACTGTTTAGTCATGAGTGAAAAGTGTTTTGAAGAAAATAAGAGCTTGACTGGGGAAGCCCTGATAGCGCTTCCCATATCTAAACAGTTCTGTTTCCCATCTGTCTCTTTTTTTCTGTTGAGCACAGCGAGAAAAAACTTTCTTTGTTCGGTCATGGGCGGGCGGTTCAAATGCCATCAACATTCCAGAAAAGCTCAGCATTCTGAGGAACAGAATTTCTCCTCCCTAATTGCTTGCTTCCCTAAACCTACTGAAGTTTCTACCATTCTCGTTCTTTTTCTCACCGTTTAGTTGGATGGCATGCTTACATAACTTGTCAAAGTAATCCCTACCAGCCCTCCCCCTCTGTCCTGTACCCACTGGTTTAAGCTCAACCAGCAATGATGGGAGCACTAATATCTGCTGGGATTATCAGTGAGGAAGCCATATAGCCTTTAATCTTTAACCATAAACATGCCAACATGAGGACCTTAATTGCGCATAAAGGGAGCAAGATTGACTGAACGGTAGATCAGAAGAGATCAGCAAGTCATTCATAAGTCGCACAAGAATGCATGGAAACATTTGGTTCTGATAGACTTCATTGAATAGAGGCATTGTTAACACAGATTATCATTAGCAGAGAGGCTGCAGTGAGTTGGAGAATGTGGATAATATTAGTTCCAGAGGAAAACATCATAGTCTAGATAGTTTGTGGTCATGGACTGTATCCAAAATTTGCAAATAGAAAATCTTTGCAAGATCAAATGTTGCCTGAGCGTTGAGGCCAGTTTCATCTTCAGTAGTCTGTGCATACTATATCTTTTATTTTACTCAAAAGGTGCCAAACTATCTAAACATCTGAATCATCTATAACAGGATTTTTTACTAGATTTTTTAACTTTTTTTTTTTTACTAGATTTTTTTTTACTTTTACTTTTTTATCAGGAGTAAACATAACATTTTAATTAATAAAAAGTATATAAAATGTAAGAAATATAAATTTTATGCATAATTTTAAATATATATATATATATATATATATATATATATATATATATATATATATATATATATATATATATATATATATATAGGAAGTTCTTTTCAAAGCTGTTTGTAATTCATGAGAGTAATAAACCATAAATCTTTTATATATTTATGAATTGATTAGTTCCATTCCTGGATTCTATTCTAGACTCTACTTTGAGTGCCTAACAATGCCCTTCATCCATGATTTATTCACGGTTAAGAAAAAAATGGTAATTTTCAAATGGTCAGTATATGGCCTATATATAGTCCAGATAGAGGTTCCAGAAAGTTTAAAGCCCTCCACTTACTATATGTTACACACAAATACATGCAATGATTTTTCTACATTCAGGAGTCTGCTGAGAGGGCAGTTTCAAGCAGTGATGCCGTGAGAGCAGGAGTACTCTGGGATTTAACACACTGGGCCGCACTAAGGGAAAGAGAAAAATAGACTGTGACTAAATACTGTTTTGAATCATCAGTGTGGCACACTGGTTGCTACCGTGGCTAAAGGAGGGGCCACTCCCATTCCTCCATCTGCTGCAGAGCTGTAAACAATGATGTCATTTCCTCTCAAGGGCTGAGTTGGCAATTTTGTAAGCTTAAAAGAGCACAGGGCTAATTGACAGTAAGAGTGCTACTGTTCCATTTCAGTTATTTGCTGCTAATCTAAGCATGTTAAAATATGCCTGCCATGTATCTCTAACAAATGACTCATAATTAGTCATTATTAATATACAACTAACAGGTGTGGCCAGGTGCTGTTTCATCTTTATTGACACATTTCCAGAGGTGTGTCTAGTCTGCAGTCATAGACAATGATGGCACTTTTGTATTAGTAGTAATTTTGGCTCTACCGACAGACGTGCTGTTCTTTTCCATTACCATTATATGATCAGCACATTATGTACTCTACTGTACTTTCAACACCTGTTTTACACAATTTAGATAAATACAGTGGCTGATTATTACTGTGAGTGCTAATGTGTCTCTGGTAATGTCTGACAGAGGCATGAATAATTTGTGTTGTTTTCCTACGATCTGTAACTATGGAACAAACCGCATGCAAACATTGATACTAATACACTTTTGTGTGTGCCTGAGAGGTATTGAATGAATATGTTTATTCAAAGCAATGAATGCTGAATTCAGATACTCTACTGAACCAAAGGTGTTCTTATATTCACTAAGGCTAAAATACAATATAATTTAATATAATTTATTTAAAATATATATCTTTAGTTTTGATTGTCACAGGGTCTTTCTAATATTATAAATGTCTTTACAGTCATTTTTGATCAATTTAATGTGTACTTGCTGAATAACATAATAATAATAATAATTATCATTAATCTTTCAACATACCTTTGAATGGTAGTGTATCATAGTTTCTGAAGGATCATGTGACATCGTAGAGTTTGAAAATGTTAAAATCATACTGTAATACATTTACCCAATATATATATATATATATATATATATATATATATATATATATATATATATATATATATATATATATATATATATAATAAAAAACAAGTCAATAATGCAGAGTTGAAATTTGCTTTACGGTAACATTATTTATTCAATGTACATTATGAAACAAATAGCACATGCTTTGGCATTGACTGCGCTTTAAATGCACTAAACCACTCTGATGAGAGTGACCGACATGAGAACTGACACGTAGAACAGTTTAGTGTTCCCCAAGACAACAGGACACCTAGCAGTAGTACCCAGTGACAGGTAAAGGTATCTCGGTTAATTCTAGACGGGGAACTCTCAGGACTCCTCCATCAATAAATAATTGAAAAACCTTTAAGTAGACAGACAGTAAAAAAATAGACCGACACGGAAAAGGAACTATTTGTTTAATTACAGCATGTCACAGACTAAATCATTGACACACCTTTATTACACAAGGTGGTCTCATTGTTAACTTTATGTAATCTATTGAAATCCTGTAGCTGTAGAAATCACATGAAGTCTTTTCAAGGTGTGAATACTTTGTTGATGCCCTCTTTTTAATTTAATTTTTTTTTTTTTTTTTTACAAAACTGATGGGAGTTATTTGTTCAAGAGTAAGTTTTGTGTACATTTTTATGGTGGATGATCTAGGACCTGTATACAATGCATAGGCCTACCATAAGTCTATCCATATGAAATGATATGTTGAAGAATCAGTGACCTAAAATAGTATTTTTTTTAAATTAGGGACTGATGAGGCTAGGTTGCTTTAAAAGCAGAATAACATAAAAGTTTCAAATAAAATGTGCTATTAATATGGTGAATGTTTAATTACCATGTGAAAGCTATTGTGCATACATCTGTTTTATTCGTGTATTTTACAATACACTTGGGATGTCAGAGATCACGTTGCTGGAAAAAAAACAGTTTTCTGAAACGGCTCTTTGGGATGAACTGTTCAAAAGAACCGATTCGTTGAAACGAGACGGTATTCCAATCACTCGTCTGTTGTTGACCCAACGTTGTTCTCCTTCCCGCGTTCATGTGACTAAAGCGCGTTCACGTAGCCTTGTAACGGCGCTCCCGTGAAAAATATATTTGCACAGCTTCAGTCAGTGCGCGACACCGAGACTGCCGGGCGACAGCAGCGTCTCCTTTTAGCGAATGTGGAAACACAAACATCCAGACGATTAACGGACGTATAACCTAACTCGGATCTACGTGTAGTGGGTTGTTTTTTAATTGTTCCGTTTGGCAGCAGGAGGATATTTTTCTGGAGGTAAGTGCAGTGTATAAATCCCTCATTCGAGGATAATGGCTCTGTTGTTGATTTTACTAGGCTTAGCGTGCTAGCTAGCTCAAAAGCGGTTAGCCAACCATGCTATCACCCTTTTTGCTGTGTTCCTTATCAAAACACGTTTTATGTGACCCAGTTTTCTGTTAACTCGTTACGTTTCCTGATGTGATTCGTACCTGATCACAAAATGTTTTTTAATTCTACCAAGCGCTGAGATTTGATCCATGTAACATTATTAGCCCGGCTTTGCTAGCTTTCTCTGCTTATGCTAAACGAGACACTGTTAATGTGACGAGATGAAATGAAATATAACCATTGTAGTGCTTTCTAATCTCATCAGTGGGGTGTATAGATGCGGGCACGTAATTTGTGTTTATTCTTTTAGTCCCAAGTTTGAGGCCTCGTTAATTGACATTGGATCGTATTTGACTGATTCTAGCCGTAGTGAGATGACTTGACTGACAGACAGATGCTGTATTAATCTCTGCACGCAAAGTGCAGTGCAAAAGCAGCCTGGCATTATCTACACGTGTGTTAAATGCACAAAGACGGCGTTAGCTGGGTCAGCATGGGATCTGGTATCCTTTTTTTATCACTGTTATGGTCACTATTGTAATGATGATGATTTAGAAAGCAGTCATAACGAACATACGCACAAAGTTAGCCGTCAACCGACCATTGTTTCTCTAGTCTACACTACTCTTACACTCAAGACGCTACAGTAAAATCGCGTGCATGTGATTTGCTTTGAGACCTAAAGAAGCTTAATGTCATGAATGCCCGTGTCTCTGCTACACACGGGATTTATTTTAAGCTTCCGCGCTTTCAGACGCCTTGAACTTGGCAACTCGATCATCGCTCTGGTTTGTTTACAAAGCAGCTACGATTTGCCATGGAGATGATGCATCTTTGTTTCCAGTCTGAATTGAGCTGTACCGTTTTTGTTGTTCTTTATCCTTAAAGATCCGCTTAAGCACCTCCCCTATCGATTACCGTAATTGAGGTTAAGTTGCAGCTGGTTGATGCAATAGTTAGATAGGAAAGGGTCAAATCCCTTCTGTAACTAACCTTATTCTACTATCAAGGTAAGGTTGTTGTAAATACGGTGGTTTTGCCACAAACTTCATATTTTCCTGCATATGATAAGTAGAAGGTTTAAGAAAACCTTCAGGCTGTTTATTTTAAACCGCTAACCCTGCATCTGTCTGGGATGTCTTATTTGTCCGTAGACAGTTCTATTGGTTTGATGAAAATGCCTAAGTAGGCCTGAGGTTAAAAATGCATAAACCCTTCTACTTTGGCTTTGGGACACATTAGATTTGTGTTTCTGTGTGTCCAGGTACTTGGAAATGCAATCCTCCTCTTTCATTCTCCCCACACGCCTCAGCGGTGAACTGGAGATCATGTTATGGAGCATACTTCACAAAGTTATTGATTGTTTATCTCTGCATTTGCTGGTACTTCAGCTCTAGAGAGATTAGTGTTCTTTAGTAAGATGTTCACAAGGTTCATGCAACCTTTCAACCAATATCTTTTTTTCACCAACAGGTAATAGCAGTAATGATAACAGCGTTATGTGAGAAAGTATACTTGGTAAATAATTGCCTTTTGCGTTTTACCTAATTAATATCATTTATTAAGTTACTGATATTTCAAATTTCTACTTTTTAATATCTTTTAATATTTTGACTCGCAAGGCATCTGTTCCTTTGAAAGACCGTTGTTATTCTATTTTAGTGTTCCCAGTGTAACAATAAAAAGAGGAAGCGTAAATATTAGTTAAATCGAATCTCTACTTAGTGCTGTGTTGTGAAACTAAATATTTGCCTAAAAATCATGTGGTTGTTGGGACATTTGGATAATTTCAATAATGTCAGGAGTCATTTTACTGTGACTTTTGTTTTCAACTTATTTTTGTGGGGCAGCTGCACACTCTTGGTCAGCTGAACTTGGTTGCCCCCCACAGAAACGGCATCTGTCTTTTAGAGTTGGACTCCACAGCTTCAGGGTAATGGTGAGGTAACCTGAGCCTGTTAAGAATAGCTGAAACAAGAGTATAGAGCAGGGATAGACCATTTCACACTCTTCGGTCCATTGCATCTCTCTTCCGCCTCTTATACCCGCGTACAGACAACGCTGTTCTCTTTACCCCCTTGTGCCACCAATATGTCTCCTGCAAAATCGCTACAGGATCATAATTCTGGTCGACCATCTGTCTGAGTGAAGCAGACAAGAAGTCTGATTGTTTACGTTGAATACATGCATGGAGGTGGGTGGATTCAGTCTTCTCACTGCATCTGTGTTCTCTCTCCTCGACAACAATCAATTTGTGCCTTTTCTAGCTTGGCGTGTTTCGTATTCAATTGTCGCAGTTGATTCTAATAATTGAGCTTTTGTTCATTTAAATAGTGTTATTGATATCAACCTACTTGAGATTTGCTTGGCTCTGAGATCCCGCTTTGCAAAAGAGCAGGGAACATGCTGATGTTTTAGTTTGTGTCGTTTATTCATCCGATGTGCTGCGTCTAAGCCAATTCAAAGTCTGCTTTTCAGCATATGGAATAGGCCCACTTTAATTGGCAAGGATCTGTCATTTGTGCCCTGTGAAGATGATTGAGAAGGACAGCTTTTGAATTTTGACACTGAACATAGACTCAAACCCTCTTACGTAAATGTAAATGACAATACAAATGCACCAAATGCTTTATTGTTTGTCTAGGTTGCCCACAGCAATTGAATGGTTATAGCTGTGTGTTACCTTAACAGCCCCTTGCCCAGAGCTCTAGCTGTATATAGAGTTACAGGACAGAGCACTAATGGACTCTGTCCATGTAGAAGATATCTTAGAGAAGAGCAAAGGATAATGGATGGGATAGAATCGCTAATGAAGTGTGCATGTTATGCTTCATTTCCCCCTGTTTGTCTTCAGATAGAGAAGCTTCTGTTTCACTTTTGAAATGAGTGGCCCACTTGGAGACGAGTGTGTGGAAGATAGTCATGCAGGTATAGTCCGTTACACGGTGTGGTCGTAGTAATGAAATAAAGCCCGTGTAGGATAAAATTTTGCCTTTCAAATTTGTTTGCCCGAGATAAATTCAGTTCTACTTCTTGTATGGTGTTTCGTTTATGGTGGTGATGTTTGCACCAAATGAAATGTGATTTTAATGTCCTGTTGCCGGTGCATGTCTTCACAATGCTTTTGGATTGTGTAAAAGCCTTCTGTTAAGAAAGGCGTAGATCAAAATTTGCATCTTGCGCAGAACAACTGCACTGATGATTGTAAATTTAGCATGAATGATATGTGAATTTTTTTTTTTCTTTCTCTTAAATTAGTTTCCAGTGGAAAATTTCAATTGTTTTGCATCCTGAGTATAGAGTAGAGCTCTGCTGTTTATTCTACCTGGAGCACTATGGCCCGCATGTAAATATCATGCCTGAGCCCTCATTTAGATGGAAATGCTGGGCAGAATCTCTGCCCTACCCTCAGCCCTTTTGTTTACAACTCCTTGTCCTGTGTTGATTGGAGATTTGTACCATTAACAAATCATTCTGCTGTCAGCATATTATCTGGGCCCATGGGGGCAGTGTGGAGCACATGGTGCATTGGTTTTCAAAGCTCAACTATAATTGACCTATCAAGGGAGCATATGAGTCCTTATACAGTATAGTCTGGAATTTTGATTTGTTGGGAGTATTTTTTTTTTTCATTAATATTTGTATTACAATATATTACATTACAGTTTTTTTTGTTGAGTTTAGAAGGTTATGTATGGATAATGACACTCACTGTGGATGTATAATTTAACTAAAAATATAAAAAACATGAAAGATACAGTCATACAGTGTAAAATGTACTGTGAGTTTAGAAGATGACTGCGTTTTCTGTTTCTAGATTTAAAATTCATTGTAATACTGTAATAAAGAACAATTTATTTTAAATAGTTAAAGATTTGGGAAAAATCAGAGTACGCTGAATACATGTTAAGTGACAACATTTAAAAGAATGTTACATTTTTATCATACAAGACTTTTATTTTTGTATGTTTTGGCCATTGATATGGCAAGGCATTTTTCCTTCTATCAGTGCAGACAGGTTGGTGAGAAATTACAATAAGCACCTTTTTAACACAGAACAGGATGCCTGCAGGTGTTTCAGTCGCACTGTGTGTGAGGCAGTGAGCAAAACCTATTTAACATCCGTGAACCCTCACATCTGCCCTTTCAAATGATAATGTTGCAACACTGGAACAAAAGACTTGGCGAATGGCCTTTGATAATTTTCAAAAGGCTTTCATTTCTTTTATAGGTCCATTACTGTATTTAACAACTCTATGATTAACAGATGTTTTTACATAAATAGGAAAAGGCTGCCTGAAGAACCTGAAGCTGAACACCATTTGTTGTGACTGTAATGGCAAGGATTTTAATACAAGATCTTATGAGCACAGCTTTGTGGAATTTAATGTTTTGGTTGCCATGTTATCACTAGCTAAATCTACAGGGCATGTTTTGACGGAGGCAAGGGACCAAAGGTCACACGAGACAGTCAGAGCCCTGTAGTGTCACACTGAAACGCACATGGGGGTTGTTGTACAGTTTCAAGAACAGAAAGGTCAGATTGTTTTTATCAGCCTTATTCTAGGCATGTTGGGCGTGCGCTGGGGTATTTTGGGTAGTGGTGAGAGGGGATACTTAGTGGTGTATGATGTGGCTCTGAGCTTCTTTATAGCAGTTAAGATTGGCTGTATTGAATTTGTTGTAATGTACCACATTCTCTCGCTCTACTCACAAAGGCATTAAAGTGCCTGTAAAGCTGCACTGCTCAGTATTTGTGGTTTTGTCAGTGTTGTTTATGAGCAGCGTGTGTGATCGTTGAGTGTTTTGTTTAAGTTGCCGGCTGTCGTAGAGGTGCCATGCTGTAAAATCTCTTTGTCTGGGAGACGTGAATAGAGGCAGCGGCAAAAGGAGGAGCTGTGTAATCTGACACGGCTGGGCCCTTGAACCGGTCCTACTCCTCCTCCTCCTGCTCCTTAGAGAGAGAGAACCAGAGAGAGCGAGCTTGCTGACTTCAAACTGACATTTGACTCCTCGATCCACAGGCAACAGTGGTGACTGTGCAGGCGGGACTCTCTCCTTCCTTCTGCGGTCTTTCTGGGAGTTTGCGACTCTGTGCAACAGCGTACTTCTTTCCTCTACAATTTCTTCATTTGGAGAGCTAACTGGGTACTCTAAAAATCCTGGGAGTGGTCTTTCTTAAACAAGTTTTGGAATGTGCTTATAGAGGTGGAGATGCCTAACAGCTAGACTCCTTAACCCTGTTTTTAGTCTTTCTGGAGATTGCTGCTGAAGTCTCCTTCCAGGCACTGGAATCTGGATCTACTTGTGTAACATTCCTAGACTACAGCAATTTTTTTTTCTACTCTAATGACTTTCTTTGTGCTCGTCCTGGGCTGTTCTTCATTGAAAAAGAAAGTCTTTTAAAACACAGATCTACTGCTCTCTACTTTGAGGAACACTTGCTGGAATTAAGACTGTAGGTGTGTTTTGGGACTCATCCCTTCCTCCATTGGGGGGTTGGGGTTGGGGATACCTTACCGTGGCCCTAGGTGACCTGTTGGAGCTGTGTTTCTATCTTAAGCTGCTTTTAGAAGACTGTAGTAAAACGAGTGTTAAACGGAAAAGGAGGGACCCTCTTGTACAGGCCCTTTTGTTTTTATGGAAAGAGCATGATGAAGAGTCAATCTGCTCCCCATGTCGGCTACCATTAGACTACAGCCTGTGTACTCATGGAAGGGGGTGCTCAAGCTCTTCTCTTGCATAGCGGCCAGAACTGCTAGTAAACCTAAAGGTAAAAGAACCATCTTGCATTGTTTTCTACCACCACTAATTTTACAAACTGAAAGGAATCTCTCATTCACTTTGCCCTTAATGAAAGCTCATTTACTAACTTTTTGTAATTCCATAAATGAATGACTTTTGTGGAATGCAAAAGGATATTTTAAAGAAAGTTTTAACTATTCGTTGTCTCCATACCATTAAAGTCATGAGACTAAAATAACATTGGACAAAATGCTTTAACTGAATGCACAATGTAACACTCGAAACATTTTCAGTTTTGACATAATTCAAAGGACAGTCAATACATTAAAAACCCATTCAAATGTAGCGTACCCTGTTGTGTATGAATTGGAGAACCAGTCCATTCTCACAGTTGCTGTCCTTTGGGCCTCTTGTAACATTCCTGTGCTTTCTTTTGTGGACAAAGAAAGGAAAGTTGTCTATTTTGAGAGACAACACTTATTTTCTTCTCTCTGTTTGTTTTAAAATGCTGATTTCCCTCCCTTTTTTTATTTTTATTTTTTGTAGCCACTGTGTGTTTGTAGAAAGCTTGAGTCTATGGCATGGAAGCGTGGCTTCAGTGAAGCTGTCATCAGATCTTCTGTGTGCATTGTTCCAGTGTTTTGTACTCTGCTAATGGAGTGAACATAAAAGCACAGTTGTGTAATAATGTAGACTAGGATACACATTTGAGTTTTGGATTGGTGTGGGGGGGCTTGAACATTAAAGTTAGACAGTACACTGAGGGCAAGCTATGACTTGCTAAGGACAACTCTGACTCACAGACTGGAGGATCATATATTTCTGCATCAGACTGGATATATATATATATATATATATATATATATATATATATATATATATATATATATATATATATATATATATATGGGTAGATGACAACAAATTTTAATTTGAACGTCGCAATTTAATTATTGCAATTTTTTTAAGACTAAATTAAATAAAATTCATGTTTGATTGAATTGTATGCATTTTTTTTTGAGGTCAGATAACATGACTATTAAAATTAAATGTGACTTAAAATTAGTGGCTAGTGACCATTTTCTCTTAAAATAATCACCTTAAAAAATAAAAATGTTAACTTAAAGTTGTCAACTACTCGCAGTACATTTCTATGCTTTTATCTTGTCCTACTTTTTTTTTTCTTTTTCTTTTTCTTAAGCTGAAGCTTTTTGCTGTTGGTTAAATGGCTTCATTTGTTTTTTTTGTGTGATATAGAATTGATCCCGAGATTAGGTAGATCGAGACAGGTCACTGTATGACTCATGAATGGATTTATAACTTAATCATGAGCTTCTCATACTAGCTGCACAGTCAATTACAATTGTTGATATCAAAACAAAATTGAGTTTTCAGCTTTTAAGTCCCTGTTGGCTTTTGGCCACGCTGATCCATGATATTGACCACCTGCCAGATTTAGACTTCTGTATCTCTTAAACTGGTGAATAATTTCACCAGATACTTTAATGCATATTGATCGACCTTCCATTTTGAATGGCTTCTGATGAAATATTGAAGTGTAGCCTAGTGTGGAGAAATCAATGTGAATTTAGACACTGTTGTTCTGTGCATTAGTCCTGTTCACCATGAGTATCATATCATGAGTATGGACTCATGTTAGAAAGGTAGAAACTGTATAAAGCTGTATTCATAGGGCCGCTGAAAGGAGGTCGGTTGGAGGGGTGTGTCTGTTTCTTAACATCATGGTATGAAGAAATATCTGTTCTTCTTGTTTTGTACATGTTTTGTTCCCAGTTTCATTGACTTATCTCTAATCATAATTTATATGGTTGCTATAGAAAAAATGTTTAGAAAGTCTTTATTGTTAAAGAACAGTGTTTCAAGAAGTATTAACAACAGTTAAGTAGTTGTTGTTTAGTTAGTGTGGGAGCTTAGTGACACCTAAACAGCATGGACAATTAAACACCACTTTTTTTTCCCTTTGGTTATGCAATGTATGAACCGACTAGCTGTGAGACCTGATTTTCACCTTTTTTTTTTTTTTTTTTTTCTTTTGGAAAAACCAAACACATTCAGTTCTAAAATAAACCATAAATGTGTCTCTAGTTGGAAAAAAAAACATAGGTAGATCTAGATTTTCTTTATTGTGTTTTATAAGGCTAACCTCTCTTTTTGCATTCTCTATCATTCTAGAGGTCCACACATTTCAAGGAAAGAAGAAAGACGTACTTGGGAATCATATGGACGAAGGCAAGTATTCAGTTTTATGTTCTCACTGTGTGTGTTCTGTTATTATATTTTTAGAACATGCAATGTTTAGGTTATCCAAACAGAAACTACTGCCAATGTGCAGGCCTTTGGAAATGTAGGAGCGTTGAAACTTGCAACAGGGTTGGGTTTTTCTTGGATGTGATGCTTCATTTCATGTTCAGCTGATGTTTAGTTCAGCTTCAGTTCATGGGGATGTGCAGGAGTTCTTAGTAAATTGAGAAGTATTTAAGAAAAGATGGAAGATAAGTGCTCGTGCTTATGTTCCCTCTCAGTTCCCATCTGGAAAGCTGGACTGATCTGTACCATCAGACTATCAGACCCTCTGAACCTGGGCTGCAGGCAACCATTAGACATTGGAAAGTTTTCTATCTTTATTGACACTTTCTTTGGGTACACCGCATTGCCATTTTTTGGTTTTAATCTCTTCATCCACCAGAGGCCCGCATACTAAACATCTTGTCTGTGCCTTCCATCACTTTCAGAAGGACTTCTTCCAGAGCATTGTGTTCGAGAACGCTGTTTACAAATTAGACCAAAAGCAGTTTATTTTATTGGAGCATGTCCCAGAATGTATCCCACAAACCCCTTCTGCAGTCATACATGTGTACTGTACAAGCTTGTTTCCGTAACACATACAAGCCTAATAGAGAAATTGAAAAAGCTAGTCAAACTTTCATAAATCTTGATGAGCCACAAAACATTCATTATCCGTTTTGGATGCTGCTTTCAAATCTCAGGAATAAAACAATTTCCTATTACGGAATGTTGCAGAATGCTAACCACATTAAAGCGGCTGCAGCAAGCTTAAATCCAATGGTAACACCTACTGTGTGAACAAAGCTCTTGACCACAAACATCTACATGGAGTCATGGCAGCAGACCACATTATTGCTGTACCTGATTAAACACGAAGCCATAGTTTAGATAGAAATGTAAGTTTTATTAATATCATTAATTAGCGCTATCATCAGGTTGTGAGCCTTCGAATGGATATTAGACATTTCTGCCTCACGCTTTTCAAGGTGTTGCATTGTAAGAAACTGTTCAAGTGTTTCATTAATGTAGGTGTTTGTAAGAGAGGTTAGTTATGCAACTTTGTACTTTCTAAACAAGATCCAGAAGAGCAACTCTCAAAAGGTGCTGTATGTAGGATTTTATATTGGCTTCTGTTTTGGTTTTTGAAACCCGCCCACTGTCAGTAAACCAAATCGTGTTTCTGAGCCCTGGGTTGCTAGTTGTAGGAAGACACAGCGTATTTCATTTCAATCATGGAAGCTGGCAAATGAAAGGGGCCTGAGTGGGAATCTGGCAACCTTTGTGTCCGTCAAGTCTGAGAAGGAGGGGCTGGGTGAAATAAAGAATTATTATTAATGACATGGGTTTTAATGTTTGAGGTTTACTTGTAATGTTAAAGGGTTTTTCTTTTTCTTCTTTTCTACCCTTTTTCTCACCCTATGTCTAAAACAACCTGTTTTAAGAGTCGGCCATTTATGGCTTGCCAGTAACCAACCACTGTTTGTGATTGGCTAACACCATAGCATAGGAAACATTATCAATGTACCTTCGCTAATGCAAGTGAATGTTAAGACAACATGGGGGGAAAAAAATTCTAGGAAAACTTTACAAAATCATTTATGTACAGTTTGTGATGCAGCTGCAGGCAGATTTAGTACCGATTTCTTTCAACAAATGTTTCTTCGTGAACTCATTATGACACTGTGTCTCGTCATATACAAAACAAAATTCCCCAATCAGTCCTCTGACGTGATCTGGGATCCCATTTAAAAATCCTTGTGTTCCTTATGCTAAGATACTTTTGATATCTGTGCAAAGATGCGAACAAGCTGTTTAAACCAAATGCATCAAAGCAAAGATTCCTTCATTCCATTTGTCCTATTGGCGACAGACTCAAGCGCGTGGTCAAAAAGCGATTGCACATCTGTATAGTGTATTTGTTGTAGATAGCAGCAATGATTGCAATTTTTATTTGCTTTGTTACATGACACTCACATTCAGCATAATCAAGCCATTAAGAAACTGAACAGCAGTGGGCGAGCCTATGGTAAAAAAGGCAAATTGTTCATGCAAATGTTTAGGAGTGCAATTATACATTTATCGAGTATCGTACACTTAATGGTCATTTTCCGAATCAAACCGATCAGCCTTATCCCTTTGTTAGCAGGGCATGTGCGTGCCATTATTTAGCCATTTAGAATGCACTTGGCAAAGGGAGCCATGTAATTTTCTCATTATCTTCAGCTGGGGTGTGTGTGTGTATAATATAATATAATAAATAATGTTTTATACATACTGTAGTTTTTTGTAATATTAGACGTACATTTTATGTTTTTAATATATGCTATTTGCAGCAGTTCTGCTAACTTTATTTATGACATTAAAACAGCGACATCTGCTGACACGCATCCGGGCTGCTTCGTCACAGAACATCCCAGCTGAAGATAATGACGAAATTACATTGCTCCCTTTGACAAGTGCATTCCAAGTGACTAAATAATGACACACACATGCTCTGCTCATTCAAGTCTCCAGTAACAAGAGGATAGGGATGATTATTTTGATTTTGGAAAATGACCATGAAATCGTACGATACATGTAACATTACACTCCTACAAATGCTTATGCCAGAGTGATGTCATCTTGCACATAAGATCCAAAACAAACTATTGATGAAGCTTTATAATATAAATGCTATGCAACTTTCAGGGTTTTTTGTAACAGTACAAAGAGCTCCTATATGCTCAAAATATCAAGGCAGATTTTATTTCTCATGTTATGACCCCTTTAACATACAGAATTATAAATTTGCTTATTGAAGCAAAGCAGCTCAGATATGCCTTTTTAATTTAAATTTTTTTTTCAAGAGTTTTCACTTTCATGTTGTCATGTCTTGTCAGAAACCAGCCCATATCTCTTACCAGACATGTAAAGTCCCAGCTCATGCTCTACGCTTCACAAACCTAGCTTGCAGTTTTGATATTTGAATTCATCAGCATTAGAATATTTGAAATGTGACTACATTGCAATTATCTGTGTTCTGACTGAGAGATGAGTGATGGCTCTGGTGATTTGTGCTTTTTGCTTTCGCTCCAGGGTGTGGGATAATGATAGATTCTATGGTAGATTGTGTTACTTTTTTCCCTTAATCTTTCTTACGGCAATACTGTGTGTGTGTGTGTGTGTGTGTGTGTGTGATGTCATTGTTTGAGGTTTCACAAATTGCAATATTCTGCCTTGCAAATAATCAAGACTCACTGAAGGCCAAAAGCCTTTGTTCACTCAGGTTGTAGTGTTGAATTGGCTTGAACTCTCTAACCTTTCAACATTTCTGTGAGCCAAGAAACATTGAACACACACATGCAAAATTAGGTGCAAATCCTTGGCCAAAACATTGAAAGCATGTTGTGCTGTTGTACATAATGTTAGAATCTACATTACATTACGGTAGTACTTTTTTTTAATTTTTTATTTTTACTGCGATTTGTCCAACTGCTTTCTTGACTGTTCTAAGCACCAAAGCTGATTTTACCCTTAGTATTAATGCTGATTTTTTTTTTTGCTAAGGCTCTACTGATCTGATGTACTAAAGTTACCTGGCCGGACTGTCTACCTGAGAGACACAAATAACAGTCTTGGGTATTGCAGCTTCAGCTTGCGCAGTGTAGATATTGCATTGCCATTTGCCTTTTGTTCTGTCTTCCTAACGCCATTAGAAGACCTGACGAGTTCTAACCGCTTCCTCTGGGGTTACAGGATTTCCTGTTATATGTGATGGACTGCAAACTTTCCACTGACATAGCAGCTCAGCACTGCTGGAGGAAAGAGACACGCCACAGTTCTTTTGATTCCCAGACGAAGAACTTTACAAAGAAAAATCAGCAATGCCACAAGGGCTTCTACCACTCTTTCTTACTTGAGTTTTAAACCAGTCCTTAGTAGTAGTTGTAAACCCAAGTCTATATAGATGTCATATAATTTCTTGCTTTATATACTTTTGGCACATTGGACTAAAAAGGAAAACAATGGCAAATGGTCACAATATACATTACATCTTTCCAAAATAACCCAAATTGGACAGTTTTTTTTTTTTTAAACTTGCATTGATAAACTGACACTTATTCTTGCTCATTACAAGTTACTAGTCAGATGAACATGATGTTTGAACATGCTTCTCTGGAATGCATCTCTGCCCCCAGAAAAGCATATTTTGCCTGCCAAGCACAACTTACTAAAGTCAGTGTCCATAAATAATTCTTTTTCACAGCTCAACCACTATCTCAAACTCTAAACATGACAGGACCTATGCTTGCTTTCCCTTCCCTTCCAATTCATTTACACTTTTTTTTTTTCCTCTTAGTGAGACATGGGCATCACTTCAGCTGTCATTAAAACCTCAGCTTAATGGAGCAACCATGTCAGAACAGTAGTGTACAACAGCCATCAGCTGCTCAGACTGTTTCGTGGTGGGAAGTTGGCCTGCTGTCTCTTTGGCTCAATGTCAAGCAGACGGACTGTCTTTGCTTCTCTCATTGTATCAGTAACAACTGCTCTGGAAATAAGTGCACATCTCAACATTGGCCAGTTGTGTCCAGTCCTGTTCCTGGAAGGCCAACATCCTGCAGAGTTCAGCACCAACCTGTCTGGAAGTTTGTAATAATCCTCAAGACATAGATTAGTTGGTAAAGAGTGTTTGAGTTGGAGTTAAACTCTGCAGATCGTTGGCCCTCCAGGAGCAAGACTGGACACCCCTGACAGTACCCAGTTTTGGTTTTCTACAGTTCTGACAACACAATTTGGGGGCTTGTCTGGGATTTGACTACACATATGTCATGCACTCAAGCAACAATCGTTCATTCATTCATGCACAAAATGACATACCCAAGGGGGCGGTGTTCCTGTAACCCTACAGGATTGTGCTAGCAAAATCTAGGTTATGGGTTTGCTGCTTATTGATGTACAAATATCTTGAATATAGTGTTGCTTTTGATTGTGATGTAAAACACGTCCCTGCATCATTCTTTCCTCTTCTGGGACCTAAGACTAACCCTTTTCTTTCTAAAAATTCTTTGGATTAAAAATTGTTTTCCAAGATGAAAGGATGATGATCCAGGAACATATGTAAATCATGTTCAGCACCCATATATATATTTGTTGCCATTTCTAATCCTCTGGTCTTTTGACTACAAGCCTAGAAAGGCATTGAGGACGTAGTGCTAGCTCTTGTGCTCAGGCTAATTTTGGCCTCAGTTGTTATACTCTGAGAGCTGCTCAGTGAGGAGGCTAAAAATACTTAGGGTTTTATCAGAACAGATGTGTTTACTAGCAGATTCTAAGACACACACACACAGAGCTTAGTGTCTGTTCACACCCCCACCCTCTTTTCTGGCACTGTCCTTATTTCTCCATATGAGACGATTTACTGTGCTCTGATCCTGCCACGCTGCTGCTTTGTTCTGTAGTCTGTTAATTGATGTCCATGTTAAATCTGCAATGAGTCTTATTCATTTGTTCTCCAGTGTTGATTTACAGTTGCTCTTATGCTTCCTATTGACTGTTGTGCAGATGTAGGTTATAATAGCAGTAGAGTGTTACACCCTCCTTCTGTCATGCATTAGGAAAGAATCCATCGCAGGTCTTATACTTCTCTCCACAGGTTGTCCCATACACATACACCCGTTTTACTGCAGCTTGTTGCCATAGGAACAGTCCTGAAGCAGACATGCGCTCTGGTATGAGTCCACTCTTCATGTCTGGCTAAAAAAAAAAAAGAGAGGCATCTGTGCATTTTAGTCGGGCCAAAAATAGCTGCCCCAAGCTTTCCCCAGAGGGCGGTGTCTGACTTATCGGTGGCACTTGACGGCTATATCTATGAGCCTCTCAGGAAGAACAGGCCCAAAACACTTTCGTAGCCTTTTTTTATTTAGAGTTCATACTGGTTGAATCAGCAGAAACGTGCATTTTTTTTTTTACCCAAAGGCTATGTTTTAAAATGTCTACTACTTTATGTTCAGGTTACAGAGATGCTCAGATCAGTGTGTTAGATGCGAGCTGATCTCTGTTTAGCTGCGGTTGGATTTGGTTTAAATACCTCAATTTCCTTTTGGCTGTATGTGTTAGCCATGCTAACTCTCGTCTCTATCTCCTTTAGAAATGAGTCGCCAGACTGCCACAGCGCTGCCCACAGGAACCTCTAAGTGTCCCCCTTCTCAGCGCGTCCCTACCTTGTCGGGCACCACCGCGTCCAACAGCGACCTTGCCAGCCTGTTCGAGTGTCCGGTCTGTTTTGACTATGTGCTGCCGCCCATCCTGCAGTGCCAGAGCGGACATTTGGTTTGTAGCAACTGCCGGCCCAAACTTACCTGTTGCCCCACCTGCAGAGGTCCTCTTGGTTCAATCCGCAATTTGGCCATGGAGAAAGTGGCCAACTCAGTGCTTTTCCCATGCAAGTATGCCTCATCGGGCTGCGAAGTCACCCTACCGCACACAGACAAGGCCGAACACGAGGAGCTTTGTGAATTCCGGCCATACTCTTGCCCCTGTCCTGGTGCCTCCTGCAAGTGGCAGGGATCTCTCGACGCCGTCATGCCGCACTTGCTGCACCAGCACAAGTCCATAACCACGCTACAAGGTGAGGATATCGTCTTCCTGGCCACAGACATCAACTTGCCTGGGGCGGTGGACTGGGTCATGATGCAGTCGTGCTTCGGCTTCCATTTTATGCTCGTGCTGGAGAAGCAGGAGAAATACGACGGCCACCAGCAGTTCTTTGCCATCGTGCAGCTGATTGGCACAC
Source organism: Puntigrus tetrazona (assembly GCF_018831695.1). Lineage (NCBI taxonomy): Eukaryota > Metazoa > Chordata > Actinopteri > Cypriniformes > Cyprinidae > Puntigrus > Puntigrus tetrazona. The sequence continues at coordinate 25,802,430 of NC_056716.1, forward strand.
GGAAACAGGCGGAAAACTTCGCCTACCGGCTGGAGTTGAACGGTCACCGGAGGCGACTCACCTGGGAGGCGACGCCACGCTCCATTCACGAGGGCATCGCCACCGCCATCATGAACAGTGACTGCCTTGTGTTTGACACCTCCATTGCTCAGCTGTTTGCAGAGAATGGCAACCTGGGCATCAACGTCACCATATCCATGTGCTGAGGACTAACAGCCGTGCATACTTGAACGCATACACACACATATAAACATGAAACCAGACATTTCAATACACCGCAGGATACCTTGAGTTGTGCTTGTGGGACGGGGGAGTAGCTAACCTAGGGAACTTTTTTGCTGTTGTTCGTTCCGAGTAGTCATCAAAAAAAAACTTATTGGTTGGAGCTTGGCACATCCAACCAGAACTCCTGGGTTCTCAATTTTATGCTACAATATTATATAAGTTAAATAATTAATGTATTCTACATTTTTGAGAGCAACATTCATTGCCCTTGAAGGTGTCGGAAAGCCACGTTTGTGGGATGGACATTTGCAAATGTGGCATTTGAAACGAGGGTTTGAGGAACGGCACGCTGAGCTGGATGGCGGTTGGGAATATTGATCAATTCTGGGGTGGGTTTGCTCAAAATGCGCAACCCTTAGAGCAAGTTTTTGTTCGTTCTGTTGTCGTTTCCCAAGACGTTTTGCATTTCAGTTCAGATAAAACACTAACTTTTATGTTCAAATATTAGGTTTTGTTTTATTCTAATCTTGTCCCCCCACCCCTTTTTTGTTCCCTTTAATTTTTCCTACCTTGAGTATGATACAGAAAGGTTCTGGTAATTGGTGCATGACCACTGGATAAGTTATAACAAGTCCAGATTTCATTTTAGAAGTCTTGTTTGTTTCTGCCTGTTGCTGCAGTGTTTCTCCTGTTTGTTTTTGAAGGGATGGCCTGGCACACGCACATCAAGCCAGGTTATAAAAGCCACACACTTTTTATATATATATATCAAGTACTCCTTAAAAGATGGATACAAGTTGTACAGTATGTGTGAGGTCATAAGTTTTGTTTCTTAACCTGGAAGCCCTCAATTACAAACACTGGAGCAAACACTGCACTGAATACAAGGCAAGGAACCGGGGCAATTAATACAGTTATTATAATGAGATTATTGTCATAATTATCATTTTGTAATGACTTATAAGAAAATGGAATGAAAAAGGCTGTTGTAACCTTGTGGCTAATCTTCAGTGTTTGTAGATAGTGTTGTTCTTCAGAAGACATCAGTGTCTTCTTTTCTCTTTTTGTAAGTCAATATTTTTGTTGCTGTTGTTCTTTGTATGTCTGTATTTCTGTTTTTTTGCAAGGATAGGGTGAAGCAAAGCCAAACATCTCTGTGGATACATTGTACTGTTGCTAGTCCTGATCTCTAATTTTATTTGTTTTATTGTTTGTTTTGTTCTATTTTGCCAGTAAATAAATCTATCTTTTTCATACCCTCTGTGAATTTTTCTCACTGCTCATTCTAAATTACAGCTGATTGTGGATCCTTGCTTTTATGCTAACTTTATTTGTTTTTTGATTTTTTTTTTTAACGACTAGTTAGTCGTAAAAAAAAAACAAGTTGGCATAATAGCAAGGATCCAAAAAAAAAAAAAAAAAAAAAAAAAAAACTTGCTTTTGTGCCAACTACACTTAATTTTTTAAGCTACAAAATTAAAATATTTTTTTCCTCTGATTCCTTGGCTCATGCCGTCAAATAGACCTCAAAATTAAATCACCACCCTTAGTGGTCAGGAGATCTTCTTAAAACAAAGTAAATCATTCTAAAATAATTACAAAAATATTCAGCACCATGCTGTGATTGTACTTAAAAAGTCTGGGTGCAACGCCACCTAGTGATCAAAAGTTATTAGCATTTTCTGAAATTTGAAACTTTTTTTTTCATACCAAGATGGCAAAAATTGTCAGTACATGAAACGGTTTTGTTTAACATTTTTGGAAAGATGCCAAAGTTAGAGATATTTACCTCACATTGACCACGCCTCATCATTTTAGTAACAGCGCCACCAATTGCTCAAGAGTAATAAACCATTCATTAACCATTAATTATGAAATTTCCAAAAAATCTTCTTATTGCATTAGCCTATTGTCATAAAACTGATCTCAAACTATTCCTTGGGTCATGCCGACAACATTACCAATTATGCCATAGTAAGCAGAAGTTCCTGTCTACTGTATCTTGACGAAACTTTGACGTACCTATGCCAAACTTTTTGAGTGCCATTGTCATGATTTGATTAGCGTGCCACCTATTGGCCAAAAGTGATGCTATTTCATCATATTACTGGAGGTTTTATTTTCAGCCAATTACAAACATGCAATTATTGCTTTTATTACTGGTTGCATTTGGGTCTGATGCTCCATGCTCTTTTGCCGCTGGAGTCCTTGTCCCCCTGTGATTGCCGCTTGCAGCTATATTGTTAAGCAGTTTTTTATGTTTTCAGATCCCATTAATAGCAAATTAATAGGAAAAATTCAGAACTAAGACTGCTGGCAAAGTGAGCAGTTACCGTTTGGCTGGGTTTCCTCTTATGGACTGCTAAGATCAGAATTAATATGTATTGTCTTCATGAAACGAACCTGGGAGGATTTCCACTGAACGTTTTACCCCATCTTCCCCCGGTTGGACAGATGCAGTTAAACCACAAGCTCTCAATAGTGGTAGAGACAGTGTTGCTGGTCAGGATGCTCAATTTGTGGTCGCACCAGCATTTAAACATTTCATATTCGTTTAACCTATATGTAGCCTAAAGCCGTCTCAACACAATTAAGCTTTAAACAGGCGGTTTCCCAGGACTAAAGGTTCACGTGGAACTAACATATTGAATTGAAAGTGGTTTCCAAACACGCCTGTAGAGCTAGAGCTGTCACGCAGGTATTACAGTCATCAAGAACAAGAACGCATTAAAGCAGGTCAAATGTCAGCTTTGTTTGCTGTATACCATATTAAATTATGTTCATGGCAACTGAAAAAATTCAAGAACAGCATGCGGTTTAGTTGTCAAGATGAGTCACTAACACAGACAAACGGTACACTGTTATGCTGGTGGCAATATTTTATCTATAGTAAATTTTAATTGTAACATTATAGTAAACTATGGAATTACGTTTATTATTCTGACATGTCCAAATTTACTAAAAACTCTGCTTCAACAATAAGTATATATAAATAAGACTGTATATTGCCGATATGCTATTCTATGAACAACACTGCAAAGCAGACGCTGTAAACTGCTTGTGTTTGTAGTTATCAACATTGTAGTTATCCAGTTTTCATATTTAGGAACTTTCGTTAGTGTCATTCATTTAATGATTGGATTAATGAACTCTTGGTTAACAATTTTTCATAAAAACTGTGCATTTGTATAATTATCTACAGTATAAACATCTCAAAAATGGTCGGATCAACTTTTATCAGTTCTACAGGAACAAAACTACACTTTTACAAATATCTGTAATTAAATCAGAAATTAATTAGAGGAGATTGAATGTAGGCTTGAATAAAACTAGTATTCAGTGCTTAAGGTGAGAGTAAGTGCTTAGTGTTAAGCTTCCTGCTCACGAGTACGAGTCTAGAGTTTGCTGACAACTTGTGGATGACTGACAGCTGCGGGAAAACCGCCATCAAAGGCCGCATTCAGGACTTCATCCAGAGTACTGGCGAAAACAAAATCCAGGTCAGCTCGCACATGGGCAGGTATCTCCTCCAGATCTTTCTCGTTGCGCTTGGGGATGATAACCCGTTTCAGATTGGCTCGATGAGCTGCCAAGACTTTATCCTTTATACCTCCCACCTGTAGAAAGACAAGACGTATCTTGTGAGATATCAGCAGCTTCTGATGATGAATAGTTTTTAAACAAAACCAGGTTCTGTGAAGGATGTGCTTTGGGTTCCTCACCGGCAGAACCAGTCCTCTTAGAGTGATCTCTCCGGTCATGGCCACATCAGAGCGCACCAGCCGCCCGCTCAACAGCGAAGCCAGACACGTTACGATTGTAACACCGGCGGAGGGTCCATCTTTGGTGACGGCACCTGCTGGGAAGTGCAAGTGGACATCGGTACCCTCCAGAGGATCAGTGCTGCCTACAACAACATAATCCAAACACATAAATCAATCTCGATCACAGCCGATCATTCTCGAAAACAGACGAAAATAATAAATAACATCACAGGAATAAATTAGAAATGTATGGTTATTTTTAATTGCATTAATATTCACAAAATAGAATTTTAATGTAGTGTGTATCTGTAAATTACCATTAGTAAGGAGGTAGGTTTTGGCATTGCTTCGCAGCCAGCTGATGGCTAAATGGGCCGATTCCTTCATGACATCCCCCAGCTGTCCCGTCAGAGTCAACTGACCTTCTCCTTCCATACGACTGGCCTCCACAAACATAATCTCTCCACCCATCGGAGTCCAAGCCAGACCGATCGCCACACCTGGCAGGGTCAGACGCTCCGAGACCTACAAACATAGACAGCTCTGGTTACGTACTTAACATACTTATCATAACGTCAAAAAAGGACATGTATATTACATACAATAATATATACATACACAATACGTATGTGAAGGATATTTTACATTTATTTACATATTTATATGCACATAAGCATTAACAAACTTATCACAACATCAAAAAATTATATATATCTCATACAATTATATATATACTCAATATTCTGTTTTTGGGTTCACACAGACTTTAAACTTAACAGCTACCTTACTAAGTTATTATTGAGGTTAATTTGTAGTTAAAGTCGGACCAACGTTCTTTCAAAAATGTTAGCTTTAATTTGTTTATATACTAACTGCGAGCGCTAACGGACGTTTTCAAAGGAGTAGCTGAGCAGTGTGTGATAGTTCAGCAGAATTTAGGCTGTTCTCTGCCTGCCGCGTCCCCATAGGCATGGCAGGAATGCAGACTCCATTACAGAGAAGAGAGAGCACTTCTCCTCTGAGAAACACAACAGCACACACACACACACACACACACAGGGTCGGGGACTAGCAGGCCGAAAGGTTTGTGGACAAATGAAAAACCGTACCCAATAATGACAAGACCGCACTGAAAATGACATCAGTCATCAATTTAAAAGAACAAAGACCACTACACTTTTCTGAAGAACATGTATGTGATGCCTGCTCATTTAAAACTTACCGTTGTGATGCTTGGATGTTTTGTTAGTTGCTATGCTGTTGCTAAGATATTCTGGGTGGTTGCAAAACCCTACTCCCAAATCCGTATGATACGCTGGTCCCTAGACATGTGCTACCATTTAAAGGGGGGGATTTTCATTCGTATTCTGACATATTATAATTTACAGTAACTTTTTTTGATTTAAATATACATTTTAAAATGAATTTTCAGCAGCCATTAGTACTGTTTGTAGTATCACACAACCCATCGGAAAATGATTCTGATATGCTGACTTTGTGCTCAGGAAACTATTTTTATATTGTAAATGTTGAAAACTGTTATGCTGCTTAATACTGCATTACATTTTTTTCAGATTTTTTTTTTCTTAAAAGGAAGTGATTTCTATGCATTTTAGAAACATTTCCTGAATAGACACAAGAGCCTTCAGGCATTTATTTGATACTAACCTCCATTTCAAATATTGGCGGCCCGAGAATATCCTTAAGGGCAATGTGGTCAATAACAATCGGCATCTCTGGAGGTGACGCTATCCCAGAATCCTCCTCCTTGTTCTGGGTATTTTGGTCTGAAAGACACAAAATCTTTCATGAGAATCAGGTGAAAACATTTTTAATGTTGGCTTTTAGTCAGTTTAAAACTCTGCTGTGTCAGTATAAAAGAGACTAAAGTATACTCCATTTAGAGATTAAAAAAAAAAATCTTCAGAAAAGTGAATTACAAGACAAAAAAAAAAAAAAAAAAAAAAAAAAAAAAAGATAAAATTTGATCACGCTAGCACTTCCATTATCATGTCTATTTGAGGCTTTTCATTAAGGAAGGTGACAGACATTGAGGCCGGAGGGGAGAAAAGTGAAAAGAAAAGCGAGAAAGAGAGCTGTCTGAAATAATGGAGAATTACAGGCTGTAGAAAAAAATGCCACAGGGGTCCAGCTAAGGGGAAAGCAGGTGCTATCTTAATTTTGGGAGGAAACAATGCAGCATTATAGGTTTTAATATCACACATAATAAAGAAAACAGCTTCGGGGCGTATTTACGTTCAGCATACATCCACGTGTTTATTTTCTTAAATGCGTGTATTGTGACAATTACATACATGCCCACAAGTCATATGACTACTCTGTTCATTTCATGTAGAAGAGCAGCAGCATGTTCTGAAGAACAGAGGAAATGGAAAGTGCATATGCCATTCTGAAGATTTTGTTGTGCATGATCAGCACACATTTTCTAGGGGGAAAAATTTATTTCGTAAAAGTTCATCAAAAAACTTTCCCCCGTGTTATTTCCTGCTGAAAAAAAAAGTTCACCATTAAAAGAGCTGATGCCTGAACAACCAACCCATTCATTTCCCTGTAACTCAAGAGGTCAATGCAGACACCGAACTGTAAGAAGACTGCGATGTACTGAATGTACTGAAAGAGTTAAGATAACAGCAGGAAGCTCATGCGACAGCTGTCATGATGTTCAAACTAAGAACAACACCTGCTACAGAGAGACTGCATAGAAATAAAAGAGCTCATACATTCATTTCAAAGCTTTATTCTGGCCGTCAGGCAACATAGAGAGCAAAAGAAAACCCCTGACCCTCATCTCTCTAAATCTGATCACACACATGGGCCATGCAGGAGAGGTTTGAGAAGCGGAGTTGGGGTAAATCAGAGTCTGAACAGAGCGTTAACTAGCCGCGCCATTACTCTGTTACAGAGCAGCAGCTGCAGCGAGACGTGAAGGGGGTTTAAGGCCGTCTGTTAGCACGCTTTACCCTCCTCCACCCCTCAGGGGGCCCGTGCTTAGAGAGATTGATGACCAATATGTGCATGTGTTTGCTGAGGTTTTCATAATGTGTGAGACTAGTTTTTCTGACTGTACGTTTGATAATTTCTCAGCGTGGGTTCCCCACACACGCTTTTTAGTCTGAATACACTTCTAGAGTTGGTGTGTACTTGATTCCGTCAGTGTGGCACAGCGAGGTTATGTGTTATGGATTTTGCTGAAGTCAGCTTTCTGCATGTGGCACGGAATGCTAAACCCTTTCAGAACCACTGCTGTCAGGAAGCAATACACGACGGACATACGGAAAGGTTCCTCAGTCTAATGCATCCTGAGGGTGTCCTACCACATGCAAGACTAGTGGTCCATCGTTACGGGGAATTTTAAGGACAATACAAATGACAGTATTTAAAGGAATGTGAGTAAAATAAAAAAAGTAATAATAAAATGTGCAATTTAATAAAAGAAAATTATATATTTCATATATTAGATTTTATATATTAATTGTATATTACATATTATTAATATTTTTGTAGCAAAATAAATACAATTAATTGTTATCTTAAGTGAAATAAAAAAATCTATTTTATATGAAAAGAATGTGTTTATTTTACCAGTTTTATATACTTGGTATTTGTCGTTATATTATAGTTCATTTAATTAATTCTAATTTAATTGTTTTATTTTATAAATTACTTTTCACTACAAAATAAAATAACTATTTCAACATTTGTGTTATATGTTCAATATATATTATATAAGAATTTCATATTTAATTTATTTTATTTAAAAAATAAGAAATTCATAATAAAATAATTGATTTAAATATTTTATATATTATATTTTATATATATTCTAATAATTACATTTATGATCATTTAATCTTTCATTTTATTTAATACTTTTAAAAATACAATAACAAATGTTATTTATTTAATATATACATTTATTTCATTTTATAAATAATAAATTGATGACAGCCTTATTTGCAGTTCTAACTGTATTTAAATTCTGTTCATATATTTTGAGATAGCAATCGGGATGCAACAAAGACAAGGGCTCACTGGGACAGACTGTTTTATCTTTGCCCTAAAGGCCATGACCATCAATCCTGAGAGTACGGCTGAAGCAGAGCCGGGGGAGCTGGCGTAATTCCAGCCGTAAACAACAATGGTGTGCGAGATGAAAAAGTCCCAGTTTTACCTGCATGTTGTTCAGTGGGGGACTCTGCTCTAGAGACCTTATGACCTTCAGCGACCTTCACAGCTACTGCTCGACAGATGGCCCCGATCTTCCTCTCCAAAGAGCGCTACGCCTGCCTCCCGTGTGTACCTACAAACACGTTCACACACAAATCACTCTGTCATTACTGCCGCCACTGCTGGGCCGGGGCCATGTATTGATTGCTTTTTAGCGGATAATCATCCCAAAATTAGCAACCTCTGAGGTAATTAATTAGTTTGCTCTGCAAACATCTCTAATTGACAATCCCTGATGGACTACAGACTTTTAGAAATTTAGCAGCCTGTCATAAGACGTGGTTTTGAAGCAAAGAATGAGACAGCACAGATATTTAACTTTTTTTAACCTTAAGGGCTATATTTTATTTGTTTATATTTATATTATTCATGCGTTTTATTTTTATATATATGAATATAAATGGATTGTTATTATTACTTTCTATATTATTTGTATACTTACATATTTTTGTTAGAAATCTTAATAGTTAAATACACACACACACACATACATATATATATATATATATATATATATATATATATATATATATATATATATATATATATATTGTATTTTTAATAAATACAACACATGCTTGTATATATTTAAGAAAAATATGTTATGTTCATATTAGTGCTGTCAAATGATTAACGCATCCAAAATAAAAGTTTTTGTTTACATAATATATGTGTGAACTGTGTATATTTATTATGTTATTTTGCATATTTGTTTTAATATATACATGCATGTGTGTGTATTTACATACAATAAAATACATTTACGCAGTACACACATGTATTATGCAAACAAAAACTTTTATTCTGGATGCAATTAATCATTTGACTGCATTAGTTTATATATGAAATCTATTTTTATTCAATATAAAATATAATATGAATGAATGAATGAATGAATAAATAAATAAATATATATATATATACGTATATATATATATATATATATATATATATATATATATATATATATATACACATATATTAACATGGAAATATTTTCAAATATATACTTTATGTGTGTTTATATATAGATAATAAATATACACAATACATATGCACATTTAATGTAAACAAAAACATTTTATTTTGGATATATATAGTTATAGTTATATAAATACATGTGGATGGAGAGAAGAGGTGTGTGATTAGCTCTTAATTGACAATGACTGCTCATGTTTGGACACTTTAATCTGGCCCTTCTGTCCTCCAAGTGAGTTATCAGGTGCCATTATCAGCCTGAACCTTTAGAATACAAAAGCCTGAGCGTGTGTGTTTGTGTGCATACTTGCTGATGATATCCTTTGTGGTGTCCTGTGGGATTTGAAGCTGTTGTGGGGTCAGTCCGTGCTGCTCCAGCTGATGAGGGATCAGGTGCCGATGGGCGATTTCTACCTTCTCCTCCTGGGTGTATCCTAATGAGACACACGTGCTGATATTCAGAACATAAATTACAATAAACTAATCAAGTATTCAACTACAAAACCATCTGCTCGGTTGTAGGATAGAGTTAATTGTGTTCCGAGTTAATACAGCCAGAATTAATCACTAAAAATGTCATGTCGTCAATGTCTTTTTTGTCCGTAACTGAACTCTGACCTGGCACCTGGAGGACCTCCATTCTGTCCAGTAAGGCAGGGGGGATGGTGGCCGTGGTGTTTGCTGTGGCGATGAAGAGGACTTGTGAGAGGTCGAATGGCACGTTGAGGTAATGGTCGGTGAAGCTGTGGTTCTGCTCCGGGTCCAGAACCTGATTAAGATCACAGTTTATTTGCACAAAAATTCAGTAGGTGTGTAAGAAGCAGTTTATGTGGGGGTTTCCTAAAAATACACAGACAGCTGCAATTCTGCATATTTCATAAGGAATTTGTATTACACAACATTCTGATTATAAGTTAGAGTGTGTATTTTCACCACATGTCAAATGTATCATGAACATGAACATTAACTGCTCTAGCCTGAGGAGGTAACCATAGCAACAGTAGGCTGCTCGAGCCCCTTGTTAGAATCAGCGTTATGGTATATTAACAAAGCTAACACCGTTATCGTTTATTAATTTATTAAGGATTCACATATCATCATACCATTACGAACAGCAGGGGCCAGTTGCATACACTTAGACACCATCTTAAGAACTAGTTTTACCAACTAGCAGTTGCCAAGGAGTGACCAGTCTTACTTTTGCAATACAAATAAGATCAGTCTACCTTTTCAGAACTGTGCACTGGCAGATCTTGCCTGTTAAATAAGCTTTTTTATAATGCTATTTGAGCAAAATAAACATTTATTACACAGTTGTTCTCATATGAAATTTTATCATTTAGTGAACAGCTTGGGAGAATTTTATGTTTCCCAATAGAAAGAGATAGGTGCTGCACTTGGATGCTTAAGAGGCATTTTAAAGATGGCCGCAGAGTGACATGACTTGTCTTAAAGGAACATCCCACCTTTTTTGATAATAGGCTAATTTTCCGACTGCACTAGAGTTAAACAGTTGAGTTTTACTGTATTTGAATCCAAATATCACTGCACCTGCTGCAGCCGTGACACAGCAGCAAAGTTCCCTCATTATTACGCTGGAATGAGAGTATAATTCCTAGATATATCAGTCTGGAAAATAACTTTTCATTTTTCATTTTACATCGGCCTTAGTACACAGTGTAACTATAGTCAGGTTTTAGGAAAAGTATTAAAACTCTTTGCTACCGCCAGACCTGGAGATCAGCTGAATGGATTAAATTATGGTAAAACTCAAATGCTTAACTCCAGGCGAGCTGGAAAATGAGACCATTTTCAGAAAAAAGCGTTGTGTTCCTTTAACACACATTGCCATATCAAACAAATTGTCAGTAAAAACGAATGACTCATGTATCTGAAGTATACTATATAACAGTAAGGCTTTATGTTCATCAAAGCATGTTTTTCCTGAGTACAACACATTTTTTTCATTCTTTGTAATGGGAAAACTTTTTTTTTTATTTTAAAAAAGGTGCCAACACCAAGAGATGAAAAACTTTGGATGAAACACCGCACTTGTCACTGTCACTTTTGTCACACATTATTTGTATTCCAATTGTCGCCATTACCAAACAATTAACTACAACTTTTGCCTCAACCTGCTGATTTGTTGCTTATTAAGAGTTAGTTAGGTAGTTTAGGTATTGGTAGGAGTAGGGATGTAGAAAATGTTTATGCAGAAAATGTGCTTTATAAAGTGCTAATAAACAACAGACAACTTTTTTTGAAAATACGCATGCTAATAAGTAACTACTTACTCAGAATTGGTCCATATACTAACATGCTGCCATGAGTTTAGATTACATCCACGTTCAAAAGAGCACCTGGCATTTGCAGCTGGCTAAAAACGCTTTTGTGGACACAGCCAAACAGTTTCTGGTTCAAATTCAGACATAACCAAAAAATAACTGGTGGTTCAGGAAGAAAGTCAGTAACAGCTTTGACTGATTCACCGACTAAGTCGGTATCAGACCAAATGTTTTCAGTGATAATTGAGTTATTTTAATAAGAATCCATTTTCATGGGAAATTTCAGTTGATGGTCAAAGGATTCGTCAATGTAGATGAGTGAAACTTCACAAAAAATGGTTGACTCATGACAGGGTTAAGATGGCCATAAGAATCTTCCACTTTGACTTGAAATTAACTAGCAGTGCTTATGTGAACACACATTAACTAAATTACACTAATTTTTTACCCAATTTTGCACCAATCCAGGATGCCCCATTTGAGGTATTAGGGTTAAAAACAACACGAATATAAATATATAAACAACCACCTCAAAACGATTTATTACGAAACGCTTCCCTAAATAAAACGTGCTTGCTCTCAGCATCTGACAAAATAATCACAAAGCTTTCTGCTGAGCTTGCCAGGTCACGTCCGCCCTGTGATGAACTTCCCTATATCTCTCTTTATCTGGAGTACAATGAAAAGGGTCACATGTTTTACAGTACGAGATGAGCGTCACTCCCCGGATGGTTTCTGAGTGGTGATCTTCTGATTACTGGATACAGACTGCTGATCTCTGAGTAAAGTGTGAGATGCATTTCTCTACCTCTGCTGGACTGTAGTAAGAACTCATCATGCCAGCAGATAAGAGGATTATAATCAGAGATATACAGATGTTCAGAGCTTCAGGAACAGCTGCGTCACAGTAGATATTTGGATATTTATCTCAGTGAAAACAAACTGGCTTATGTGAATTTAAGTGTATGCAAATAGCAATGTATATGTGATACTGTGCACAGAAGGGGCAACGAACCTGCACTTATCTTGAATGCAAACTGATCTTGTAGACCACACACAAAAAATTGGCAAAAAAATAAAAGGATTGTATCTATTTTAGTATTTTAGTATTGTGGCATATAATGTCAGGCAGTGAGTCTGGGTAATATCACACTGGAACAGAGTGACCTGAAATATCTCTCAGTTTATCTCCAGCATATCCCATTCCAACCACATTTATAAGGTCAATATTACATTAACACCTTTTATAACACAAGATATTAATTCGTGGGAACATTATATTAACTTGTGGGAATGTGATATTATGTCATTGCCACAAGATCATTTTGTTGAGGGAACAATATCCATTTTTCATGGCCAACACATTGTATGTTGAGAGAATTACTTTTTTTTTTTTTTTGTGGCCATGAGTTCATTGCATAAGTAAACCTGCATGACCATAGCATACCGGGAGTATCAGAGATTAATAAAATAATTTACATAAAATTAAAATTTTATATTTGTATAGTATAGACTTGCTATGGCTATATTTTTATATTTCATATAAATATCATATTTATTTCCCCTTTTAATTTGTGTATTGCTTTACCTAATGTTCTGTATAATTATTGCAAGTATACTTTACGCTTGTAGGCTATTTATGGCTATGCATGATGATAAATAAGGCTGTTGTGTTTTCATTTTAATGATTAAATCCTCAACAAAACTAGACATGAGGCTAAATTAATAATTGTTCATTCACAGAAATAAAACGAAATACATGTTAAATTAAAATTAAACAAAAAGTCAGAATGTTATAAAATGATTGAAATGAAGGAGAAAAATAATAATGATGATGATGTTGAGGATGATAATATTAATAGTAATATATACAAATATTACGGAAAAAGACAATCAGTTAATGGACACACACAGCTAGCACTTTGGGATGGAAAAAAATGTTTTCTCAAATTAATATCTCACAGCCACATTATATAATCATGTTCCCACAAGTTAATTTGTGGCCACCCGGTTTTGTATGATCATCCCTTCTTCTTTACTTCTAGTTTTAACTCGAAATAAACATGAATGGATATCTCATGTCCCACAATTGCTCAATCAGTGTTTTACAGAAAGACATCAATAAAACATCTTGTGAACAAAATGCCGCATAGCAATGTTTATTTTTTATAAAAGAAGAAAATATGTGAAATAGACAATATACTCATTATATATTGGTTTATTAGTGATGGAATTATTTAATATATGTTTAAATAACCATGAAACAAGTTATGTAAATGAATATATTTTAAAACAATAAATACAAACACTATAATTTAAAACTGCATTAAGTGTTGTATTTAAAGATAACTAGTACTTGAATTTAGGTTTGCCCTTTGTTGTTAACTGTAACCTTATTAGTTAGAACATAAGCTGAGGTAAGTTTTTTTTATCTACAAATGAATTGAAAGAAAGCAATTTGTTCGATAAACCACAGTTTAATAAAAAAATAAAATCTGTTTAGTTTTTCCTCTGCTTTACTTAAACAATACCAAACTGTGACATCAAAACTGAGGTATATTCCAAACCATCATGTTTTTGTACCATTTGCATATATATATATATATATATATATATATATATATATATATATATATATATATATATATATAATATATTAAGATTTCCTAGTACTGTGAGATTGGTCAAGGCAAGTAGCCGTTGTAACCTACGTGTAGTGCCTCTCACCTCCAGCAGGGCGGCAGCAGGATCTCCCTGCAGGCTCTTTCCAAGTTTGTCCACCTCATCCAATAAAAAGACAGGATTGTTTACCCCAACAGTCTTCAGTCCATTTATAATGCGACCAGGCATGCTACCTACGTACGTGCGCCTGAAGACGCAGACACATTGAGATAAAGTGGGAAGAATGTATAGAGAGGGAGAGATAAACGATGAAATGAAAATGATGAGAGGAGTGAAAAAAAAGATCTGTATCAGTGCTCCGGTGGGCAAACAAAAGAACAGATCACAATCATCCTACATAGCGACCTGAAGTGCAACTGTTTTGACGCAGTCCTATTCAGGTCGCTGGTAGCAGTCAGTAGGTGTTACTGCCGATGGAACAGGTTACACATGGCTGCGTAACAGGTTATAGCATGAATCACAAACGCAATTTGAAAACGAATAAATATAATGAATAACCCAGTGATAATGTTGTTGAATCAGGCACCAGTGCATCTGATGTGGTTGAAAACACTGAAACTAGTATTTCATCCTACTGAACTGACAAAAGACAGGATGTGAAGACAGACAGGACGGAATCGTGCCCTAATTACAGTCATTAGGGGCTGTAAGACTGTCATTAAACTTTATACACTATACTGTAGTAAACTAATGCAGACACTTTTAAACCGGCGTGCAACGAACAAGACAAATGCAGAGAGCGTGTGGGAAAAGTCCCGTGAGAGCCGTTTGTCCTAAGGACACATTTTCCGTGTGTGAGTGTGAGGTCTGACGTTAACCAATCAGAAAACATGAAGGCTCGCCCTGGCCTGCAGGGTGTCATGATTGTTATCACCTTCTTGTTTCTATAGTGACAAGAGATCAGAGGCAACATCAAAGAAGTCATCGGTTCAGGTCACGGTTTAAAGTTTCTCTGGTTGTAGAAGCGGCACTACGTCACGTCTCTTTGGTGGATTCATCACAGTCTGATACCTCAATCTGATGCATCTGCACACATTTGCATCGCCGCATGCTTCACATGTTGGTTGTGAGTGACTCACCATTCGATGGCAAAACAACGCCTGAATAGCTATATTGAGTTTCAGCGTCTGAAGGATCTTGGATTAGTAACGTAACACCAGGGTTAACCACAGTAACATCAGGGTTGGGTCACAGGTTTTTAGCAATGCAGTGGAAATATGGCTTTAATTCGAAACAGTTATCTGAACAGATGGTTGGTGTTTATATAGTAGACACTGTAGGACTGTTCCAATAGACAACAGTATTGTGTAATGATGATAGTCGGAGTTATCGCCCGTGTCTGATGCCACTATTCTTCCCTTGTTTTCTGGAGCTGCTGTTTGCATAACTAAGGAAAATGTAATATTATAATTACAATGTTTCTATTAAATTGTTATCCCTTGAAATACTAATTCAGTCATATTAAAAAACATTAGGCTGCTTTTAGCCTTATGCTGTATTTGGTTCCCTTTCTAGCAATATAACTAAGTAAACAATTACATTTAAATGAAAACATCATGTATCTGTGATCTTGCAGGCTAACGGTAGGACTAGCACTTTCCAAGACCGTCCAAGACTAACTATCTTTCAGAGGTTCGGGCTAAGTATGATTGTTTCAAAAAGAAATCAATGCATTTATTCAGAAAGGATGCAATAATTTGATGTCTTTTAAATTGCTACAAAAAAATATTGTTCTCTTATTCACTGAAGAATCCTGAAAAATTCTCCATAAAAATATTAAGCATGTTTTCAAAATGTAAAAAAAAAAAAAAAAAAAAAAAAATGTTTCTTGTGCACTAAATCAACATATTTGAATGACTTGATCATGTGACATTGAGACTAGTGCTGTCACATGAATAATTGCGATTCATTGCATCTAAACATATTTGTGTGCAATCAGACGTTTAAAAAATCAGGCTTGAAGTCTTGCACACAAGGCTTTTTCTGTCCGAGAAAAGCCTACATAAAAAGCAAGTTTCCGTCTGACCTGAATGTAAACCAGTTTCTTCTTCAAAGCAGTCTGATGTTGAGACTATATGTATTGTATAGCATACCCGTTTGAAGATCAGACATACCGCTTTTATAATGACCTCTCACCTGTGGCCACGGATGTCAGACTGATCACAGACTCCTCCTAAGGCGATGCGATGGAACTCTCGACCCAGGGTGCGAGCGATGGAACGCCCAACGCTGGTCTTTCCCACACCAGGGGGTCCCACAAAACACAGTATGGGACCCTTAAGGGTGCTCTTGAGCTGCCGAACAGCCAGATACTCCAGCACCCTTCTCTTCAGTTTCTCCATGGCGTAGTGATCATTATCCAAAAGCACCCGCGCCGCACGGATGTCCAGGCAATCTGATTAGACAGAAGAGTTCAAATAATGAACAGATACACTATCGTTCAAAAGTTTGGGCTCAGTAAGAATTCTTTTCAAAGATATTTATACTTTAGTTTAGCACAGATGCATTAAATTGATCACTAAAAATATTTTTACATATAAAAGCTGTTCTTTTAAAAAAAGTATGAAACAAATTGAAATCACTGTTTTTATATTTGATAATAAGTGTTCTTGAGCACTAATCAGTATATTAGAATGATATTATAATCTTTATGTATCACTGAAGACTGGAGTAATGATGCTAAAAATTCAGTTTTACCATTATATGAATAAGTTACATATTAAAAGAGAAGTTAATAATATTTCTTAAAAAAAAAAAAAAAAAAAATACAGCCTTTGTGACCAAGAAAATGTTACAAAAACATGATAACTAAAATACAAATAATAATAACAACAACAATGCATAGCTTTGCTCGAAATTACATGGCTTGAAATACATAAATAATAAATAATTTGATCAATTACTTTTTTGTCATCAATTAAGGATAAATTGCAGATAATTTTTCTAAATTTGCAAAAGCAAAATCAAACACGATTGCTTTAGCCCTTGATTGCACGCATGTTGTAAAAATTCTAAAAGGAATGTATTTTATCAAAGACATATGCATCACCACCGTCTGATGTAATAAGATACGTGCAGCTGGCTCATAAAGTAAACCTAAACTAGGCACAGAATTTTCTTTATGTTTCACACAAATCATGGGTCGTCTATTCTGCATTTACAGCAGAACATTCCTGTAAGGCCAGACCTCTCTATTCCCAGCTTTCAAGCGCCGATCTAAACCACTAAATCAGTTTTCTTCTAATGCAGTCCCACCCTTGAGCGCTGAGCTCTAAAGACTATGAAATGCTGCACTTTATGTACATGAGACTTTCCCAGCAGAATTCCAGCCCCAAGGTCTGTTATACATCTAGCAAGGGAAATTCAGAGGGATGTGTGTGAGCGCGCTTTGAATCACATGTACATGTTTGTTTAAGCCCTTCATGGATAGTGAGAGATCTTATTTCAAGGCAAGCCATAACCCAAGGATAGTAAGTAATGCATACATTTTTGTACATGCTTTTGAGTTTGCCAATAAGTAATACAAAAATAGTTGCAATCCAGCACATGGAAAAATAATAAAACAAAGAACATTAAAGAATATAAATGTATGTTTAACGCTTTTCAACATATGGTCAAACACTCTAGCTGTACTTGGCAAGATAATTTGCTGTACTTGAGTTCTCAGGGTCCTCCATGTGGCCATGGAGAACATGACAAGAATAACACATGTAAACAGTTCAACCTCTAGAACTCATTTCACAAAATGTGGTAAAAGGCTCCCTCTACTGGTGTCTCCCTCGAACTGTTAGACCATTAAATCAATTATTTTATCTTAAATACTCAGTCAACTGAATTTAAAGCTAATTATTTAAATACAACATTTAATTTTTTTTTGTTTTTTAAAGATGCCTCTAATGCTCACCAAGGCTGAATGTACTTGATAAAAAAAACATTAAACATTGTGAAATATTATTATTAAAATCAAATGCTTGTATTTTAATATATTTTAAAAAGTAATTTATTCCTAAAGCTACATTTACAGCCTATATAATTTCAGACTTCAGCATCACATGATCATTAAGAAATTATTCTAATATGTTGATTTGGAGATCAGGAAATGTATTTATTACCTTGATTATTATCAATAATACAGCTGCTTAATAATTTTTAAAACCATAATTTTTTTCAAAGATTATTTGAGCAACAGAACAGCATTTATTTAAAAGAGTAACGCTGTAAAAGTCTTTACTGCTCTTTTGCAGTATTTAATATCAATTTAATGCATGATATTGAATAAAAGTATTAATATCTCATAAAACATTGTACTAGTTTTAATTTTTTAAGATGGATTATGCACAGATGGAATAATTACATTTCTCATTTCTAAAAACTATGTTTTTTTTTTATAATTTGCATTACATAAAATATAAAATGTACAAGAAAATACAATTCTACTCGTAAACTTCATTTCAAAAGCAAAGACTATACACAGATACATTTAGTTTATTTTTTTTTGTTAATTGTATTTTCTTTTATTTTCTGTTCACCTGTAGTGCTCTTGCTCCAGGGAAGCTCTACCATCATCTCCAGATAGTTGCGGGTGAGGGCATACTCTGGCATGGACTGTGGCATCTTTTTTAATCTGTGTAAAAGAAAAAGAAAAAAAAAAATCTCTAAGATAGGTTAGAGTAAATGAGGAAGAAATTCTGGGAGGAACCATTAATGTTTTATTAATTAAAATAATGATTAAACTGTAAAGATAATGACTTTTCTATGATACATTTAAAGACAACAGAACAGATGCAGGAACTGGTCAGTGAAAAGTCCCTAGCTGTACAGCGTGTAGTTAACTATAAAATGTGGTTTCCTCTAAAAATTACCAGAACGCACCGTTTTAGCTCCTTGAGACACACACGCAGTGCCGCTTCCGGCATAGCAGCTTCCTTCACCTTCTTCTCCAGCACAGCCATGTCGTCACCATCCTCATCCTCTGCCTCCTCATCCAGCGAGAACTGGCGACCTGGGAACACACCACCTTTACGGATAGCCAACACCTAGGAGAAAGAAGAAGCACTGTGTAACATGACAGGAAGTGTGGAGGAGGGTGAGGCAGAGGAGAAACAGATGTTGGCCTACTCTCTTGTCATCATCAGGTCTAAGTTTGCGGGTCTTTTGCAACAACTTGAGTCCCTCAATTTGTCTGGTGAGCAGAGGAAGAGCCTTCTTAAAGCGTTCCTCCAAATCTACTGCATCCAGCACCTGCCAACAAACAAAAATATTAAAATAATGACGGTTTACAATGAAACTAGGCAAATCATTTAACACAAGCAATAACCATTTTTACTGGCGCACCTGCAGTTTCTCTTTGTTGGAAGTGCGAATCATGGAGGCCAGGACATCCGGTAAGGTTTCTCTGGGCAGGCTGTCTAGCAGCCTCCTGAGTTTAGCCACCACAGGCACTGACATGTCCAACATCCCAACCAGCTGGACAAAAAGAAACCAGAGGACACTGTCAATACACTGAATGAAAAGCCTACATGCAATGAATCATCCTCTAGCATTTGGCAAAGAATGAAGCCTTTATATTCATTCAGTGTTTAAATGATGACTCACTCTATAGATGACTGCTGCCAAATGGGGAGAAAAAAAAACTCTCAATCACATTCATGTTTTCTATGGTCATGAAAAATGATGTCCTTGATTATTACTATTATTAATGTCCCTTAGCACTAACTTTTTTGAAAACTTTAGATGCCATCACTCTTTCATTTAAATTGTAGTTTGTAATTGTAATTAAATTCTCAAGTTGTTATAGCTGTAAAAGCAAAAGAAGTTTTTGGGAAAAGTAGGCCAGTGACAGGATTGGAGTTCTTGTGAAAAAGATTCAAAATAAGAACACTGTGCATCAGATTATTAACTTATTTATTATGCATGCATTACATTTATTTACATATTTATGTTGCAAAAAACTTAATTTTCTTTTGAAAGTTCTATTCAAAGAACCCTGAAAACCCTTTCGTTCTCTGGTAATAATAATAAGAAATGTTTCTTGAGCACCAAATTAGAATGATTTCTGAAGAATCATTGGCTATAATAGCTGTTCAGCTGTCCATCACAGGAATATATTACAATTTTATATATATATATATATATATATATATATATAATATATATATATTTAAATCGTATTTTAAATCGCAATAATATTTCACAATGCTTTACGCTGCTTTTGCTGTATTTTTGATTAAATAAATACAGATCTGATGAGCATAAAAAATGCCTTTAAATGGTCTTTATATTATATTATACATATGCGTAGCAAATGAATAATATCTGTGATTTCAGGATGTTGTGGCAATAACAAACACTGAATCCTTCTGTCCTGACCTGTACAGCCGCCTGATAGAACCTCTGTGACAGCTCCCCCAGCTCTCCATCAGCCTGTTCTCCCTCGGTGTACTGCTCCAGTTTGTCAAGCTGTTCCACCTCGGCCACGGGGAAGGGTCTCTCTCTCAGCAGCTGGGTCACACGGAAACGACACAACCCCGTAATGAGCAGCGTGTAGTGCGGTTTTGGCCAGTTGCTCCCCACAACCTGGACCGCCAGTCCTGCTGTGCCAATACTGAGAAAACAGAAGTACAAATTAAAGTAATGAGGTCCGAGATTTGTTTCCTGTAAAATCTAATTTGTGAAGTCTGAATATGTTTTACGCCAACTCTGACACACAGAGACACACTGAACAGTGTTCATAAATAATAACATATAATAAAAAATAACTTTATATCATGTTTCCGTTTAAATTACAAAAGCTAAATGTTAATCTAAAAGTTAATGTACGAACATATTCTGCATATAGTCAAGGAACAGTGCTGGCTGAAAACCTAGTGAGCTGCCAACCAAGACAGCGTCCAAGACAATCTGGCTTGTCATCATGATTATTGAATAAGCATTTTGAAAATCATTTTTCATAGACTGCTGGAGACGATTTCCATTTTGTATGGAGGATATAGCTGCAGAGCAGAGCCAGAGAACTTTACATTTACCATAACATTTCTATGACTGTTAACATTTTGTATTTATATTGACATTTACAAGCTCTGGCTTCTTAATATTCTTATACATGACTTGGGGAAGCCATTGATTGCTGACAGAGCAAAGCAGACCTGCAAGGTTAAAGTCCAACTGCTGCTCATACGAATATTCCAGTAAATAAACATTGTTGCTAGTAGTCTGTAACATGCAAGGAAATGAATCCAGAATTAATGTTTAATTCTGAACATAACTAAACATTCTCAGGGTAAAGTTCAGTGAACATAAATAGTATTTGTTATGCCTGTCAATCATCACCCTAAAAACATTAATATCCCACAAAAAAAAATACTATAGTAATATATAGTACATAATAAAGTGTTTTTAAAGCATATTATAGTGCAGTGTATAACTCTGTTAATGAATACTGTAGTATTAATTATAGTGAACTGATAAATTGTAACAAATACTTTAGTATACCTTAGCTTTTACTTCAGTAAACTATATTGTAGTATAACATACCTTATAGTTGTTATCACAGCAAATACAGAATTAACACAATAAATTAATTCATTACTTTACCGTGGTTCAAAAACACTACAAAAATAGCTTTTACTATACAGTGGGATGGTTAAAAAAAGTTTTGGGAAAATGCAAAGGTGACACGTTATTAACTAACTTTTACAATACAATAAAAGACAGCATTCTTTTCATAAGGAAGCTCAATGAGAGCTGCATCACATTGGTTCTGCAGCGGGCTTGACGGCTCTGAAAGCTCTGAAAGCTCAGACCCACCTATGTAAAGACGGGAGCTCATCGCTGTCATGCTCGGGATCTCTGGTGTTAGGGATAACCCCGATGATGGTACTTTTTAGCGACGTCCCCTTCAGCAGTCTGCTCTTGACTAGCTGCATGTTTCTCGCCGTGTCGACACTGATTCTCATGGTCGAGCCCGGTAGCAGCACTCCATCGTGAGTGCACAGCAAAGGCAGCCGGCTGGGGATCTGAATACCGCTGTTGGATGACATTTTGCGGGGTTTGGATAGACGTTTAAAGTTTAAAACTACTAGTCACGGTGAACTAACGGGCAAAGAACGACTTCATCGTATGACAAACTAGGACAAATGAAAACAGGAAGCTGGAACTACGGCAGGTGCAGTAGGACAAACATGGTGTGCAAACGGAAACGCCTACTTTTTTGTGAAACCACGCGGAATGCAGCCAAATGTACACTGTGTTCTCTCTCTTTGTAGTGTGTTTACTGGAATATGCTTTGGGACAAAATCAGGAGAGAACAGGGAAATTTGAGGCGATCGAGACAGAGGGTGCATTAAAACACTCTTAAGATAAATGCCTCAAAACGCTAAAAACTCAAAAATGTGCAATATGTAAACATATTTCATATTTTAATTTGTAAACGCAGCTTGATTTGTAAAAAACTTTACAACTTTAGCTATTTTACTATTCTGTTCTACTTTTTGTACCATAGGAAGCATAGTTTCTTTTAACGTTTTTAATTACAGTTTATTATTATTTAAAATATTTTATATTTTGCTTTTTTTTTTTTTTTTTACTTCATTTCAGTTAGTTGCCAATGCAACCAAAAAATTGTAAAGTTTATATTAATAACATATTCATTTTGTTTTGTTTTCTTACTTTAAAAATGCAAGTTTTCTTTTAAAGTGCTTGTTAGATTTTAGGTTTAATCTACAGTTCTTATCCGGTATAAGAAAATAATTTGGCAAATGTCATCACCTCATCTTATGATCTTGTCACTGATATAGTAACGCCAACAGGTACTTTATGTGTGTGAAAGGTGAGATTGTTTTAGTAAAGAAACCAAACCCATATCCTCAAACAAACCATGCATCTGAACACGTGGCGGTGATAGTGAGGTTTATTTTCCAAGCCATATTACAACAGTTACCAGAACATTCTGTGGCAAGAGTCCAAATAAATAACCTAGATTAAAATCTGTGTATAAAACATATGCAAACCTGATTATCAAACCCTCATAATCACCTTAAAAAACCCTTTTTTATAGAAATGCATTGCTGCAAACTTTCAACATTTGACCAGCAGTAAAGCACAAAGTAAAGAACCTCTGGGTAAAAGCAACAATGCCAACTAAGCCAGCAGTCAGCACAACATTTGCATGCAAATGATATGTGTAAAAAATAAGCTCCACGTTATTTATACATCTTATCTAAACCTTACGAGAACATTTACAATGTGGCAATGATAATATATTGTTCTGGCATACATCAAGGACAAAATATGGATTTTCCTCAAAAATACAAGTCACAGTGGCAAAGACTTTTTTTAGAACTACCAATAGTAAATGCTACAGCGAAGAGTCAAAGCTGCTCTCCTCCACAGAGCACACACACAGTGCAGACATGATTGTTTGTTAGCTAAATACTGCATAAATATGCAAGTTGGCAGGCAGGTGAATGGAGGTATGAATGTTCTGAATGATGGAGAGCAATGGCTGCAGGGTCAGTAGAGTGTCTTCCAACTGGTGTGACGGCTGTTGAATTTTTCCATACGGGCGACCCCAATGGAGGCAGTCAGTGACTTCACTATTACAAGAGGCACACAAGCATGCTGCGTGTCACTACATAAACCGGGTAACACCCTTTTACACCTACACCAGCAACACGAAGACAGGATCAGATCCGTTTAGATCTGCCGCTATGTAGTTTTCTTCCCTTTCCTCCAGTTGAGGACTTCACAATCTAGAAATAAACAAAGAGAAAGAATAGAGATAAGCGGCCTCTTATTTTAATGACACATCTAAACATGAGTTTCTCATTAGAACTTCCGGACAAAATTGATAAGATAACCCTCAAAAGAAAGGCTCAGATTCTTATGCTCTTCAAAAGAACCAATCAAAACTCAATGGTTATGTTGATACTAATTATCTTCATGTTCAGGGTTGCCACTGTAAAAAACTGATAGAAGTCATAGATCAGGCATGTTCAGGCTAGTAACAACATGTGGGCTTTTAAAGTACTTTACATCCTTCAGACAACCTCAAAGCCTGATTCATGCCAACGTCTCATTCATCACGCAGGGGATAAAGACGTTATTTCAATCCCCTAGCATTTTTTCTCATTCACAAAGGCTGATGGTGGACCACAGACTCGCATCAACAAACAGCAGAAGTTTCCATGTTTTTGCTACCGTTTGTCTGCATTTTGGGTTGCGGGAGGTTATCAACAAACATTTGGTAGACTAGTGGAAGAACCCTTCTTGAGGTTGGACAGCAAAATTCCCCAATCCTTTCCATGTTGTAGCAATCATTAGATGGTCCTGAACTGCCTTACCTCATACCCTTAAAACACCAATGAGTAAGGACCATAATTCCCCAAAAAAATTCCAGATCCCAAAAACACTATGTTTTATGGAATTTATTCAGCGTACCTTTACCCAGGCGAAAAAAGTAACCAATCAGCGTTTAGCAGATCAATACCATGAATATGAAGAAAGCAAGTTCCATTGTAAATATTTACTATTTTCACTTACAATCATAATTTTCATCCTCTTTTGAGAAGCACTCTTTGAACAGGCAAAGCATGGTCCTATAACAGTTGTCCAATATTGACTTGGGTGTAACAGACCTCCATCCCTCGTAATTTTGGTCTGTCAAGTGATCCCAGATGTTCTGTATTCTCTCTGGAAGTATTCTCTTTTTTGAAACAGGTACAAAGACACACACATTTAGATTACTATGAACTTAAACAATGGGAATATATCACTCAAATAACATCAGAAACACAGATTGGCCAGATGGAAAAGGTCAAATTGAGTTTAAAGATTCTTTTATTAAAAACTAATGCTTGTATTCAAAAGGAGAAAGAATTATTCAGAGTGAGCTTAGCAATAATGTAAGCAGTGGTAGTGACAGACATAATGATTTATAATGTGCTGCTGTTGAGAAAAGAGAAATCAAATCATTGTTCTAACCTGTTCATCTGCCGGATGGTTTTGGTTATAAAATGCCTCAAAATCTCTGAAGAGATTCTCCAGATTGGAGAGGTATTTATGGCGTGTAGGATGTCTCTCAGGCAGCACCCTTAAAACCCTCTTTATCCCCTGCTGACTAACCCAAAGCCACAAATCCTGTAGATCTCTCTGCTGCACTGGCTCCTCTTCATAATCCATTTTCTAGAGAACAGAGTGAGAGATGTACAAGATAAGAAATATGGAATGAGAAGAAGAGGAACAGAATAAGGGAAATGTTCAATATTAGAATTGTTAGAATTTTTTTTTTACAATGTCAGAGTCTTGTAATGTTAGTTACAGGTCACAGTTCAGGTCAGGTCAGGTCAAGTTCAGTTCAGAATGTGTATATATATATATATATATATATATATATATATATATATATATATATATAAAGAAAAGAACATTGTTACCAGATAACATAATGATATAATAATCAAGTTGATTATTCTATTACATATATATGGTTGGATATATCTCTATATGTTATTTTATATAATACTGTAATGCAACCATTTTCTTTTATTCTGCATTGCTCTATTTATTATTATTATTACTATCATATATTTTAGTGATCTAGATATGCCTAAACATGTTTTGTGAGATTGCTGAGTCACAGGCCTAAAACTGTAACTCCAATCTTAAATATTAAAGTCTTAAATATCTGTTAATAGGTGACGAATAGGAAAAAAAATTGTTTGTGTGGGAAGTTGTGAAGATTGTGGCTTTAAATGAGTCAGAGGGTAGTGTAAGTGGAATAAATACTTACCAGCCTGCTGATGTTACGTAGTCTGAACACCTCTTCATAATGCACTTGAATAGTATAGTTAATGGGGAAGTTAATTTTCTGTAAATATACACATAAAACCTTTTATTGACATGCCATTCATTCTGTGTCATGTTTTATTATGTTATAGCCTATATTTTTCTTCTTTTAATTAATTTTTGTTTTCCATGTAAACTTAACAAAAGCCTAAAAGCCTACATGTCTAAAATATAATACTATATAGTTTCAAAAATTAAACATATGCTTACCATAAAACGTCTCCTTAGGGTTATATTTAAGCTGTCCCGTACTGTTTTCAGAGATGGACATAGATCTGATGATATGCTCATGCACACTGGAAATAGACAAATAAAACCTAGAAGAACAGAAGAAGAAAATAATGGTTTTTTTACATAATGACATTGCCTATAATAAAAACCACCATGAAATGATTGCTGCTGAATGAGTTTAAAGCTAACCAAAAGGGCTGTACACTGTCTAGTATCTATACAAATCTTAAAATGAAATCTATTCAAAAAAGGCTTGAAGATGCAATATATATTTTAATATATTGATTGTAATTATGTTGCTATTTACTTTCAGTTTTTGCTTAACAGAACACATAGACTGATACGATGCCTCTTTGGAGGCAATGATGCTTAGATAGTTGCAAGTTGCATTGACAGAGTTAAAGCTGTCACAAAACCTCAAACCACAGCCCAGTTTACAAGGAATAAGGTGGGTTTTTTTAAGGTTTTAAAACACACTAAGCACTGCTGCATAAGGAAAGCATTTGAACGTATTCCAACAAAACTAAAAGCTACAAATTTAAAAGCTGTAATTCCACAACATAATGTGCACATGTTGTAATAAAAAACAAAAAACAAACTAAAATTATGCAGTGTTTATTGGAGCTCTTCAAAAAGGTAAAATCAAACTGAAGCAGATTAAATGTGGTGGTAAACCTGAGGCTGATCCTGTGTCTATTTTAACTGGAGATTTTATTGCTAAAGATAAGTGATTCTGACTGGCGAGCTCAGGGCACCGGCAGTCATCTGTCACTTTGCTGTGGATCACAGTGCGGTTGGCCTCTGTGGTTGAGTTGCACTACAGGGCAGTTACCCAGAGACTGACAGTCAGCAAAGTCTCAGAGACCATGAAGCAGACTTCCGAGGGCCAGAGGAATTTGTCATGCCACAGAACCTGGACCCGACCACTCAACCCCCACCTCCCATTAAAAGTTATTCTGGCATGTTTGTCCTGGTATCCCCCTCTTTGCCCTCTCTTTTACCCTATGCATCTGTTTCTCTGTGTCTCTCTCCTAAACACAGGAAGCGGTGACATTATCAGTCACAGCTTAGTTCTTCAATAGCAGCACCACATGCAGTAGCTTTCTTCAAACGTTATGTTTACTTGACACTCATTTCAGAAGAAACAAGAGACCATATATACGCAAATGGTAAAACCACACACTCGGTCTTAGTATACTGTTTTCTAATCTTGCTCAAATTACCACCCACAGAAATTCACAGACATTCGTCCTTTTTGTGAAAACGCACAAAAGCCTCTCTCCTCTTAGCTGAGGAAGTAATAAATCATCAAGTATTTCTGCAGGGCCATTTGAAAAAATATTTGTGTATAGTACGGTCGCATCCAAATTATCCACAATAACGATAATCTTCAAGTGTCCTCTTTGCACAATATTACACAACTTGAATCACTTAATTACTACTTACCCAGCAGCCCCCTGAGGAGCCGACATTCAGACTGGACCATGTTCCTGCTTATTCTCTGCTTGCACTGTAATATGTCTAAATTCCAGAAAAATCTTCTGTCTTCTTGGTCTATTAAAAAAATCAAACAAAGAGAATAGAGTCAGAACAAATATCATAGTAGAATGTTGATTGCCATTACATGACTTTCTTTGCACACAACTGCCTTTCAACACTCTCTTGCTGGACGAAGAAAACCAGGGAGGATGTCACATCTGAATTCATTTACTCTCCATTTGGATTGTAAAATATTTAAATAACCAAAAAACACTGATCTGGCATATCTGATTTTAGTGGCAAAAAGCTGTAAAGCTCAAAGTGAAGCGGGGAAAGGGAACACTGCTCATCTGGACTGGAGCTTTGTCATAATGTTCCTCTGTTTTTTTTTTTTTTTCTTCAGGGCTTGTGCAGCTGTGTAAAATAAATCCAGATGTTGTCTCTTTTTGTTTCTTTCAAAAAAGGAAATTTTTAAATTCCTTGTAATCCTGAAGGGAATATAGCATCTTGACATAGCAAGTTTCTGACTAATAGGCATGTGATGAACACGAGGAAGATTTTTTTGTGGCTGTGTATTTTCTTGGATGTGAAAGAATTATCATTACACAAAATAAAAATGTGGGTCTGTAAAGCAAAACCCTATGCAGGAAGAATCTATGAAGTACAATATATGAGCCAAAACAAAGCATATCCTTCATGTAACCATTCTATCTGACACAATATTTTAGGTATTGTTTTAAAATAATTTATTATTTTTCTTCTAAATAAGTAATTATTTCTCTTAATGTAATGCCAATTTTGTCTGTTATTTATTTATTTATGCCACCTATTTAATAGTAGGCCATATTTGCCATTTTTACAGGCACATAATTTGCCAACTAAGGCTAATATTCTGGTCATGCCTTTATCTATATTTCAAGTGGTTCACTTTAATCACATTCATGTTTGTCACAAATATTATCCAACAACATTTTAAAAATTAGGATTTTTTTTATAAGATTGCCTATAATTGGACAAACACAGAAATAGCCTAAAAGGAATGTTTAGTTAAAATATGATGTTGACCCAAAATATTAAAAAGTCTGATTAGGCTATTTCCATCCTCTGGTTTATTCAGATTTACAGACTGAAATAATGGTTTAATTTATGGCAGTCAAGTTAATATGTTTATATGACGTGTGACAGGAAGAAGAAGGAGGACATGGGATAAAAATAATAACAGAATAGGAGCAAATTCTGATTAATTGCAATATAAACGCAAGGAACGACTGATGATTAAATGAATCAAAGAGCAATTAAAGAAATAAAAGATTTAAATGAATGAATTAAAAAAAATAAAACTATGAAAACAGCATTAAAACAATACATCCTAGATGATGAATGCAAGGGCTATATCATTCACCTGCGCGCCATGACTTACCAACTGTTGATGTACGATTCAAATTTTGGCGTCATAACATGTTGAAAACGTACCTGTTATCAAATCAAATCAAAAGCAATCTGTCAGGTGACCCGAGCTGGATCGCCGGACCTTGGCTTAGATATGAAACGCGTTGGGCATTATTCCAACATGAGACGCATTTACACGCGATAGAGTTCAGCAGGACAACGAATAGAAATAAGCCACAAACCTTTCGATTCGATGACCCACGTTGCCTCAGTGGAACACCATCTGCAGAGCACTTTCAATAAACAGCAGTTGTTTGCTTAAACCTGTAGATGTGACCGCTGACACTTCCAGGCATGCAGAGGACTGGCCGAAGTAGTAAATTCGCCCCTTTTTCAATGCAACGTCCACCCGAAAGACTCGGAAACTCCCTTTTCTTTATGTTATGTTAAGTGTATATACACCCGCCTACAGCCTTCTTCACTCGAAAGTACCACGAGAATCACACGCTGAGTAAAGGACGACAGTCGATGAGACTGTTACTTTCACTTTGGCGCTACACACAATCTATTAACTCATCAGTGGCTGGATTTGAATAAAGGTGTAGTGTTTTTGACCTAAAAAGCGAAGAAACCTTTACTGTTACCTTTGCGCGGCTGCAAACCAACGAGGAAGTCTGTTCCCTTTTTTTAAAAGTTTAAAATGCTGGGGGTCTTAAAAGAATTTTCACGTGTAAGTAAATACGTTCCAACAGTGTTTTTCGAACGTTTCCTAAATTCCAAAAAATTTAAATCGACAGCATGTTGCGATCTACATACCTACAACCATTATCACGGTATAATATACTTAAATGCAACAATAAAATGTAAAAAACTTTGTATCACACAGACAACAAACTGAAAATTACTGACAAAAGAAAAAAAAAAGGACTCACCTGTAAGTCACTAATGCGATCAACGTATGCAGTTTTACAATATAATAATGATCACATTTATTTGGTTCACCAAAACTAGTTATCAATGAACCATCAACAACAGCCTGCATGAGTCAAGAAGCAGCCGAGCATCAGTTCAAGCGGATCCAGAGCCTATTTTCCCAATTTCCCTGTAAACCACATTCACCCACGCACATTACTAATTTATTCCCTGCATTTACTGTGGTTCTGTGGTGACAGGCTTGGCACAGTGGTACATTTTTAGGAATTTCATGACAAAATGTTTTTTTCGGACTCAGAAGCGCCTCATCTCACAGCACAATGGACAATGGGCATATGGATGACCAACGCACACTGGCCTTGTGTGCAGGATTGCTTTGTTAATGGCCACAATGCCCCGTTGTTCTGCAGTACCTTTAATCTCTCTCCAGTGGTACAATCGCTTGACCATAGTGCTATCTACGCTGTCCCAACAAAGCCCAGAGCCACTCTAGACCCAAGACGACAGATGAGTGGGACATTCCGAATCCCCCACCCTTCCATTAAAAACACTAGTCACAACACCATCTGTCAACCTAGATTATCAACATCAGTTTGGAAACCCCCAAAGGAAGAGTGCAAGAAAACTTCCACATATGCCTCAAAACACCCTACACAATATCTCAACCTTTATGGCCTGACATTACTTTTGTCGTCTTTACCAGCGCAGTCACTTAAAATCAGACCCCAGGACGGTTTTTACGGGTGGACCCCCATAGTCACATACCGCAAAAGAATATTCCTAGTCCCCCACATCCTTAGTAGCACATTTTCGGGGTACACTGACAATTTGAAAGTTGTCCAACCGTCCAGGTTTGGATTTTGGAGACATGAGAAACCAGGATTTAGATTACAAATTACAAAAAAATCGTAGCCTTCTGTTGGCGCAGTCTGAAGCAATTTGAGGTTACGGCAACAGCACTAAGTTACGTGCGAGAGATCACAAAACTATTGACTAGATACACACCAAATGGGAACAAGCTCACAGCATGCAACTCGTGTTAACTACTTGCAAAAGTTGCGGCCTTACTCATATTTCTCAATTATACAAGTCTATTCCACATTATGACTTTGCAAGAATTTATTTATAAATTCTCTCTCTATTATTAAGGGTGCAATGTGATAACTGGACTGAATGTGGTACAAAATGGGTGTTCATTTCATTAACAGTGGGTTTTAGCGTGATCAGGATGTGACTCACTTTAATGGAATGCTTATCAAAGCGTGACTTCACTTTGACATCATGCCCTGCAGACTAAAGCAACTTTAATTAGAAAATGACATAAAAGAAAGATACAGAATAGAAACTTTCTAAATATGATATGCCCCGTTTAAACTACTGTTTAAATACACTTCAAAACAGAACACATTACACATGTAGAACTTGCATCATTCAAAGTTTTAAAACTAATATAACTGGTACCTACTTTGGAGAATTAGAAGCAACTTTAACCCATGGCAGTAGTCAACCTATTGAGAAATATGGAGGGAGAGGGAAGAAGAAGAAAAAAAACCCAACAACAAACAACTATTAAAACACTACACTAGCAATGTTGGTCAGCCTCTTAAAATACTTCAAACGGTATGGTAAGGTGTCAGACCAACTGTCATTAGACAGCAATCTATGAAATCCCTATTTTTTTGTAAATATTTAGTGAAATATTAACTAAGACTGTATGACTCATCGTCATGAGAAAGTCTTCGTGATCATTATGGGGCTTGACAAAAAAAAAAAAGAAAAAAAAAAAAAAGGCTTAAGAATACAGTGAAAACCTGCTTTGCCTGTGGGTTCAGTTAAAGACAAACAAGTCCTCTGACAAACACGGAAATACAGAATAAATGTAAAAAACGTTTATTTACAAATTTTCTCACACTTCATGACAAACAGCACAATTTCTTTCAGGTTCCCTGGGGTTGGATGATTATAGCTCTTCCAAAAAAAAAAAAAAAAAAAAAAAGTCAAAAACCACAACAAATCTGCTGTACCCATGTAAAGACAAAACTAAAGCTATTTTACAACTTCACTATTTTTACAAGAGTGGGAACAGTATTTTAACTTTCAAAAGAGACAATTTAAATAGCCAAAATGTGAATGATGGAATGTTTTGTGTAGAGTGACTCATATAACAAAATGTTGATTTAATTTGCATTGTGGTAGCTAGAAAATTAGTAATAGACATTTTTCAAGTCTACACATATAAAAGCCACCCCCTGTATACAAGCTGATGTAGTCTTTTGCCTGAAAACATTCCTCTGAAAATATTTGTCACTACGCAACCGCTTAGTGTGAACTAAATAAAGCAGATGCTTTGTACTGAGTACAGTACCAATAGTCATTTCAAGCAGGACAAGGTCATTGACCACTGGGACTGTGACGGCTCCCAGCTGGCCCCAGTTAAAAGGGGAACTTCCTTCAGCCATCACCAAAATGTTGCTCCTATACTTGTGGTAGGAAAGTTTTGAGACCACAGCCATGGGAGGCCTGGAAAAACAATAGATTTTCTCATGGTGTGCCTGCCAGATACGAAGATACTAGAAGGCATAGCGTGTTCGGATGTCTTCCAGTTTCTTCGACACCTCTGGAGGAGTGCGGTCCAATTCCTCAGAGACGCTCTTCTGCTTGTGCGGGTCCATGGAATTAAACTGTTCACATAGATCTCCATCGATCACATTCTGGAAGCATACAAGTAAAGTCGCTGAGAAAGATTGCCAAACGATATAGTAAGTTACCAAAATATAACTCGTATGCAAAAAAGTGGACAATTTTGAAAGACGCCACACACAGAATAAGTAGATGATTGAATTAAAACTGTTAATGCTAAAGCTGTGTAATATTAAAAGGGGTCATAAAAGACGCAATTTCAAGTTTTCCTTTCTCTTTAGAGAGTTTTATAAGCTGTATGTAGACTCGTTTAAACACACCCCCACATCTCTATGTCACTGTGTGGCTTTATTTTCATAACACTGCCCCAAATGTGAAAGTGAAAATATTTGGCGCTTCAAAAAGAGGATACTAGAAATCAGTGGTTAAGTAGTATTTACAGCACTGTTCCAGAACAGTTCAATCCAAATGTGTGTTCAGCGCATTTACGGAGGATTACACCAAATACACAATAATTGTTCTTTTTGGCAACATCTTATGACCTCTTTAACTGTGTTTGCCCTTACCTTTACTGGAAAATAGTACGAGCGGAAGCTGAGGTGATCGCGACCACAAAGAGGGGGAAACTCAGAGCGCATATGCATTTCCAAGTGCTGGAAGAAGTCATGATCCTAAAAAAACCAGATGAGACAAATACATTTTATTCACAAAACTAAAAAACCTTGTAATTTATATTGTGCAATAAATATAATAGTCAACATTTGAAGAGGTCCAAAAAAAACAAACAACAACATTTTTGTTTTAGGATAACTCAAACAAAAGGTTTTGATCCGTTTCAAAAGCTGAGTACTAAGCTGAGTCTCTTCTCTGATGGTCTGAAGTTAAGCAAGTGGTCTGACCTGAGGCTTTCATCTCTTCTGTTTCAGCAGTTATAGACTTATGAAAGACTATTGCATGTTACCCCCTCCTATTATGTAACTACTAGTTATTCATTATTTAAGGAACTGTACCTCATGAGAAGTGAACGGCACCAGGATGCCAATGCCTCCTGATAGTGTGGTATACACCAGGGATTCTGATCCTCCGGGGATAAGGGTAGTTTTCTGGAGGGACAGAACCGTTTCTCCTATGTGATAATTAATAATCACCTCAGCCTGTAATCAAGAAAGGACAACAGATATGGATTAAAATGGGACTTGAGAAGGCTGTTTTTCATAACATAAATTTTACTCAACCCAATATATTAAAATCGATGTAGGCATTACAAAAATATCTACAACCTGTAAGCCTGAGCTTTTTCTTAGCCTGCACTGATAGCAAGTATGACCAAATAAGAATTTTTGGACAGTCATTTGAACAAGGCTCAAATCAAATCACTTTTTCCTGATTCGACTAAAAGAAAAATAAACACTAAAATAAATCAAGCTACTAATGGTGATAAAATTCAATCATCTCTGTGAGTAAGACTATAAACGATCCGCCACCTGCAGATTCAAATAAGATATAGTCTAATAGCAAAGACAACGTCTTTGTTTACTGACATGATGTAATGACAAAGAATCTCTAGTCAAAACCTAATAGTACCACTCATATTAGAAAACACCATAAGCTTATTTTTGTGAATAAGACTAAGGTAAGGAGAACGCTGGCTGGTTATTTACACTTGCTCAAATTTATTTAGGATAATTTTTTATAAAAAATAAATAATAAAATTAAATAAAATTAACAGACTGCAGCTTTAACTTTAAAAACATGCAACTGAGCTTAACTTTCCAACCAAAAAGCCTAGACCAAAAGATTCTGGTGTATTAGATGAGAACCTGTGTGTGGTCCAAAACTAAATTTGATAAACAAAGCATTAGGTATACATAAACTTTACTTCATCTAAATCTTGTGTAAACAACCAAAATATACAGTTTTCCTACAATTACACAAAAAGAAACTTAAAAAATATGCTCATAAAGTGAAAGGGTTTCATTCAATAGATCTGATGTTGAACAGGTGAAAATAAGAGTTAAATAGTCAATGCTGGCAAATAAATATCCAGTATCACTGATACAAATCAAATTACATTAAACACTAACGCTGGCTAATCATTTTAACAGGAATGATATATTGTGCATCCCAAGACAAGTCCCACAATAATGTACACAACTGAACACTGCACAAGGTTACGTTTTGTAATACGCTCATGAACTGCCTGTTCAAACAGTGCTGCACAAGCTCACGGCACCAGACTTCAAAGTCCAATTTGTGAGAATTCTGCACTCATTAGCTGCTCAGTAATATTTGTATGTTGCATTGTACCAAATTAGTAACAAAAAAATGTAAAAATCATCTGCTGTCAACAAAAGGCAGCACTGAGGACTTCCTGCAGGTTTCTGTGAAAATAAAAGCTTCATTAACCTTCTTTAAATGTTAGTATTGTAATATTTTTGTTTGAAAAAAAGGAAAGACAAAATTGTTAGTGACCAAAACAGTGACCAAACTGGGGTCTATAATTTATTCTCATGTTTTAAAAATTCCATTCTGCTTAGAAAGGCTGCATTTATTTGCAAGAAGGGGGTCTAAATTGTGCTCTCTTGGTATAATGTCTGCTATGATGTTAAAAAAGTTCAGTGTTAAATAAGTATTTTTTAAAGGTTTTGTATTAGTGTACAATGTTTAAAAACAATTTATTCCAAGTAGAGTATATTTATTTCATTTATCATTTAATATTGGATAATTTAATAATTTTTAATATTAATAATTTTTGTGATTTATTGAGATTATTTGTATATCATTATTGAAAACATTTATCGTGATAAAATTTTGAGGCTATATCGCCCACCTCTACCAACCACCCAATCCAGCCCAGTCCCAATTACACATGCTTTAGGCATGTCCGTCAAAGCTAGACGCAAGTCATTGGTGTGCAAATAGGGACTTTCCCTCGTGTCCACCTAACATTTCCATGCTCCTAATCTGCACATAATGATCTCTGGCGAAAGGACAAGATTTGCTGCTGAGGTTTCAGAACCAGAGTGGAGTGTGGACTCCTGCCAGATGTTTTGGGGTTCAGATCTGGATGTGTGCGCAAGGAGAACAGCAACCGCAAAACCAACCAGACAGACAAAAACAATGAGGAACAAGCGGTAAGGACAGCTCAGTGCCAAAGGTCTTGCCGGAAACCTGTGGGAAAGTTGAGTAATGAGCGTTCCAGAAACTTCTACCTTTTGTGATGCTCCGTTAAGCAAGCCTCTGTCCCATAATGCCTTGTTCCCTGTGGGGTCCTCATCAACATCATCGCTGGTGTTGGGAGGCAGGCGGACCTGAAGATAAAAAAGTGTGCAGTCTATAGCAAATGTATACAGATAACACCTCAAATTATTGTTCCTTTTTTTGTTTCCCTCCGTTACGATTGCCAACAAATTAACACTTTGGTAATTTGTCAAGATGTTAAAAAAGCCCATCAATACTAAAATATTTTACACTAGTTTACACTAATTTGGCAAACAAACTCAATATCTGGTACATGTGTGGTACTGGGGACTGTTTTATAAAATAAGCCAGGTTTATTTCAATTAGTCTGATTTATTGCCAGTTGATTTATTTCTAACTTAAACCTGGCTTATTTGGTAAACACGTTTTATGAAACATGCCTCTGATCTCAAAGATTTCACAACCAAACAATTGACGACACTCACAACGCAGATATTTCCAAATTTATCAGCAGCAGCCATGGTGTCATAATCAAGCAGGCACGCAGTTGTGACCCAACGAGGATATGTATCGTCAGCAAAGATGATGAGCTGGTTCTCGTTGCGTCTGTAGCGCACCCAGAATAAACTTTCCTGAACATCGGATACTATCACACGCTGGCCAATAGTGTGGATGCCGGTTACCAAGTTAGGAACATGCTGCAAGAACAAGAAAGAGACTCAATATTGGTTTAATAGATTGCACCTCTTTTAAAGCTTCTGTCAAAAGCATCAAAAAAGCAAGTGCAATACTTTTCACTTCTCATATAACAACACAGTGTGAATTACTTGTGTGAAAAATAATACATTTGTCTGCAAGCTTACTTCAGTGAAGTACCCGACCACTTTGTGGTCTGAACCAATGCGTTTAATGTTTTTCATATGGTTATGCAATAACATTAAATACTACAGTAGTGCGTCACTGATGTATTATTCAGTGTTTCAAAAGAAAAGAAAAATGCTTGGTCACTTCCACTGAGAGAGAAAAAAAAAAAAAAAAAAAGTGATGCTGCAACTTCTCACCTTGTTTTCACACTTGCGAAGAAGTTTCTTCTTTCCCAAGTCATAGATGCG
Source organism: Puntigrus tetrazona (assembly GCF_018831695.1). Lineage (NCBI taxonomy): Eukaryota > Metazoa > Chordata > Actinopteri > Cypriniformes > Cyprinidae > Puntigrus > Puntigrus tetrazona. The sequence goes on from NC_056716.1 coordinate 25,839,441, forward strand.
CAAGAGTTTGCCTACCCCAACCAACACTCGTCCCTGAAAGGGTGCAATAGCCAGGGGAACGTCCTCCACAGGCGTCTGTTAATCAAAACCATTGTCTAAATCCATTCAAGTTCTCATTTAAGAAGTGGACCAGAAAAGAACAGTTTAACATATGGGTTTGATATGTAGCTGGGTCAAAGCATCATTAAACATCATATAAACTGGACCACAAACATTCACAACATGGCATTATTGGGCCATAGCCAGAACACCTACACTTACACTTACTGAATTTTGTGATTTGCTACACTCAAATGGATTTTTTAGTACTTTTAATGATTAGTGGGAAATTCCACATTGCAGAGCCCCCAGCTAACACATGGGACCAATCAGTAGTTTCATGCCAAGTCATTTCCTGTTTCGCTCACCTTGTGTAAAAACTCCAGCTTGTCTCCACCTCCAACTAGACGATAGGTATAAATATAGCCTCCACCAACAGAGCGAGGATTTAGTATCATATCTCTGGCAACACCCACCAACACATACCAATCGTCGCCTCCATTGGAAAATCGACATACAGCCACACTGCAAAACATAAAAAAAAAAAAAAAAAAAAAGATCAGAGAAAGATTGGTATCTTTCATTCTCACCTCTAAGGTTATTTTAATTTAGACATAACCTACATTAAGAAGAAATAGTCTGGTTCCAACAGAAAGCTCAAGTCTGCATTGTCCTGTTTATCATTCCTCACCTGAAAGCAGCCTCGTTCTGCTCTAGCTGCACCAGGTCCAGTGTGTTTCCTTGGATGGGGTTGATCATACGTACTAATGAAGCCCACTGTCCAGAGCCTGCTTTAGGTGCCCCAAAGATGGCTTCTGGCAGGTTCTCGTTCAAGAAAGCTGCTGCCATTTCTGCAGCCAGCTCTCTTTCATCCTCTCCTGCTGCCTCCACCATTTCCTGTAGAGCAGAAAAAAATTCATTTTTAATACATAAAAAAAAAAAAATGTATTGGGTGCTAACAGGTATATCACTACAAGTTATAAAATGGCTATAGACATTTGCTACCATTCAGACATGAGCATCAATGAGCTCAGGCTCTGGTTTAGGTCAGTGAGTTTGAATTCATCCCAAAGGAGTTCAGGTTTGGGCTGGTGGAGGTCAGTCAAGTTCCTCCACACCAGAACCACTAAATCACTTGGTGCACAGGGGCATTGTCATGCTGGAATAGACTTGTGCCCTCCACGAACTGTTGCCACAAAGTTGGAAGTACAAATTTCTCCAGAATTTCATTGTATGCAGTAACATAACGATTCGTCGTCACTGGAATTAAAGGGCCAAACTAAACCCCCTAATTATAAGTGACTGCCCGCAAACCTTTGGCCACATAGTGTATATAAGAATGTTTTTGGAACAATTTTCAGATAAACAAGAGAACTTCATGCTATGCAATACATTCAGAAGTAGCTTTTTTACACCACAGTTGCAAACTGTTTATTCTTACTAGATTTACTAAACTGTTGAAAGAACTGCATCAATATGATTTATCTTTGAGGGACCACCACAGTTACCATGGCTTATTTCACAGTGCTTGTCACTTTTACGGCTCGTCAATGTGGAATTACCCTTGCAAACATGCACTGTTATGAGGTAACCACAAAACACGACATGACAGACTACTTCCGAAGGAGAGAGAAAAAAGAAAAAGAAAAAAAGTTTTTGCCTTAGTCAGTGATTAGATTGGAGAAACGGGTGTATGAGTCAGGTAGGTGAGGGAGAGGGAGAGAAAATAGAACATAAAGGGAGATAAGGGGGGAAAAAAGGGAGATAAAAAATTTCCACAGGAGATCAAGACAACCAAAGCATTCTTTCATAACAGCACCCTGTAAAGGCCAGGTTCACTGACCTCAGCCATCTGCTGCTTGCGCTGGGCTTTGGTGGCTTCAGTGTAGGCATTGTGGTCTGTTTCAATCAGGATCAGGTTATTCGTCTCTGGGTGGATGACAAACTTGCGAGGTGTGTACTGCAGTGGGAATGCCACCTGATTGAAGATGGCACCCAGTTTCTCAAGAGCCAAAATCCTGAGAGAGGGATGAGACGGTATAAAGGGCATGCAGTAAGTAAAAAGACAGTAAAAAGTTTAGAGTTTCAGTTATTAAATTCCTGAAGTCCAAATCACTTGTTTCCTGGCTAAACTTTGACAGATTCATGCTTGTGCTGATAAAATGGCAGCTGACCTGAATCGTGACACCAAACAAAAAGAGGTTGATATCTACAAAAAGGCAATCTACAGATTTTTATTGATGATTTTACTGCGATAAACCGTTTTATAGCACTACTTGACTAATCAACAAATAATCCTGCCCAAAGTGAGATGTCATGCCGCAGCAAGCCAGTAAAACATTTAGGGAAGAGAGAATTGCTAATCACCCTTTAAAGCAAATATTTTTCAGGTTAAATCTCATCAAAACCGTCAAGCCACATCCAGCTCATTTTATGCCAAAATGGAAAAACACAAAGGATGGAAACTTTAGAACCAAGATTTGCTTCATACACATTTTACTTCTAAAACTGTAAATCACTATGGGAACTGAAATCTATGAAACCAACCACAATATACTTGACAATGTGAAAAACCTGCTAAAAATTCTACACGGCTAACATTATGAACTGTATATAAACAGAATGTGTTTACCTCAGTGTGTTGGTGGAAATGGCAACAATACCCTCAGGACACTGTTCAGAAGCAAACCCTGAAGCATACTCTAAGGTTTCATATGACAGTGGGGTCAGGTGGAAACGAGACTGGTATGAGTAACTCAGCCAAGAACGACTAGACATGGCCAGAACCTGCACAGTAAAAGGTCATGTAAAGAGGTCAGCAAATTAGCAACCTGTACGATATTTCAACTGACATAACATTTAAAAGTGACTCACAGCTTCTTGGGCCTGCATCCGAACTCTGAAAAGCTTGACGGGACGAGAACCAAGATACCGAGTACGAGTATCAGACAGGTCCCCAGTCACTGGATCCAAAACAGTACGCAGTAACACGCCATTCTACAAAGAGGTGAATTGAAGAATGCTTTTTTTATATAAACAATTCCTGTTTAATATGAAAATCTGTTTAATCAAGTTTTTGAAATTTCAAGGTCAAAAAAATTTAATTGTGCATGAAAAAGAAATTGTCATTATTCAAATTACTGACCACCATGTCATTCCAAACCCATAAGACCTTTGTTCATCTCCAGGACACAAAGATATTTTTGATTAAAACAGAGAGCCATATGACCCTCTCTTAACAGCAATACAGCTAAAACGTTCCCAGACCCAGAAACATAATACATAGGTAAAACAGTCTGTGTGACATCAGTGGCTCAACTTCAGTTTTACGATGCTACTTTTTGAGCAAAGAAAACAACAATTTACTCAGTTCTCCTCCCAGGACTTACGTCTTCCACCATTTTAGAGCATTTCAACATTTTATGGATTTGGAATGACATGAGGTTGAGTAATTAATAACAGCTCTTTAAATTTTGTGGTGAATTAACTCTTTAATTTCCCATTTTACCAGTGGCTGTGGTATACACCTGAAGTTTGATTTTTTTTTACCCCAGATAAAACAAAAGTTTTTTTAACCTGTAGGCCAATGTTGAGGTATAGAAAGCCAATGGTGCCCTTTTCTCCCAGCTCATCTTGTTTTTCCACTCCTCCCATCTCCACAATACAAAGAGACTCTGGTTGGGCGGGAAGAGCCTGCATACTCAACGGCTGAAGACAGTCCTGCGCAACAAAGAGATTACACACTTCACTCAAGTTGGGTGGGTACAGTGACTAGAGTCATTGTTTTTAATGTCCAAATCAGCTAACCAGCTGAAAGAGAGCAAATTGTAGCTTACGGATGGATCCAGGGAGATGATGCGGACTGTATTGTCCACCAACCCAACAGCCAGGAAACGGGAACGCTGTTCACCTGGAGGCACATTAGCCAAACTCATGCAGACCACATCTGCAGACATCTCCTTCCTTTCAGTGTATTCATTCAGCTGCCCAGACTGTTAAAAAAAAAAAAAAAAAAAAAAAAAGAGAGAACTCTTAATGGAAAGACATCCAATCAAACAACAGAAACAATTAGGTGACAATGCAAAACAAAAGTAATGTTCGTCAGCATACCGGGTCCATTTCAAAGTAGACCAATTCTCCTCCAGTTAAAGCAATGACCACCTGCCTCTGATTGACAGCACATCGAACGATTGTCTTCTTTCCCGGAGTCTTCCATTCATTTACTCTCTTATCTGCACGGATATGACGGATGCCATCTGGGTAGACCTGTAGAAATTCAGCAAAAATCAATCTCATTCAAATGGGTTAAGTTGTTTAATGTTCCAATGGTTAGAAAAACAAATTTATTTTAAGTTACGGTTAACCCTAAAATGAAAAGTCTGCCATTTCCTCTTCCTCCTGTTATTACAAATCTGAATTATTTTCTTCTGCTGAACAAGAGGTAACCCACTTTCTTCAAAATACAGGTTTTTTTGTGTTAAGCAAAAGACGCACTCATGTTTTAGGGCCCTATGAAACCAGTTTTATTTTTTCCACCCAAATTCAGTTTTTTCACCTAATTGTTCTCAACTCCTTTTTAATGGTTAAATTAAATTAAGCATGTCTTAATTCAAATCATGAAACATTTAAAGTTTAGGGAAAATTACATGTTTTGGGCCCTATAAAATGGTTTATTTTTTCTTCATATTTCTTTTATTGCAAACAAATTTAATTTTAAATGCATAAATACAAAACCTATTTAAATTTGTGTTAAAGTAGTCAAATTATTTTCTCTTCAAATTCTGTGTTGTGCTTTTATTTTTTTCTGATTATCAATTAATGGCATGAAACTTTAATTTCATTTATCTTTTAATTATTGAAAATTAAGCAACTTTTGGGAATTTACTATAAATTTAAAACATGGAGGAAATGGGCATTACTATTCAAACAATGGCTATGTACATTCTATTGAAAAATAGTAAGTATCATAAGGACTTAAAAAAACGTGGATTCCATAGATGTTTCGCGCATTGTGGATATTTATAAGGCCCTAATGTTTTCAGTTTTGGGTGAACTTTCACCTTAACAAGGAAGCAGAGGTTCAATGGAGTATTGTGCGTGCATGTAGGTCAGAGAGATGTCACTCACTTGCACAAGAGCATCTTCCCCAAGCAATGAGCATGACAGGGTGGGTGTTGTTCCCAAGAAACCAGAATCTGTCACTTCTTCCACAGTTTCACCGATAGAAAGCACCAGGGTGGCGTTAACGAAGGACACAATGATGTAGGCATCAAACTCATCTGTGAAAAGGAAACCCATAATTCTCTGGTTGGAAACTTTTGCCAAATGTGGGCTCATTTGCAACCATAAGGAAACCAATACTTACACACACTCATATTAGAGGGTGGGACTGACCTTTCATATTTAAATCAACCAGCATGCAGAAAATACGGCAGTGTATCATTATAAAAACAGGCATTTTGTCATAAGGGATGATGAGAAAGAAAGGGTTTTTCGTTTCTGTAGACCTACCTGAAATGTGGTTTAGCTGTAATTATGCTATTGGTAATTGATTGTTCCTATTTCATTACTAAAGACAAATAAACCTTTAACACTAACATTTGGTATTTATATTAGTCTAGTTGTTTTTGCTGTTGTAGTTCTGTTAAAAACATAGGGAAATGTTCCTCTTGTAGGCTTAAGAGTAGGCTGTGGAGTTTGTTTTTCAACTGCAACAAAATATTTGCAAAAAAAGGCAGAACAAATGCTTATGTTGGATTTTTTCTTTAAATTAGAATAGAAACTAGGAATCAATAAAAATGCTCAATATACTCAATCCCTAGCAATAGGACAAAAACAACAACAACAACAACAACAACATAAAAACCAAAAACAACAAACAAAACTACACTACAGTATAACAAATGCAATATAAATTGTATAAAAAAACTAATGATATATTAAAACATTGCATATTCTTCTCTGCGTAACTTAAAATATTTTTACAAATTTTGAAACATTAAAAAACCTGGAGTAAATGAACAAGGCCCTATTGAGAATGAAACCATAATTTGCTATTTGCTTACCCCTCATAAAGCTGTGCAGTCAAAATGAAACTGATTCCCTCAATAACTCCAGTACACAGACCACAATATAAACCTTGCAGAGCTCAGGCTGCACGCACAGGCCAAAAAATCTAATAGCGAATCACATGATTTCAGAGAAATATCTGGCAGACAGCGACAGTGACTGAGAGCCCAACTTACACCATGCATGCCAAGCAAATATTGATGTAGTAGAATATGACTTGGTAAAAAGCCCATACAAGTGAGAGCATGCTGCAAAATTTAATTTTTGCTTCAAAGGCAAATTCTAGGATGTACTTGTCTATTCATGTGAGCTCTTCAATCTTAAACTAAAGGCATCAGGAATTATGATTACATATCTTGATGCAGTTAATGGAATTTTATTTACATGTCTAAATAATTAAAATCATGAAAAACAATTGAATATCAATTTAATAAACTAAAAATAATAAATAACTAAAACATGCCATGTTACAATAACATGTTTAGGGCATGTCTAATTATTTGAAAGCATAAAAAGTTTTATTTAAAACACAATAGCCCTGATTCCATCAAGGTAAAAAACTTATTTTGATGGGCTGCTCTGTGTTTATGACATGAGTACTTAAATGCAACTTTCAAATGATCATGAAGAGATTCTTAGTGCAGCTCTGGAAATGTTGTTCATGACGAAAGATGTTAATATCACTGCCAGTTATGCACGCTTCAATACTATACAGCGCTTCTGCACCATTCATTAACACAGATCTTTATCTTTTTTCAGTTTAAAATGTACAAACAGGAATGGAAGTTGGTGCGTGCGTGTGTGTGTGTGAACCGTAACGTTGAGACAAATGACATGCTGTTGTGTAAATAAGAAATAAGATTTTGTTTGTTTAAAAAGAAAAGAAAAAAAGAACAAGAAATAGACCAGTTCTATAGGAAACATAAATTTAAATGGCTTCTGCTGTGACCTAAGGCTATAGAAAATTTATTTAAAAGCAATTAGCTTGACCTTTCATGGGGGAGCACTTCAAATTTTTGTGCATGCACAGATAGAGACAGACACACACACACACACACACACACACACACACACAGGTCTTTTACCTTCTACATGTCTCCTGACAGTCCACACAGCATTGGGGTTACCGGGCAGTTCAGACACAGCCATTTCTGAAACCTGAAATATCATGCATTCTTTAACACTTCAAAATATAAATAGTCTTCGGAAAAACCTTTCGTTTAAACCACAAAACCAAAGGACGGCAATGCAGTGGGTGACAAATTTCCATTGTGCAAGCATGTTGTGCTGCTACAGAAATGGAGCTACTAACATACCTCAAGTCCATGTCTCAAAACTCTTAGTGTAGATCTGGGTCCTCTGCCACATGCCACATATAACTGTGGGGTGTCTTCATTAGCCAGATCAGCTATCTGCAGTAGTTATGAAAAGAAGAAGCACTACTTAGAGAGGAATTTGAGTATCATTTCTTCATTACATAAGTGAACTCCTAGCACAAAGAGGACAAAAGAGAAAAAAAAAAGAAAGTCTGACGTGTTTATATGCTCAATTACCCATACTGATGTCTGACTAAACACTCTGCAATTTTGTAACTACAACTCGAGCAGTTCTATATTGCATTTATCCAAACAGTGATTCATTCTCAAACATCTGCTCCCATGCCAACTTGTGACCCTGCTTCCCGTCAGTAATTCCCAGCTTGTGTGTGAGCACAAATCTCTAATTTATTAATCTTTACTGTAAAATACACATTAACACACCTGGCAGGACATGATGGGAGAAAGATTTTCTTGCTCGTCGACCAGCACAAGGTTCTTTAAGGGGCGAGGTTGGAAAAAGAATGTGTCTCCCTCCTCCAAAGGCATGGCAGAGGAAAACTCGGGTTCATCGTCATCATCACCCAAGTGGGCAATCTGATACAGGTAGCTAACAAAAACAAAGTTTTTGATTCACACTTTCAAAACTATTTAGCAAAATGTGTACTACAGTGCAGATTACCGAAAAGCTTTAGGTTAGAGAACTATGCATACACTGACACCAAGTAGGCTCCAAGTAACAACCTACTGCTCCCACATTCCACCCTCTTATTATGAGCTGCTGTAATCCAAGTAATACACTGAAACTTGGGGAAATGCCACCAAATCTGAGGTATTTAGTTATTTTTTAGGTGAAAGAAAGAATGTGCAAGAAAGAAAAGTAACTTACTGGTTTCCAAACTCTGTAGAAACAAATAAGAAGCCAGTCTTCAAAACACACATGGCTGCAGCCACTGGGATGGTATCAAAATACTTCATCCTGATCTCAGTAACCTAAAACACAAAAAGATATTTAATCCTTATCACTTTACAGCATTTCAACCTTGTGTGTATTCTGACACCAGATATCTTTCCTGTTCATTGGAAAATCCCAATGCTATAAATACAGATTTACTTTAACCCATTTCTTTGTGAGCTTCATTAATAAAACCACTATGCAATGCTGCATTACATTCAAAGTCAGACATAGGGTTCAATGTTTTAATATTATTTTACAATGTTTTATTTTATTTTTCATTTGCATAAAAAATAAATATTCAGCAATTATAAATCAACAGTTTTTGGGTACACACCCACATTTCTTTAAAGCCAGGGTTGACATTTTCCAAGTTGCAAATACAACTACAATGGTGTTTTGCATGAACGCTGAATACAGCTTAAGTAATTAATGCAATTGCACTTTGCTTCAACACCCATCTATGAAAAAAAAACAACCCCAGATGACACAGTTGGGTTCTGCGTGCTCACCATCTCCTCATCAGTTTCCAGAGTAACCTTAAAGATGTCTCCCTGTTCTGTCTGGGCTAGAAAGAAAAACATGGATTTGGTCTTATGGGTAGCTGAGCAGACAAAGATCATGCCTCGCTCAGGATCATCCAGGTCATTCTGAAAAAGAAAAGAGCTGTGGTCACAACTCACATCTGTGTTTAATTTATTCTGTAAACACAAATCACTGAGAACTGAACAACCACGCGAGTTCAAAACGAATATTAGGATCAGAGATTTTTGTGTGTCTCCAGTTAAATTGTCAGAGAAGAGACATGAAAAGCTCATCATTTCAGTACTAACAGCTGTTTATACTTCTCAAGGTGATGTTTAGTTGATTGTGCTCAAACAGAGGAACACAAAGCGGAAGATCGTACAAACTCACCCTTCTGCGTGGGATTGGGCAACGGATGTCTGGTTGGTCCCCAAAGTTTTTGTAGGTGATATAATTCTCCGAGCAAATGAGCACACCGCTGGGACCATCCGAACCACCAGGAACTACAAATGTTGAAGCGAAACGAGGGGGAAATTTGTAAGACACTACATTTTTCTTCTCTAGAGGCTAAAATGTCTTTACTGAGTCCAGGAAGATCAGATATCAAAACAATCTCTTCATTAAACAGTCAGAGAAGAGACATGAAGATATTCATCATTTTTTTCCCAAAGCAACAAAGAACATTATTTGTGATCTAATGTTTAATAGTTTGAGGTCTGTTGAATTTGAATGTTTTTGAAAGCATTTACTTAATTACACAGTACAACCATTAATATTGTGATATTTTAAATGTTTCCCGATTCAGTATCAAATTTATTACCGTGATGAAAAAGTTAAATTTATAGCAGACATTACTTCATGGTTCAGTGTCACATGATCTTTCAGAATTCATTCTAATAATCATTTATTAAAGAGGTCAAATTATGTGATTTCAAGTTTCCTTTAGAAGAACTAAAAGTTAAGTCTCCACTACACCCCCCCCCTAAATCGGTTCATTTGAACACACCCCCACTTTTCTATATCAAAAGTGGTAATATTTGCACAAAGAAAGGCGACGTGGTTTTAGTAACCGCAAGAGTGTTGATGCAGCCATATCGGGAACACGTTGTTTGTTTCTGTGCCAAAGCAAAAGCGTTTTAATTGGTTTTCTGAAAGTAGATGCAGCTTTTTAGCAACTAATGTTACTGTAAGTATTTGCTATTGACCGTTTAAATGAAGTTTCCCCTCACACGGCACAAGCCATTGAAAGAAACGAGTTTCACAGCTCAGCACATTCCACGTCTGTGTAACACTGCCTTAAAATGTGTTGTGTGTGAGTGAGAGAGTGTGAGTAACATTGTAAACTGTCTTTACACTTATTTTGAAAGATTGAATGTCAGCTGGCCAACTGAAGGAGACTGGGTTTGTTGCAAAGAGGGTCTTTGTAGAAAACTACACGTTTAAGAGAAACAGGGTATAAAAGGAGCTACAATAATTTAGAAAAAGAATGTTTTTTTTAACATTAAAGCATGTCAATATATTCGTTTACACCAATTAAACTATAAAATAGCATCATATGAATCCTTAAAAAAAAATTCTTACTGAACCCTAAACAAATTTATAAAATCACCTTTTTTTTTTTATTAAACCACTTGTCTCAAGGCATTCATGGCGAAATAAGTGCTTGATAGCAACTGTGTTGTGCTAAAGATATTGCAACATTGTCTTGTGAATTCTTATCTAGCATTTAGACATCCTAAAAAGATCAGAACCTGTGATAAGGAAGTTGCCGTGTTCCTCCAGCGCCTCGCTGTACTTGCGCACCACATGGTTGAGACCCAAGTCCAACTCATAGAAGGTCAGAGTCTGCTGTGTGTTTGCTGCAGCCTCTCCGGTTGGATCGTTATCTGCCTCCTGCAAAACCATTTAACACTACGGATTAGAGACATGTCACCTAAATGATTATACGTGTAAAACCATGAGTATCATGGCATAGGCTACATGCAAAAGCACCACAATCTAAAAGAATCTGTTTTCCATTTTTAGCTAACTGCAATACTAGGCAACTTTAACATTAACTTTAAAATGTAATATCTGATCTACTTTTAAATCGTGTTGCAGTCTCTTTGGGAGGTTTCAGACCCTAGCCCTCGGGTTGAAAACCAGTGCACTTCAAGAAAGACACTGACCTCATAGTCCATCTCTAGGCAGGCAAACATTGGGTTCTCAAACCCCACATCCACACCAACCACATGGTAAACAAGTGTATTAGCCTTGTGGGCCTCTAGAGGGGAGGAGATGGTAAGGCGGGCAGCTGCATCTCTATTCAGGATGTATACCAACTTCTGCTTCTCTATGGCACCTGGGAAAATGGAAAGTACATAGTAAAATAAAAAAAATTCTGTAAATGTACTCATAACGACATCCATAATACAGATGGGCTTGTTTCTACATCTGTACTAATTTACAATACTACCTAAGTGAATGGGTGCCATCAGTATTAAAGAGTCCAGAAAGCTGTTTATTTTAGCAAACAATTCCTTTAACTGTTGTCCTAATGCATGTAAAACTGCTAAACTTTCTACTTTTTACTACACAGAGTTTGAAGTTTTACCTATCATAACAGCTCTGCCCTTTGGGTCGACAGCGAGGAACTGCCCTGGTACGATACGTCTGCAGCCGCTCTTGCCGAAAGTCTCCTGGTGTATCTTTTCAAACATATTCTTGGAAGGATGGTACTCCAAGATCACAATTCGGCCAGAGTCACTTCCGACCACAACGTAGTCTATTACAAGATGAATAATGAATTCATAAATTGTATTACATGCACACGAGTGTAATGTTATATATATATATATATATATATATATATATATATATATATATATATATATGTGTGTGTGTGTGTGTGTGTGTGTAAACGATTTGTACCAAGCTACTGACCTTTAGTTCCACCTGTCAACCTGAAAGCCATGAGGGATCGGATAACACCAAACACCTCCATATAAGTAAGCAGCGTGTGGACCTTTCCCCGTGTTGGCATCAGGACGCAGCAGTTCCAGAATTTTCCCACGGGAAACAACAATCTCCTGCTGCTTAGTTCCTAATAAAAAAAAATAAAAAAGTTTTAATATTAATATCATGCAACTTCAAAATAAAATGAATCACTATTCTCGCAGTTATCAAAAGGAATAGTTCACCCAAAAATACAGCATATTATCACATGTCCTCTAAAGCAAATCAATGAATTTTTGTAACAAAAATATTTAACATTTTTAAATAAATAACTAATTTGTTTTTTTCCCCGACAGCACAGAGTTCAGGCTTCTTGGTTTTTTCCTATAATTTTGTGACAAAAATATTTAGTTTTCTCAATGCATGATGCAAGTTGAATCATACATCATAAAAATATTTCTAGTTTGTATATCCAATTTATGGAGCTTCAATTCACAAGCATTACCAAGCATGGAAAAGCCAGGATCATATTTTTTTTTAAAAAAACTGTGTTTACCTGAAAGAAAGTCATATACACCTAGAATGGCTTGGAGGCGAGTAAAATATGCTGTAATTTTAATTTTTAGGTGTACCACTCCCTTAATAAAAACCTGTAAAATACACTACATTTTACAAAGGGAAGTTGTTTTATAATATACCTGAGAAGTTGCCATGGATGGCATGGGAGATACCAGTCGCCCGCTGCAGGGTCAGATTATATAGAAACATGGCTGCTGTCACTGGACCTTTAGGCTCAGGACAAAGAGCTTAACCAGCACCTACAAGCAAATCATACAGACATTGTATAAGAATCATACAAAACGAGGACAGCAAAACGACTATTAAGGCAAAAACCTCATGTTCATTTAATCTAATTAGCACAGAAACACTTCGCTTCACTTACGCATAAAGCACTGCGTATATACGAAATACCATATATGGTCTTATGCTTACTTAAAAAAATGCTAATGCACAGAAATTAAATATCTTAGATTTCAAACACAAGGTTTATGTAAACATTCTGTATCCAAATTAGCTTTATGGCAAATAATTTATGTAGGACAAACAGAACTCTGCACAGTGAGCTCAAGTTTTGGGTTTCACTTTGGATCGTTACAATGAATGTTACAATGCATAAAAAACAGCTCGCTAAATAAGTGTTCTAGCAATTTTACATAATTTTGTACGTTAACAAAAAATCAGCACATAATCTAATGCAAACTGCACTTTAATTTGCAAACGTTGATCAGTTATCCATTCATCATTAGCCGGCCGGCTAACAAGCTTTATAGTCATAATAAAGGTTATTACTATACCCTTTAAAAATAAATTTTAGTAAGACAAAGAAATATGGATTATTGTCGAAATATATGAAAACTATTTACCGAATTAGCAACCAGGATGTTGTAGATTTCAATCAGATTGTAAACTTTTATATTTCATTGGCCTGGCCGCTAGTTATTTCAAACGGCGCTGGAACGACAGAGGGCCTTCCTGTTCTGTGGCGCACATCACTATTGCCCAAATACATGCCTGAGCGAAAAGCGCGACTTTAAAAGGGGAATTGGTGGAAACGTGCTGTAAAATTTCAGTTTTTCATATTTTCCTTATTTTTATTGAATACTATTTAATTACATAATAAATGTTAAGTTTAACTGAGGAAAAAACATGTGAAAGAACATTTTTTTAAACATACATTTACCACGTTAATACTAAAGTGTCATATTTACTGTTATGTCAATACAAATAGCAAGACCAAAGGACCAATGACTTAACTAACCAAAAAGGTAAATAAACAAAGTGCGAACGATTCTGAAAACTTTTAGACTGTCTGAAGGAGGTCCCATAATGATCTTAATATATATATAGGCGCTCAAAGTTTCAACTTCCTCACTTTTTTTTTTCTTTTGCACTGTGGTTACGGAAATCCCAGAAGATAACCACAAGGCAAATGTTTTTTTTTTCCCATTACAGTTTATAACGATGAACAACTTTTATTGTTTTTGTACTGATTGTGTTTTTATGTACATATGTATTATTTTTATCACTTGCACATCACTTGCAATGTCATTCATATATATATATATATATATATATATATATATATATATATATATATATATATATATATATATATATATTTATATATATATAATTTATTTATTTATTTTATTTATTTATTTATTTTATTTATTAAACAGTCGTGCTAATTTACGAAGTTTCCCACTACAATACATTTGAGATTGCTTAGACAAACACCTCAAAGAATTATATATATATATATATATATATATATATATATATATATATATATATATATGTGTGTGTGTGTGTGTGTGTGTGTGTGTGTGTGTGTGTGTGTGTAAAGATAGATAGATCTTATCATATGCTAACTAATTTTGTCTGTTATTTATGACCAAGTAAACAAAAAAATATATATATGTTGGGCTCGAACATGTTAGTGTCACTGTAGTTCAAGTAGCATGTAGAAGCATTTCCACAAGGCGGCAGTATTGCATCGATTCAGAATTGTTTGGAATGCACATTGAGAATGCATTCCATTGAGAATGCCACGTATTTAAAACATTCGTGAGGAAGTATAACAAACTAATGCACATGCGTTTGATACCGTATCTCAATATTACAAAAAGTAATTTATGTGTCTGTTGGTTGTAGAAAAAGTTTTTCTTTCAGAACAGACATTACATTCAACATCAGACATAACTAGACGAGAATCATCTATAAAATAAATTTATAAAAAGAGAAATTTCTCGTATACTTTGTGGACAGTTTGAATTTATAGTTATTCTCCGAGCATCCTCAATCACAGCACTTAGCGGTCTGCTGTGAATGCCATCTGTTCCAAATGCATCATGGGTAATGTAGTTCAAAAAACTGCTGGCTCTCACGCAACACATGACACCACCTCACATCATCACTTTTCAGGTGTTGTGTATATAAATACATAAGAAAAAATGTATGGACTTAGTCGTTCAAATAAATGTGCGAACAAAATAACGATTCCCAGTTTAGCGATAAATAAGTTAAAGAACTACACATCCCAGTAGACTGTTAACGCGATTGGAGAATATGGGGTGAGGGTGTCTTGTTGAGGGGGGGGGGCAACACACACGGACTACACGCAGCATTGTGAGAATTACATTGTTGCACATTATCCAAGGGCTTATAGACGATAAAATACGGGACAGCAGGATAAAACCCTAGTGCACATCTGCATCAGAATACTACGTGGACACTGGAAGCGACCACCGGCAGAGAATTAATGTGAACAATCATATGGAAGCTGAATGCTGTTCATTTAGTGCAACATCTACAACAGTCTGCAGAAATTTACATTCCAGAGAGGTGAAGTGGGTGTCTTTACATCCAAAAACTGTCCCAGATTTAAGTGTACACCATGATGAAGGGTTATGCATCCTAAGAGGCATTGCAAGGTAAGG
This sequence comes from Puntigrus tetrazona, assembly GCF_018831695.1. Classification (NCBI taxonomy): domain Eukaryota; kingdom Metazoa; phylum Chordata; class Actinopteri; order Cypriniformes; family Cyprinidae; genus Puntigrus; species Puntigrus tetrazona. The sequence goes on from NC_056716.1 coordinate 25,854,779, forward strand.
AAAGCATGAGCATCATAAAATTTGTCATTTGTGTCCATTGTGTGAAATATAACCTGTTGTGGTCAATGCTTATGTGCTTTCCAGTCCGTTAACGTCTCACCCCTCCTGTTTTATTTTTAAAGCAGATAGTCCCAGATTGTGTAGCTAGAGTGGTCCCTGACCCGCATCATGCATAGAGGCACTCAAGAGGGACCCGTGGCTTGCCCCTTTGTGTCCGAACCCATCTCATTTATGTGAGGGTCTCATTCCACTCTGAACCCACCCTTACCGATCTGCCAGCGTTGCTTAGATACAGAAAAGAAAGGGGTAGTAAAGGATTTTCTCTGAGTTGATGTGATGGGGTGACCTAATCAAGTCTTTGTCTCATCCTTATGCAGTTTGTTCAGAGCAGACATAACTCAGCTCCAAAGATGTGGATGTAAACTTAATAAAGTCAAATCAAACAAGCAGCATGTTGATCTGAAAGACCACCAATATTTATTACACATCTATTAAGCTATCCTATTTTGCTTTTATCAGGGCAAACGTGCAAGACTGTGTAGATTCACTATAACAATTTAAACATCACTAGTGCTTTAATAAACCATGTGCTTTAATGATTTTCATAGCTTTTGTAGGTTTTAGCAGATAAGCATTTTCCATGCCCTTTTTTAACAAAGAACTATATGGATAGATCATTTAACTGGTAGTTGATGTTTATAAGCTGCACCTATTTAAAACAACTATTACAGTTAACTGTTAGTTAACAGTTTTACTAATAGTAAAACTAATAGTTATACTCAACTATAGGACCTAAGTGTTTATGGTTTAAGTTCATGTTAGTTTGTTTACTAGTATCTGAATTCTATTCTATTATTTTTGAAACAAAAAGAATTTGTGAAAGAAAGTGTCTCATTTTCTGAAACACTGAGGCCAATTTGTAGTGATTTAACTGCTGTATCACCTAATATCTCTCCGTAAACAGCTTCTGCTGCGAAACTTTTAATTAATTTCTGATTCTGTCATGACATTCAGTTTGCCCTTTGCTAATTGGTCTCTTTTCAGTGACTGGATTTGAGAGGACAGTCGCTGTTTGGAGTAATTGCAGGACTCTGGTGATAGGGTTTTTTATTTATAGAAATGTCACTGAAAAAATCTTTTACTTTTAAACAATTTTCAATGCTATGATATTTCACGAATAATTACAAGAAATGGCAAGTAACACACTGAATTAAACCTAAAAATTTGAAATAGAAAGACTGAGGTAGTATTTTCTTGTGAAACATACTTCGAAAACCTTTCCCAAAACATGATTTATTTACTTTACAGCATGTGTCTATCAGTCCACAACAGAGCAATTGGCCGAGCTCGAGTTGAGTTCAACATGAGGAGTTAGACATCCAGTGTAATTTTTCCCAAGGCATAATGGAGGACCATCTATTTCATATTATATCTGCTGCGACATTATGCAGAATGACTCAGTGCTGAAACCATATAATGAATAAATCATTGCATTGAATATTTTAATCACCTGATGTGTTTCTTAAACACGCATGTCCTTGAGCTGAAATTACCGTTTGAACTATTCAAATGTCAATTAGGTGTAGAAGAGAAGACACGGGAAAGAACTTGGCGAATTGAGATAGACTGTAAAGTTGCCTTGTTTGAGCAACTGCTCTATTTGACAGATGTTCATCATCTTCTGTAACTAGGCTAACATAGTACCTGGGGAATTTTAGAAGCCAGCAGAAGTCCTGCTGACTTAGCCTTAACTAGGTTAACACTGCGTAACAGAGCGAGCACGCTGTCAAAGAGTCACATATGAGAGCTTTTAAATAGGTTACTCGATGGGAAACCTTTTTCAATCAGGAATTTAAATTGGTTAATTCAGAGCTTTGACAGCGGGGTTACCTGAAATCCTCTTCTATCAACCTAAATAACTAAACTCAGCTTTTACAGTTACAACGCTTGCAACATTTTACCATTATGTTTGCGTCTTAATTTGGAGATCACATGGACTGTACAGAAAATAACAAATAGGGCACCTGCTGCTGAACACAGTAGATTTGTATTCTTGTGTGTGTGTGTGTGTGTGTGTGTGTGTGTGTGTGTGTGTGTGTGCGCATGCATGAGTTCTCTGGGTTTCTCTTTCCCTGAGAGACCTGCTCCCAAACCCAAACAGATGGAAGATCTTTTCTTTCAGACGCTCATCATATCAGATCACTGAAAATGTAATGTTTTTTTACGAACAGTAACGGTCCCAAAATATCTTTTTGAGATTTTGAGAAACACGACACTCTCAGTTCTCATTGTTTAACCTTTGTGCTTGCGCTGAAAATCCTAATTTGGTGTTCCCTTTCCAAAATGATTGGCCTTGTAAATCTTTCATTATGCTGTATTATTGGATTCAATATTTTAACAGCTTCATTTCTTCCAATTACTAAGGGTTTGGTATTTCTTAGTGGAACTAATTGGTTTTAGGCGTCATTGATCTGAGCTTAAAACATAATCTGTGGATAATTTGGGCAATGTTCTCTCAAAAACTGTGCTAATTAAAAGAAAACAAGTCAATAAAAAGATTGAATCCAATGTTTGGTAATAATATAACAATGTGAAATTGATAAGCATTTTTTGTAGGGTGGTTATGTTTGACAAGGACCACTGTATAGTGCAATAAATTTGTCAGAGTTCACTCAAATGTGCTAAATAAAAGAAAACCATTCAATTCAAAGATTCAATCCAATATTTAGTGATATTTTTGATTAGTAGGTTTGGTATTTGTTATAGAAACTAGCTGATTGTAGGCCTCATTGAGCTGAACTTCTCAGTTTGAAAATGTTCACTCAAAAGCTGTGCTAATTAAAATAAAACAAGTCAATAAGGAGATTGAATCCAATATTTAGTAGTAATATAGCATAATAAGACATTCGTAAGCAGTTTTGTAGGTCGATCACTTTTTCCCAGCGCAAATGTAAAAAGCGGGGGTACAAAAAAATTGAAGCATTTTAAAAAGGTGTGAGAGGGTATAACATTACCCAGCATTTCATTTTTGGGAAAAACATGAGGGTTAAGCACATTAGATTGATCAGATTATAGCAGTTTGACTTTGAGCAAGCGCACACATCTGTAGCTTACCTCATTTACTAATTGTAAGTTAATCCAAATGAAATGTTAACAAAATAGCACAACGGTTTATTTTAATTTTGGAAACTGGCAGATTTTGGGAAGGTATAATAGACAACGTACAACCTTTCAATCTGTCATCGCAGCGCTTTCACGTCATCTGGATATAGCGTGAGCGACATTTCGGTGAGGTGGTGAAGTAAGGGTTAACCGTGCCAGCAATGTTGTGTTCTGGAGCCAGTGTTGCCCCTGGTTTTCCTCGCGATCGATGGGCTCTGCGACAGGCCTTGGCATCTGGCCCTAGTATAGGTGGCCTTAGAGGATCTCTGCTGGATGAGTGAGGGAGAGAGAGAGACATTTCTGAGAACAGGAGAAGAAATACTTTGTCACACAGGGCGAGTGATGAAAAACTTCATTAAAAGAAGACGGCACACAAAGAATGATGAGAGGTAGGATACAGAAAATGGCCACAGTAGACTGAAAGAACATCTTTTTCTGCACTTGCCAAATAGAAAGAGATACTGTAGATAGAGGTACAGCCACAGATGCATGGATAATTCATGAATATGCTACAGGGACACAGCAAGGAGATGTGAGGCGTCAAACTTGTGCAACAGAGACAAGGTCACTGAGGAGCGGGTTATTGAGGTCAGGTTGACCACATATTGTATTCAGTTATGGGCTTTTAAGGAAGACTTCAAAGTTTATATTTTAAATCACTGCAGAAAAAAATGGCAAATTCAGATAAGATGAGAGTTATTTCTAAATCACTGTTAAAATGATAATTGATGTAAATTATTATATATAAATTATTTTGCCATTCATTTCGAAAGATCACTTTTAAAAGTTTTTCTATAAACAGATTTAAAAACGTATTATTTTTATTTATTATTTTTATTTAAGATTTGATTTTAAAGAATATTATTGGAATATAATTTCGCCAGCAAATATTTGACTTGATTTAAGCATTACACTTAGCTGAAAATGAATATTTTATTATTTTCCAACAGCCATTTGCAATGTTGATAGGTCACTTGCTTCACCTGTGCCGATGCCGGAAATCAAAGTCAATGTTCCTGAATAGGACCTTATACACACACACACACACACACACTGGCTTTTAGAGCCTGAAGCAGAGATGGGGGTGCTGAGTCAGACACTTGGGCAGCTGCAGCTGTTAAGAGCTCCCATGGCACACAAACACAAATTTCTGGTGAGGCAGTTTATGCAAGAATAAGACATGGTGACTCTACCATCTATCGCTGCTGTTATAATAAGACTCTCCTGTCTCTCCTATAGAAGCATTTTGATTTCCTAGTTCTGCATGATGCTGCTTCTCTGATATGATTTACGCTCTGATTTCCTAAGATGGAGAGCTACAGAATTTCACAGGTCTTTGAGTTCCACGAGGGACGTTTTCTTTAGCATTGTAGTGATGGGTCTGTGGCTTGTCATGGTTGCTCATAATAAACCAGCTTCTGCTGGACATGGAAGACATGACTGGTGGCATAGCCCGTGGATCTGTTTTGTCAAGAAAGGCATGATGATGGGTCAACAGTTGCACCAAGAGAATGCAACTCATTGCCTTCGGGCACAAATACAACTCACGTGTTAGCTGTATACTGTTAACAGATCCAGTGTGTCCTCAGGGCAGTGTCCCAATTAGCATGGATATCAAATATATTGTCAGAGTTAAAAGAAAGTGTTCGCAACTGTCAAATAAGATGGTATGAAATGTTTTGATGTTAAATTGTTAGAAATTTGGTAAGAAATGTTTTTAGACGCTTTTTATATATGCCCAAGATAATTATGACATTAAGTTAATCAGGCAGAAACTTGTTTGGATGAGTCAAAATAGCACCTCAGGTTGTATCTAGTTTTACTTTCATGTTAGGTGCACAAGGCTAAATTAATTTTCCCTTGAGAGGGTATAAAACAAGACAAAACAGAAAAAAGAATGAAATAAAAATAAGATAGCCAGTATTTCCTGAGAGGCAGAATGGGATATAAACACGACTGAAGCTGAAGGCTATACATAAAATGAATTTGAGACTTGAATTTGATTAGAGAGGCAGGCATCTCTTATTTCATTTTCCGTCGTTTTAGTTTGAGGCTTGGAGCTCAAGTGGAGTGAAAGGTTATAGTTTTTTTGTGATTAGTGTGACTCAGATAAAGTTATGAAACGTTTTTGTGATGCAGAAACTGTAGTAGCCATAGGGCACTTTGTTAAAAAGTTTCATTTCACATGGCATTTTCAAATGAAGTTCTGTATTGTGAGCTCAGTTTGGGCTTATTTATCTGAAGAATAAATTCTGAGAGAATTTATCTGAAGAATGATTAATGATGTACACCAGCATTAAAAGAGGTCAGAATGATGGCCCATTTATTATTAGGCCACATTCTCAGGAATTAAATGCAAAAATTGGATCCTTTAGCACAAAACCAGACATAATCAAAAATATAAATAAGCTTCCCATTAATGTATTGTTAAGACATGGCAATAATATTTCAGGTATTATGAAAATGCATATAAATAGTATGGCGAGTAAAAACAGAAACTTGTGTTATTGATACACAAAAATTGAATTTGGTAAGCATATGATCCGCTTGTGTTTGGTGTGCATATAATATGCATTTTTCGCGTGCATATACACAGTTTGTTAGTGTGTATATGATACGCATCTACCCCAAAAACCCTAATCTTACCCATTGCTTATCATATAAATACCAAAGTCAATTTTTGAATACACACAGTACATCAAATCAAAACATAAACTTGTGCTATTGATATGCAGTTTAATGAGATTGGGTTGGAATATTTGGCCAAGATGCAACTTTTTTAAAATCTGGATTCTGAAGATGCAAGAAATTGCCTTTAAAGCTGTCAAATTAAGTCCTTAGTAATACTTGCCTATTACTAATCATAAATTAAGTTTTAAAAATGGAAATATATAATTTATAAATTATACATATACAAGATACCTTCATGGAACATGAACTTTATGAAATTTTTTGCAGAAAAGAAAAATGAATTATTTGACCCATACGGTGTATTTTTGGATACTGCTACAAATATATTCATAACACTTCAGATTGTTTTTGTGATCCAGGGTCACAAATGTTGACTCAAATAAGAACCATTGAACGAAAGCTTCTGAGTGTGGAAAACACACCAGATTACATTTGAATGAAATTTTAAATAGCTAAATTATAATTTTAGTCTATTTAAAGAAAAAAAACAAGCAAAAAAAAAAACGCAAGACACGATAATCATACTTTTTTCCCCAGAGAGGCCTAACAAGCAATAATGTATCCAGCTTTAAAAGGGTTTAATCCATTAAACATGAAATTAGATTAAGCCTTAGGGCCAAGCCGTTGAAAATTACTATTTTATGATTAGATTAATCCTCAGCCGGGGAGAGAGTGCATTATTTGTCAGTACATTAACCCTAGAGTCACTGGACAGGCATTGGTTTCCCTCCTTGCTTCCAACCTGATCATAGACAGCACAAAACTGGAGCCGTTCGTTGACTGTTGAATATGTAAGAACAACCTGTCCAGCAGCGAGTCAGAGAGAATGCAAGCCCACCCAGTATGTGAATGTCTGCTCTTCTCTTTCAATTACATTTCCATTGCAGCCAGCTGTGAGGTTTTGTTGCCAAGGCAACTCAGACACCCACTCTACAGTGTTCGGCTCACCCTTGCTGAGCAGGCACATTGGTCAAGACCCACTAAAAGCGACCGAACAACAAAAGAGAGAGGGAAAGAAAGAGTAAGCAAAGGTCAGTGTATGTTTTTGTGTGTGATACCTGTGCGTGGCTGAAAAAGGAAGAAATCTGGAATCTGATGGTAGTGTTATCGTCTGAATTCGTCCTGGAGTATACATATGGAGTCAATCATCTCAGTGATAATGTTTTGAGCGCAACAGTCATGTTTAGATGTGTTGAAAGCGAATAATAAGGGTTGCATATCTCAGTTGCCTGCTGTTTGTTGTGAGTCTAGCAACTGTGTGCTGATGGTTTTATAAATGAGAAGACTGTCATTTTGAGATATTGGATGGGGTAGGAGGACGTGATGCTTGGTGAGAAAATGAAGCATGAATTGAATAGATGGGGAGCATAATTCAGCTTTAAGAGGATTTTGCCTTTCATTTGAGATTTTATAGCATATATATATGGTGTGCTGACTTCCATACTTTTTTTAGACAGTGCTATATAAATGCATCACACTTATATGCTGGTTCTGAGGTAGTCAACCACGCTCTCTTAACATTTTTACTTTACAAATTTGCCTATCAAGATTACAATCAGTTGAGCTGCATTCATTTTGAAGCTCGTACACAGAGCAATCATTAAAAATGTTAAATTATAAATAATCCAACTTTTTATCAAGCAAAAGTTTACTATTTAGATTTCAACATGAGGCAGTGTTGGGGAGTAATTAGTTAAATGTAATGGAATTTACGTAATTGAATTGCAATTAAATTTAGTTGTAATCAGTTCCAGTTACTGAGAAAAATGTCTAATTAAATTAAAGTTACTTATGAAACTGGACTTCTTTCATAAATTGCAGTGACCGCTGCAAAAAATGTGATATAACAACAGGATCATTGAACTATTTATTTTTGTGATTTTTATATCTATTTAACCTGAGAACGATCTCAAAGTAAAAAGAGGCGCCGATTTTGATTGTTCTAGCTGTGCTTTAAATTAAATTATTTTAATCTTAAATAATGAATGATTTTGAAAATCTGACAGTAATTTGTGATTAGAAATACTGTAAGGCCATGCCTGGTTTAAATGTTTGCATGTGATTAACAGTTTAAATATCGCAAATTTAGCAAACGTAATTAGTGACATTTCCTTTAATAAAGCCATTGAATTAATTGCACTATTACCAACTTTTAAATAAGCTAAAACGTGTAATCTATAACCTCTTACATTTCCAAAAGTAACATTCCCAACGAGGTGGCCACTTTGTAAAATTCTTACCGTAAAAATATTTTTTATTAGTTATATGTATAGCTAAAAACGTAAATCGGACAACTTCAAATGCCATTTTCTTTTCGATAGATTTTTTTTTTTGGCACACCCTCAGAATCCGGATAATTAAATCTCGGTCAAATATAGATTTAAACCTTACAAACCATACACGAATAAAACCTCATTTGTTCAGCTTCATCAAGAGATGATGCGAGCATATAAATATCGAACCTTGAGCGCGTTCACGCCTTTCAGAACTTCAAACGTCGTCTCGCCCCCGTCGTGTGACGTCACGGCAGGTAAGAGAAACAATCAGCAGCGTGAAGGATGTGGCAGAAATAAACACCATTAAACCGTGCCCGCAGCCTCTTTCGCGGTTCCTCTCATCAAACCGTGGGCGTCTAAAAAGAAGCGTGTTTAAGGACGAGAACGTCTCAATCAAAGAAGCAGGCATTTACCGCTGCCGGAGAAAATGAAATCTCAAATTCATTTTTCTAATTGGAATGGAAGGGGAGCGCATTATGTGATCTCGAGCGGCCCGCCCACGCACGCAATCACAATCGCGCGATTTAATCTACGGCCACAGTGAAAGCAGCACGAGCCACCTGTTTGTTTGATATGTCGATATCCTCTTTTAAGCCCGCGACTGAACTGTTGGCAACAAGACGGATAGGCTGCGTTTAAAACATAAGCCCAATGCTGCCAGGGCTATACCTTTTGTGTAGCCGTTTCTTTTAAACATGCATGTGTTAATTAAAATATGCAAGCATGAGCGAATCGGTTGGTGCTATTTAGTGAAAGCTGTGAAGTCAACGTTCTTCTGAGGCGGCTGAACCGCTGTCTGCGCTCTACATATTCAACTCTGGTAATTTAGCTCAGCACGGGCTCTGCAGAGAATGTTCAACAGGAATCGGGGGTCACAAGAGAGACCCAAAGATAGAAACGCTTTGACCATGGTGCCTTCATAAAAAGCCAGTGAACTGCTTTTCATTTTTATTATCTTCACTGATCTTTCGCATATATATTGGGGAAAAGAAGGTCGGGAAAATAAAGTGTGAGTTGGAGGGAGAAACTTTTTTGTTTTGTTTTGCAAATATTACAAGCAGAAAATAACTGACAAGTATATGAGCAGAATCTAGTGATGTTTACATTTTAATATGTTGATTTTTTTTTTTTTTTTTTATCATACACTATACCTACTATTGTGGCATCCAAAGTGAAAGTGCATCTGTTATTTTTATTTTTTGGTTTAATGTTTTTATTTGAAATGTGTTCATATGATCAGTTTCAGACTTTTGGTTTGTGATCTAGAAAACGTGCAAAACATCATAATCTTATATAAATTCCTATCATTTGCCATAACACTTTCCTTGGATTAATGTTTTTCAAAATTCTTTCAGTGCATGTCAGACTTTAGGTCTCATTTCTGTAGCACGGCTTGGCATGTAGCGGTGTGAAATATTTGTTTTTAATTATGCATGCCAATATTTTTTGCTTTTTGCCAGTTCTCTGAAAATGTGAATATGAAAATGAGTCTTAGAACTTGTGCAAACAAAAAAGTGAGGAAAAATAACTTATCAATAAAAAGAAATCCACTGTCTATATATGCAGAAGCCTCCTTAATTCTACACTTGTCTGTTTCCCTGTAGTTTGAAAGGTCACAATGAATCGAGAGCAGCTGTAGACACCGGCAGCTGGATTTCGCTCCCATCCTAACGCACGGCACCTTCTTAGACGGACTGGTTTTCACTGGCAGCAAACTGGCAGAGGGAAAGAGAGCTCACACAGGTGGGCTAGCGGCAGCAGCATCCCAGAGATTATAGATTTGGAGATTACAGGACAACAGCAGGTCAGGGCACATTGCCTTGTTGAAATCCGAGTTCTCCACCTCACCAATTCTGTTAAGAGCTGTCATCGTGAAATTGGCAAGCGAGCCCCGCGATGCAACACATTCACATGCACTCGGCTGATCACGTACTCCACTAGCTGCTAGACGGATGCAGTGTTAGAAGAAAATCGGATGCTGTTTTTGTCTGCTTTTTTCTTTAATCCAGCTCCTTGCCGCTCAAATCCCTTTTTGTGCTTGAGCCGTTGGATTTTTTCAATCATCCTTGTTGCTGTCTTTTCTTCTTATTTTTATTTGGTTCATTTTTACTATCCGCTGACCTGGAAAGAGTCAAAGTGCTCGAATTATCAAACCACGATGGCAGAAAATCCCAAAGGTCTTCTCTAGACTGGAATGTTCAAACCACACAATTACGAAAGGAAACCGTTTGAATCTTCGAGCTGCTTTCATTGAAGACACTGTAAAGACAGAAGGGACAAACAAAGTGGAATGTCTCCGCACTTAAAGTAACTCCCAGGATACGCCACTACCGCCGAATGAATGAGACGTTTGAAGAGTATCTTAGAATGTAAAGCTAATCGAGATGTCTGCAAAAGAGCTTTATTACGAGACTGTGAGACAACCCCACCCTTTCCCACCTCTGGCTGCGAAGTTCGACAAAGTGGCTCGCTAGACTGAGCGTACGGCCGCAGACAAACCGGATTACAGTGACAAACTTGGACTCATAGAGGACTGTAATGGAACAGACACGGATGACAGCCTAGCTTGTCTGGCAGTGAGATGTCAAAACCACAGAGGGGGCTATTCCTCCAACTGTCACTGCAGGGAGAATAGAGCAGATCACACACACGCCTACAAGCAGACTGATTTTTAGAGGCGAAAGACTGGTGTGCGTTTAAACCGTGGCAGTATAGACAGTTCAAAAGCGTGAGAGAGAGAGCTGGAGGAGATCCCATAGTGTAGAAGAGAAGAGCGGAAATAAAGAGCAGTAAAAGGCTCACACGGCAGAGGTGACACACTGAAAGAGGAGACTGACAGACTGGAGATCGGCGGTGGCAGTTCACAGGCGCACAGTTTTGTGAGGTTCACACACTTCTGGGTTTAAAGGCTGTGCCGCTCAGTACTCCGAGTAGTACTGAGTCCAGGTCGTGCACGGTGGCAGGGGCCGGTTCATGGCAGTGGGGCGGGCGCATGCCGTCTGTGCCTCCGCAGCGAGAAGGACGCTTCAGCTTGGGATGGGGATGGGGTTGGGCCGCATGGGCGCGGGCTCAGAGGACGGGCGAGCTGAGACCCTGGGCGCCCGCCGGAGCTGGACCTGCGCCGGCAGGAGAACGCGGGGGTATGAGATGCTCCCTTCGCTTCTGCGTGGTCTTGGGATCCCTGGCTCTCCTGTTCCTCACCTCGCTCTTCTTCTCGTTCTCGCTGAGAGGAGGAGCCGGCTTGCCTTACTTGGAACCCCCAGGATGGGAAGAGTCACGCAGGGTTAAGCTAGTGCCCAGCTACACCGGTTCCCACCGGGTCGCCCCGGTCGAGAGCTCTCAGCAGAAGACATGTGCCTGCTCTCGGTGCGTGGGCGACCCTGGTGTTTCCGACTGGTTCGATGAGAACTATGACCCGGACATCTCGCCTGTTTGGATTCGAGACAACATCCAGCTGCCTTCAGACGTGTACTACTGGTGGGTGGTAAGTGATCTTTTGATTACTCATTGCAGCTTTTAGATTTAGAAACCCTTTCAGTTGTTGTGGTTAGACTTTGTTGCAGTTCAATTTCGTGACACGCATTGGACCTCATGCATTAACTAAATGGAAAAACAAAATGAAATGGCTGAGAAACTGTTGCATGTGAATTTAATTAAAAGAGACCTCATTTTGTTGTGCTTCTCTCCTTTCCTTTCTAAATGAGAGAGGTTAGCAATCTGCAGTTGTGCTTATGCATCATGTTTAAACGACAGGAGGCAAAGAGCATTTCTATTAAAAATAACATGAGTGATGTCTGGAAAAAAGTGTGTCAGCTGAAAAGTGTAAGTCTGTAATACTTGCTCAGAATGAATTAAAAGCAGGGAGAGTGTCAGACTGCGTTAGGCAAAAGAACCAGAAAGATTTTGGGATGAAGGTTGGGAACATGCTTGCACTTCTGGAAACTACTGAATTTTACATTTTCTGAAGAAAGTTGTTGTTAGAATGCTTGGGTGTTAACTGGGTGATTGCTAAGGTGCTTAAGAAAGAGAAAAAAAAAAGAAACAAAGAAAAAACTAATTTGACAAAAACAACCGTTTTGGACATTATAATTTGTGTTATTACTAAAAACTAATTATGTAATTTGTTTAATGAATGATGAAATTCTTCTGTGTGGAATATTTGAATTGTAAAATATTAAATTCTAATTCGGCAACATGAACAAAACTGTATGTATGCGAGAGTGTGTGTATTTTTTTTTAATTCTAAAGTTTTTGTTCATTTTAGTTGATTTGTTCCGTTTCTATTACAAAATGTAATGGTAGTGCATAACTTTGTGTTGATGACAAAATCTTGTATTAAACACAATGGCTCCTGTTATTTGGACAGACACTGAGTGAATTTGGTGGCTATCATCTGTACCCAGAAAACATCTGCCAAGAATTATTAGGTCCATTTGAAACCTGGTAAACTCTGCCAGTTATTGGCAGCAGGAACTATGAGGAGAGGAATCAAGGGAGAAAAAACATGGAAAGATGGAGATGTGGGTTGGTTGGAAAGAAGCCATGTTATGGAGGGATGTCAGAAAAAAAAAACAAAAGAAAAGATTTGAAGGGTTTTTTTAAAATCCCATTTTCTATTCATCACGGCAGAGGGCTTCAGCGGCTAATTGGCTGCCTGGATGTTTATTTTAGTATGCATGTGTGCACAGGCAGGTGTGCAGATGGTTTGAAGTTAAAAGATAACTGCCCAACCTTATGTTAGTTTCTTTCTTTCGCTCTGTTCCTCCCTCTCTTCTCTTCCCTCTGGGCCTCGTACAGATGTTGCAGCCTCAATTCAAACCCCACAACATCCAGCAAGTCCTACAGAGGCTGTTCCAGGTCATTCCCGGCCGTTCCCCGTACGGTTCGTGGGACCCCGCCCGCTGTCTGCGCTGCGCTGTGGTGGGGAACTCGGGCAACCTCCGCGGGGCTGGTTACGGTCCGGTGATCGATGGCCACAACTTTATTATGAGGTGAGGCTTGAAATGTCACAGCGAAAAAGTAGGTAAAGAACAGTGTATCAAATTATGAAAAATATTTGCTCTTTGAAATAATAAAAAAAGGCCTGTATTTATAAGGTTGTTATTATTTGTTTTTATGTTTAGTTTTTATTTTGTGGGCACTTCTTAATTAGAATTATGTAATTTCCACCGTGTTTAAATTTAAAAAAAAAAAGTCATAGAAGATTTATTGTAAGTAGTAATTTAGCACAGAATTAATTTTTTTTTTTTTTTTTTACCTTTTAGGGAATCAGTTCTGCAACCAACAGAACAGCTAGAGCTCTAAAAAAAGGAGACCATTTATCCCTATATTTATATTTTTATTTATTAAAAAAAAGTGTTTAAATCTGAAGTATTTGTCTCAGTTTTAGTGCGCAATAATAGCTCTGTTTTCTGGGACGCTGATCACAGTCAGATATGGTGGATTGACATTTGCAATTGCGGGTTTCACTTGAATGAACATGGAAAAGGTTAGAATGTGTGTGTTGCCGCTTAAAGAAAAGAGTAAAATAATGGCCTGGGGGAGATGTTGAAGAACAGCGTATGTTTAGTAGAGATCAGAGAGATGGAGCGGCTGAAAGAGACAGAGGTATAAATTGATGTGCTATTTCAGTCAAGTCTTTATTGATTCAGCTCTGAAATCTTAAATTAATCCCGTCCTCCTCCGTATCCATCTCTTTCTTCTGCCCCACAGCAGCTGTCTCCTCGTCTCTTTATTTGTTTAACTGCTGTCTGCTTTCATTTTGACACCGTTTAAGAGATGGTATGAGCTTTCTGCCTGTCAAATGAGTTTGCTGTTGCAGTTTATTAGCTCATGCAAGATTTCCATCGGCTGAAACGATTATTATTGCATTAAGTAAAGAGTTTATTGTTTGAAATCAGTTAGCATCCTTATGCTATAACCACTGCCTATGTATGCGTTAAATACTGGTGTGAATTTTCAGTGAGAATAATATTTTGTTTTTTGATAATTTTTTTTTTATTAATGTATTTTAATTGCACCTACTACTAAACACTACAACAGAGCTGTAGAAAAAGAAAAATATTGTAAATGAATATTGTTTTCTACTTTAAGCCCTGCTCTTTGACCTTGTATTTACTAGAGGTTGATATAAGAAAAAATGCTTCAGATTTGATTGATGAAACATCTGACTCACTTGGAGAAAAGCTTTGAGTACTAAGAAGATAAAGAAAGCGACAGTCCTAGAGATTTTAATGCTAAACAACAAATGTACATATCGCTCTCTCTCTCTATTACGTCTAAAGCTTTTTAAAACCCGCTTCCTGAATACAAGCTTGAGATTCTATGTGTTGCAGAACCTTGATGTAAAGTAGTTCTCTGAATTTGAGTGAGTACATGTAGTATACAGATTGAATGAGAAAGGGAGGCAGGGATTTTTTTCTAATCAGAGCATTTTGTTGAGAGGACATGAGCTGTGAAATGGAAGCTCTGACATCCATCGGGGAAAAAGACGTGTCTCCTGAATAGACACCGACCCCGTCTGCGTTCCTGTCTGATCCACACCCTCTTTCCATCATCTTGCTCGTCTCTTGCAGTTTGTCGCTCTTAAAGGAATAGCTCACCCAAAAACAAAAATTGTCTTTTATTCATCCTCATGTCAATTTCGAAGCCTTAAGGTGTTTTTTTTCTGTGGAACACAAAGGTGAATTTTGAATAATTCTCTGGTTATTATTTTCTGTACAATTACGATGAATGGCGATGTCTCGCTGCCTGCTTTTTTAGCCACTTTTGCTGTCAACCTGAATGCACTTTCAGTTTGTTCACTTTACCCCGTCATGGGGAAAATAATGAAATGCCAAAGTAATAGGGCTGGTTTGAGCGAAAGTGAGGGAGCGTTTTCACGGTCTAATTCAATTGGATCCGTGTGTTCCAGGATGAACCTGGCTCCCACTGTAGGGTACGAAGAGGATGCCGGCAGCCGAACCACACACCACTTCATGTACCCAGAGAGTGCCAAAAACCTGGCGGCCAACGTTAGCTTTGTGCTGGTGCCCTTCAAGACTCTCGACCTGTTGTGGATCACCAGTGCCCTCTCCACCGGCCAGATCCGCTTGTGAGAACAATAACACACACACACACAAAGATTTTAGGGAAACAAAACTAGATAGCTGCGCTATTCATTGCTGCAATTAGCTGCGCTTTTATTTCGTCTTTTACTTAAAACATTTGTTTATTTGCATTTTAAATTATTTTTTTTTCATTTATTTTTTTTAATGAATTTTGACTACAAATCTCTGTAAATGTAAGAATTAATTAAAAAAAAAAAATATATATTATATATATATATATATATATATATATATATATATATATATATATATATATATATATATATATATATATATATATTATATATATAAATTTGTTGTTGTTATTAATAAAATTATTTTATACAATTTTTATAGCATAATTTCACATTTTTAAATACCACACGTCACTTGAATTTGCTTAGTAAATAACTTTTAATATCCGATAATAAGTCGAAAGTCTGTTGACCAAAATGTTTTGTATTAAAGTTTATTTACTAAGCAAGTTAAGTATGTGGGATTATTCAGATTTAGATGTGAGATATGCTTAAAAGATTCACGTACTACCTCCCCCTGACAGTTTGACATCCCATTAATAAATTACTTGTTCATTTTAGCTTTCAGTCTCTATGCGAATTTAATGAAATTTTGGTTGTCGGCCCCTGAATTTTGCGCCGTAGCTGCAGAGTGGCCAATGAGACATTCATATATTCTGTCTGTGAGCACACTGCAGTGTTCTGTACCCAGAAATGCATCATTCAAATCACACACACCGCCACACACACATCACAGCACTTCATCAACAACATTCTCTACTTGACTGAAAAACACCAGAAAGTTAGCAGCAGTTCTGCTCACAGATTTTTATATTTTTTTTTAGATGAAAAGATGAAGAGATGCCAAAAGTGGGAAGACTTATAACTTTATCTTTTTAAATCGCTCTCTCTCTTTCTCTCTCTCAGCACTTACGCTCCAGTGAAGCAGTTTCTGCGTGTGGATAAAGACAAGGTAATATATTCCTATCCTGTCTTTTACAGATTTATATTCTCTGAATTAAGACACTCTTAAGACCCAGCACAATAGAACAGTAGCAATCTCACATTCAGTCTTTTTCTCTGTGCTGCTATAAATCTGCATGCGTATCAAATAATGTCTTGTAGGTTCAGATCTTCAACCCAGCTTTCTTTAAATACATCCATGACCGCTGGACACATCATCATGGCCGCTATCCCTCCACTGGCATGCTTGTGCTGTTCTTTGCTCTACACGTATGTGATGAGGTAAGTTATTAGGGAATATAATAATGCATATTGATGTTGTAATGTTCTAAATATTTATTTTTTTAAATGTGCTGTTGTATCATGCTGAAATGTATATTATTTAATAATATAGTAATTTTCTATTGCAATAAGTCATTTATTCCTGTGATGGTAGAAGAAGCAGTTATTACTTAAGTGTTCAGTGTCACATGATTCTTCAGAAATGATTTTAATATGCTGATTTCGTGCTTTTCAACATTCAAAACGGTTTTGCTGCTTGATATTGTTTTTTTGGAATGGTATAACATTTTTCTAATGAATAGAACTCTTATTTGAAATAGAATTTTTTAAAACAAGTATTTACTGTCACTCGTGATTAATTTAATTTGTTCTTATTGAATAAAAGTGTTTCTTATCATTTTAATAAATATTAATAATTAAAGAAAACATACTGACCCTAATCTTTTGAACTTTAATGTGAACTTAATAATAATATAATAATATATAAACTATATACGTGTGCGTAGCTTTTGTTTGTAATGTTTTAAGAAAAGTGTTTAGCTTTCCGAATCAAAAATAATAATAATTTTAAATTGTTTTTTTTGTCTGTCTTTATAGGTGAATGTATTTGGTTTTGGGGCGGACAGCAGGGGAAACTGGCACCACTATTGGGAGCAGAACCGCTATTCTGGAGAGTTTCGTAAAACAGGTGTCCATGACGCAGACTACGAGGCCCAGATCATTGATAAGCTGGCCAAAGCTGGCAAGATCTCAGTCTTTCCTGGAAAGTGAATCTGGCCACCAGGTGCAAAGTAATGGACCAACTGATGGACTACCATAAACAAAACCACCCATTATCCACTTGACACACTCAGTGTGCCTGTTAAACATGATCAATGAGAAATTTTTCATGATCTTATTACCATTCTATGCTGTCCCGAGTGGACAAGATTCTGGGCAACATACCTTATGATGTGGTGGTTTTGAGAGGAGACGCTAGTACTAAATGTACTAATGTGCTTTTCCTTGCAAGCCTACCTCAACTAGGACAAGAAACTTGACTTGGCAAGGAACACTAATATCTCACCACTAAACAGCATGTTAGGTTTATGTGCTGGGAATGGATTTGGCTTATATTTATGAATTTTGAATAGTAATGATGCAGGAACTCTTATCTCATGCCGAGGCCAGGTAGATGAGTGAGACCAACAATCACCGTAGTGTATCATAGTACTCTAGTAGTTCTCTGTTGATTCGATAAAGAGATGGTTAACGCTAAAAATGAAAATGTTTATCATTTACTCCACCTCATTCCATTCCAAACCTGTATTATTTATTTTCTACATTATCTTCACAGAATATAAAAATTATACAGGTTCGGAATGAAATGAACAAACTGAAATTGAGCAAATGATACTTTTTTTTTTCTTTTTTCTTCCATTTATGGTTGAACTTTCACGTTAACTAAAAGCTTGGATAGTGGCGCGCTGTTTCACTAGCGTTACAGCGCTGCAGTTAGACTCCTCCCATCATCAGGCACATGTGGACTTCCAAGTTCGTGCTGTTAAACCAAGCTTTATTTTGTCTTATATTTTGTTTCGTTGTTCGTGTTTGAAATGATCATGCTAACAGTTTGTGATCACTGTGTGCGCACAGCAGTCTGAACAACTTTCGTTTCGTTCGTTTTTGCTAATTGCATTTGAGTACTGATCGTTCTTCTGGTCTGACAAGGATGGACCGATACTCGAAACCAGGAGCTAAAACCACTGACAGAGTCCAATATGAACACATATGAGCAATATATTAAGTACATGTGCAGTATGTTTAGAAGAAACCAACGCTACTAAAGGTGTGGTGATTGTTCTAGAGATGCACTGTGAAGAGTGGTAGAGCTTCATTGTTCTCTGCTAAATTTAAAATAAGTGGTATGTAATGGAAAACAACAGAAATAAGTATTTGATTGTGAGATGTATTTGATTGAATAGAAGTTTTCATTTATGAAGCCTGTTGTATTGCAAGGCAGTTTATGACTAGCTGACAGATCTCGAAGTTCTGGAGGAATTCACTGATGAGCGTTTTCTTGAAGTCATATAGACTCCTTTGCTGCTGTTCAGTCATTTTTCGTCAATAATGGGTGATGGAAGCTTTCTTTGCATAATTACATTT
Source organism: Puntigrus tetrazona (assembly GCF_018831695.1). NCBI lineage: Eukaryota > Metazoa > Chordata > Actinopteri > Cypriniformes > Cyprinidae > Puntigrus > Puntigrus tetrazona. The sequence goes on from NC_056716.1 coordinate 25,873,400, forward strand.
ATAAGGTTTTAGACAAACGAAGGATAGGCAGAAAGATCAGCTTGAACGACAAGTGCTTTCTACGGAGTGTGATGTGGGAAAGTATGAGATGGGAGTAAAAGAAAATTTCAATGCTTTTGCGTTGTCTTGCTAATTTTTGCGTTCCCTCTAGATATATTGTGCTGGCTGGAAAAAGGTTTCCTTGAGAAACTTTGCAGTAGCTTGCAAAATATTTGCTTTCCTCAGAGAAACGTAGCGTTATGTTGCAAAATGTTTGTTACCCAGAAACAATTTGCTGTACAAAATTTGTGTTTCCCTTTGCATTAGCTTGCGAAATTTCGGAGTTGTTAGAGAACTCAAAGAAGAACTAAACGATTTTGCACGCTAAATTATTATTATTTTTTTACTTTTTTCATTTTATTTTCTATTTTAGTTTATTTTAGTTCCCCCAAGAAACTTTGTGTTAGCTAGCAAAACTTTTTGAGTCGCTTATATGTGAACTCGAGTTTTTCTGGAAAGCAAACATAGGTTTTGTAAGCGAATGCAGTTTCTCTGGGAACACCTATTCTCTTGCGTTCTGTAATCAAGCGTTTGAGTTTCCCTGACAAACATGCGTTCAAACAAAAGACCCAAAAGCACTGAAATACTTTCTTCTGATCTCAGAGTTTTTTTTTTTTCCCCCACCACCGCGTCCGTAGGTTTCTGCTTCGGCCGAGTCTAAGTTTCAGGTGCAGTAGTTCTTTTTCAAAATGTAGACATATCAGCTATTTCAGTGTGTAAACGCACACACACGTTACATGCTTGCGTGCCTTGTCCTCGCTTCTGGACATGTCCTCTTTCCAGAGCACAGCTAACCTCATTATAAGACGCATAAACACGTGCTATTGTTCCTTTAGTCTTCTTACAGAGCATTTATTGACACACATTCGCGCTCTCTCATAAATCTGGGCTCTAAAATAGGGCACAGATCGTCTACCCACCAGCTGTCCTCCACCCACACATGATTCACGGCTTCTCCTGTGCTCCACCACCTCATCCTCTTGTCTGTTCTACTTTGAGCTAAGCTGAGCGCCGTGCCTTCGGGATCAGGGTGGGAAAAGCTCTCACCTGAAAACCTTCTCCCCTCTTGATTTTTAAGAGCTACCTACCTGCATTCACTGTCACTTCTGAAAAGTCTCCTGAACCCTTAGAAAATCCAGACCTGTGGCACATGAGTGCTTTTCTACATTGTCATTAATGCGTAAATGTCTTTTGACGGTTACATACCGGGTGATTATTAAATGCACAGTACTGCAGTGGCTTTATTATATTTAAGCCTGTTATGAGGGATTATTATTGGGCGTTTCACAGTGAAATTCTAATATCACAGATACATAGGATGGCTGCCCTCTCAGAGGTAGAATATTGAGATGCGCAGTTGGTCACCAAAGAGTTTAAATCCATTACTAATCCTCTTGTTTTTGTTGTTCGATGTTTTAAGTAGCCTATTATTCCGAAAATATGGATTAAGGAAAATAAGTTGGCTCGTGACGTTCTTGTATTGCTCTTAACAGTATTCATTAATCCTAGGTGGTACTCGGTGGCGAGGAGGGATGATTCTCTTGTTTTCTTGCCACAGGAGGATCGTAGCCTGCTGAGTGATATTCAGGCAAATCTACTTTAAACAATTTCTGAAAGACTACATTATGTCCGCCTTCTCTGTTCTCTCCATTTGAAATGTTCTGTGGCCAAATTGCATGACGAGATCAATTCCAAATTGGCTTGTTTTCTTTATGCTCTTCCTGCCAACGTTCTCAGCACTAAATTATCGGTCTTTGTTGATCCTTATTGTCACGTTGAGAGAGCTTTTTCTTGGACTTTGTATCATCTTTTGTTGAATTGTTTGTAGGATTATAGGATGCAAGTTGAAGGCTGTAAAGTACTGAGTGAAATGAATATTACAGACCATAAGACTAAACTGCTTTCCCCTTTGCTGCTTTTTTTCACGATCATACACATGATTGTGCCTCCAGAATAGACATGTTGACTGAATGATGCAATTTCATTGGTTTCTTGACCTTAAATAATTAATAAAACACAATAAAATGGCAGCAAATTACCCAACATAAATTAAAAAATGAGGCTACAGTATTTAGACTCCACTTTCAACTTAATGTTGAATCTTGTTCTTCATGAAGGAACCCTCTTCAGCACAGACTGTACATATCCTCACTGTGCCACTGTGTTTGCTCATCATTAGTGTTGATATAGTGACTATTGGTCAGTGCTCTTTCCTTTCACAACCTCAGTCTTTGTGTAATTCTGGACTGTTTTTATCTTTATGCTACTGTAAGAAATAAAAACGCTTAAAAATGGTTTGGCTCTTTGTGTTCAAGGAAATTGGTCTAATAGTAAGCAATTAATGCTCCTTGTCAGAGCTGCTTTATTTTGGAGTATATTTTCATAAAAAGGGAATTAAAAATCAGGTTGAATTTGATGTTTTCCCACTTTAAAATGTTTAAAGTTTGCTTAATCTATTTGAAGTTCAGCTATGACTCATCTTCAGCTTTTTGTTATCCTCTGTCCTCTTGTGGTTGTGTAAAGTTATAATTATGAGCTTGACTGTGTAAAAGACTGGCACGCCCATTTATAGAAATTGCAATAAGCATACGGTTTTAAATAAGAGAATAAGTGATTCAAAACATGTTCACATGGTTGAGCACCTGTAAGCAAGCATGTAATAGTACTACGCCTTCTGGATCTTTGGTTAACCTGAATTTGGTTCATGTAGTCAGAGCTAACAGAAATCACCAGGTGCAATAAATTAATTACAGCTTTAATCCCGTTCAAATATACATAACTCCACACAACAATGAAAAGTAATTTTTGCATTCGAAACAATTTATTACCTTTAACAAGTGGTACATTTCACGTGACAGGTGATTAATGGCTCGCTTTCCCGAAACAGACAGAAGAGCTAGTTAAAGCTTAACAGCGTTGATATGAATTTTCCTGAACCATAACAACATCCTTCCCATTAAAGAGACAGACCGACAATTCTACAAATGTTATGAAAAATCTTAGGATAAAAAGACACCTTCAAATAGCATGATAATGACAATTTTCTCATCATATGCTCATAATGATAATGACCATGAGGGTGATGTTAGCAGAACATGACTGAGTCTACATGTAATAAACCAATCAGAAAGCATGCACAGCCCATGTGCTTTGCATCAGAATCAGGACAGTTTGATGGATCAGGTAACGCATTTGCAATGGCCAAATTTACCAAGAGCGGGCATTGTAGATTTCCCTTCCTATCCATAATTAACAAATGACACATTTCTGTACAGTTTTTACATTTTCTGCCCTGGAATGTCCAGTTTGAAAATTCAGCAAGCAGAGCTAGAACAGGACAGGAGGAAGGTTAAGACCAAACTAAGGACCTCTAATCCAGATAAATCTCACCTACATTACTATCTTTCTCTTTCCTTAATTTTCACCCAGTTTGAGGCGGGCAAAATCATTGGCCAGCTGCAGAGCTTCCTGTACGCAGTGTGTGTTTCTACCCGTGGCCTGGGCAGACATGTCTTTACCGCCTCCTTTTCCGTCCAGCAGAGGGCACACTTCCTGAACCCACTCGCTGGCCTTCAGGCCTCGGTTTGCAACATCCTGGAAGCAAAACCATAGCGCATTGGTGAATTTAAAATGAATACTTTACATATGCATTACTGTGTCTACTACCATGCTTGTCAATGTAATAATTTATACATTAAATGAACAATGGAATCTGAGACGTTTTACTTTGAGATTTGTTGGGGGGTTTTTTATAGAGGAAAGGTCCGTTATTACTCTTTTTTTCACTGTCATCAGTAAAATATTTAAAATGTTTGTTTTTCGTTTTAATATCTTTTAAAAAAAAAAAAAAAAAAAAAAGATTCCAGCGATGACAAAGACTAACATTCAGCAGTCATTACTCCCGTCTTCAGTGATATATGATCCTTAAGTATTATGTGTAAACTAATTATTTTCAGGATTCTTTAATTTAAAATTCAAATTGAAAAGCAATTATTTGAAACCTTTTGTATGCAACTCAATTTTTGTTCAATTTAATGTGTCTTTGCAGATTTAAAAGTACTATTTTTTTTTTCCTTCACAAGAAAATCTAGATCTGGTTAAATATTTCCAAGTCCATGTGAAATACAAATTTACTATATTTTATTAGCATACTTTGCTATTTTTGCCAATCCACAAAAAAAAGAAAATCTTTAATCCAAATCCCTCTAAAATGACAGGCCTTTTGTGATGACTTGGGCATGAGCATGACATCTTTAATCACGCCTCTCCAACCGTCAGCGTTCATTTCTGAGTAAAACGCCTCCTTCACTACATCCAATCAATTTGCAGTAGAAAAAAAACAAGCCACGCCCTCTTTTATATTCAGTTCTTTTTCAACATTGTGTTTCCCTCTGAAGTACGTCAAAATATGGAAGAAAAAACGGTTGCAAACTTCAGGTTCACACAGGCTTTAAGAGAGCCCTCGGCCATCTTACAGAATAAAGTCCTCTCTCACATTTACCTGAGGCACTTGGCACAAGCAGATAATTTTCCCTGCATCGTTGTCCACAGCAAAAAGCATAGCAGCAGTCTGTGGTGAATTTGTCTTCAGCAGCTTCAGAGACTCGTTCAAAGCCTTAAAAACATTAACACTTTCACTGCAGACAATAGCAAAATTCACTTCAAACATAGAGTCGCAATTTAAAAAGACAATGAGAGAGTTACCTTTGCAGGTGCTCCGTTCTCCATCTCCATAACAATCAGAGGTTGGTTTGGGTTACTTTCGATGATCTCCTTTGTCTTTTCCAGGACCTAAAATTAAAATGTGTGTTCACAGTTGGTCTTTGGCTTTCCAAGAACCTCAATGGCTACCTATCACATAACAAAGACATATTATCTCACCCTCTTCTGCACATCAGCTTTGCTGGCACGGTCCAGGTCATCCATGATCTTCTTAAGACTTTTCAAGGACTCCCTCATTACATCCTTCCGCCACTGAGAGATGACTGCAGTGCCCAGAGCCTGAATATATATACACATACACTGATCCAGTTATACTCTGATGGATAAAAGCAGACCACTTATTCTAGACAGGTGAGGGCAGAATATGTCGGAGTGGAGCTCACCTCTGTCATATCAGCAATCTCCTTCTGAATGTCTTTATTTGGAGTGGTCTGAGCTTTCACTTTCTCTGCCATGGCATCTAGTTCCAGCTTCAGTGCATCAGCTTTTCTCTGCGCCTGACAACACAAACATCGATCTGTCAAGAACTATTAGAAACGGGAATCTAAAAACTTGCTAAATGATTTACTCCCTAAAATACTGTACTAAAAAGTATCTAAAACACTGTTGTGTATGTACATGTTGTTACATGAACGATCAAGTCAGTAATTAGCACTTATAATTCTAAAGCACATTCTTTGCACGTCTTTATGATTGATTCACTGAATAGCACTGGTTCAAAAGAATACTTTTTGTCCATCATACTACACTAGCCAGTCTGTGCGTGCAAACAGCAAGAAAACACAGACATATTTAATCCTTGTATTATTTCATATCTGACTTTCATATCATATACACATCAGACAGCAAAAACCAGTTCTACATTCCCAACCCTGAAGTGTCAGTTGAAAACAAAGTGTGTATATTCATGTTGGCCCTGCTTCCGCTAACCTTGTGAGCCTCTGCTCCAGTCACTGCCACAATCCTCCTGATTCCTTTAGCGATGGCCTCCTCTGATACGATCACAAATGGCGCAGCATGACCAGAGTTCTGCAAGTGTCTGTTGGTAAAAAATAAATGAATATTGCTTTCTTTAACATTTTGATTCCATTAACAAAGAAAATTACTTATCTAACTCCATTAATTATTGAATGTTTATTCATAAAGCATAGACAGGACAAACTTCTGAACATTACATAAAAAGTTAAGTTGACATTTTTGTTCATATTCACAGAAAACTAGATGTGCTGCTAGAGCCCAGAAGGCCTACTTCTGCAATATTAAAAGTTTACAATATTAAAATTTGATGTTCATACGTTCCGCCGCAGAACTCAATGGAGGTGAGTGAGCCTGCAGGGCTGTTTGGATCAGCCAGCAGGTCCTCCACTGGGACGCCAATAGATACCACTCTAACAGGATCAGGGTACGTTTCATCAAACACTGCCCGCAGACCTTGGATGGCTTTAGCTGCTGCGAGTGGGGCATCCAGGGCATAAACTGGCTGATGAAAAAACATTCAGAGCATTTCAGTTAGCGAGGTTAAATGAAAAAAAAAAAAAAAAAAAAAAAAAGTGTTCTGTAAACTGTTTATCAGTATTTAACTTACATACTGTAAAAAGAGTTTTATTGTTCTGTTTTCAGAATACATGTCAAAATGGTTTCAAGCAATATGAATCTGAGTGTTTGATTGAAAAGTGCAAGTCTGGGACTGACCTTGGCGTCACGAATCATGGTTGAGGCGATTTCTTCTGTGCGCCGCACTTCATCTGTGCTCATAGCTCCTTTAGCTGTGAAGTCAAAGCGCAATCTGTCTGGAGCAACCAAAGAGCCTCGCTGATCTGCCTCTCCCAGCACTGAACGCAAGCCATAGTTAAGTATGTGCGTGGCGGTATGGTTACTCATGATGGGTCTACGACGAGCCTGAGAAAGAGAACAAAAATAGGTGATGTAGCATGTTATGTAAAATCCTTTTCATGTGTCAAGTCATCTCTTATTTTTGTCTAAACCAGATGCTATAACATACTTTGAAGATGAAAAATCAGCAGCGTTAGGAAGTAACTAGTTACATTATGGAATTACATAATTTGATCATAAAATGATGGTAATCAGGGTTGAGTCCTAGTGCAAGTTTGACCCTGCCTGGTTTTAATGCTCCAAAATAATTAACGGCTGAAAATACTCAAGAATTCAAAAATAATCAAATGTAATCAATTGCATTAATAAAGTAGCTTAAATAACCTTCCCAGAACTGCAAATCAAAACTTACCTCATCCACATGCAGAGTTAGGCGGTCTCCAACCTTCAGTGTGCCGTATACGGTACCAATATGCAGCACGTATCCTCCACGCACCTGAGTATTCTTCACAGTAAACTCCATCCTCTGAAGCAGCACAATAAAACATGACAGAACCATGAAGCATAAATAGGCAGTTCAGCTCTCTTTTTACAACCACTCTCGGTTTCTTACATCCTCAGCAGAGTCGTTTTCTCGGAGCATGTATCCTTCATCAAAGCTCTGGCCACCCTGCTCGGCGTAGAAAGAGGTTTTGTCAAGCAGCACTCCACACTCTTGACCTGTGGCCACCTCATCAACAAATGCACGCTCCCTCCTGAGAGCCAGCACTGTGCCCACTGCCTGTTCAAACTCTGAGAGGGACACACAATGTCACAAGAGTGAAACCTATGCATAATCAAATTGTAAAAATCAGGAGCAATGGCAAAGGTGTAATAAGTACCATAGTTGCCGTTATCATTTGAAGTGTACTTGTACTTGGGGCTGTCATCAGTGGCAGCAACACCTTTGTTTCTGAGCTCCTCAATGGCATAGATGTCCAGCATGATGTGGTCCTCATCTCCAGAGCCTTTGCCCTGAGACTTCAACTGTGTACAGATATTTTAATTAGACTCATTTACATTGACACAAAACACTTATATTACTGTTACCGGTTGATATTAGATATAAGTAATATCTCGTATGACACAGGAACCTATGTGAACATATACCCACAGCACGTTATAATTTAAAGTATGACAAATTGATTTCTTTTAAGAGCTTTGATTATATTTAACAGTACTATTAAATTTGTACTTTTAAATAACTGATATCGGTACCGCAGAGTTCTGCTGGTGTCTTCCTTTATAGCTGTGAAATTATAAATGGAAATTGCACTGTATGAAAGAATGAACTCATTTAAACCTGAGCCGCTTTCTTTTCATCCTCGAAGGCCTGCAAGTCCACTCCCATTCCTCGTTCCTCAGCGATCAGGGCAGTGAGGTCCAGAGGAAAACCATAAGTGTCATACAGCAACCAGGCTGTGTCACCTACACAAAACAATGACATTTAAATGTGGATTTACAGTGGGTTTTAGCATAAGGGTGGAAAAAAAGGGAACATTTTGAGAGCCAAAATAAATACCTAAATGTTTCATTATATACTATTATAACAGTAATAATATTATAGTTATAAAACTAATATATATATATATATATATATATATATATATATATATATATATATATATATATATATATATATATATATATATATATATATATAAAACTACTGCATTATTAAATACAAGTAAACTCACAATACTAATATTTCTGTCTTTACATTTTTATTTTGGTTGAACAACACAGAGAGACCTTAAAGTTTCTGTTAGATTTATTAATTCTTATTATTCTTATAAATGGTGGGTGATAGTTTGATTTTCAAATTCATGTTACAAACACTGATTGCTGATTAATCTCTGTAGTATTATGTGCATTACCTGGTATAGTCTTGCTGTCTCCAAGACTCTGGATCTTGCGGTCCAGAATACGGCGTCCCCTGCTAAGGGTCTTGAGGAACTGTAACTCCTCCTCATTGATGATGTCCTTTACCATATCAGGATCCTTCCTCAGCTCTGGGAAAGCATCACCCTGTAAAAAAGCAATGAACCATTAAATGGCCATCAAAGTGATGTATCTAATTAAAGAGCATTTCAATGTTTCAGCAGCTGCCACTTTGAATCACTGTCAAAGATGCATCCAGGGAATCCTTATTCACACAAAATCAGGATAAAATATAGTGTCTGAGAGGTAAAGACCTTACCAGAGACTGAACCACCACATCTACCAAAGAGGCAAAGAAGCCCTTCTGTGCACCCAGCTTTTCGTGAGAGTATCGCACAGCACGACGCAGAATCCTCCTCAACACATAGCTGCAACACAAAAACAAGCTCACGTACACATGCATCGACTATGGCAATTATTCAGAAAAATAAATCACACCACCATCTCACCCTCTGCCCGTGTTGTCAGGTCTGCCGCCATCGGACAAAGCAATGGTAATGGTGCGGGCATGATCAGCCAAGACACGGTATGCCATGTCAATACCATCAGTGTCTTCTGCACCAACCTTTCCTGTGTATGCTCTGGCACCTGTGCCCTGAGAACCAAGACATTATTTTTAGTAACATGCAAACCAGTGTTTAGTCAACTCTTCTTTGATTTTCAACGATACTACCTTCTGAATGGCTTCAAAATAAGGGATGAACAGGTCTGTGTCGTAGTTGGACATCTTGTTTTGTAGTACAGAGACCAAGCGCTCCAGTCCCATCCCTGTGTCGATGCTCTTCTTGGGCAGAGGCTTAAGAACGGTTTCTGATTCTCTGCATAGAGAGACCATATGCTTAGGCTTTTAATACAAGTTAAATACATTTTTAAACAATGCGTGTATTCTCAGTATATCTGTGTAAAAAATTAAAATATAAATAAAAATCAGAGGTTGTGATATAAGAAAGTGATACAATTCTGGCAAAAAAAATTATATGCACTATAACATTTTGCAATGTTTTTGAAGTGTCTTATGCTGATCTAGGCATTTATTATTTGATTAAATGCAGCAAAAACACTAATATTACAATTAAACATTATTAAACTTATTTTATGGAATTTATTCTATAGATTTTCAGCAGCCATTCAGTGCAACAACAGAAATAATTCTTATGATTTGGTGCTCAAAAAAAAACAAAAAAAGAACAGTTCTTATTATCAATGTTGAAATCAGGTCATGATTAATATTTTGTAACTTTTTTTGTGTGCTATAAATGAATAGAAACATTAAAACAGCATTTATTTAAAAGAGAACTAACGCTTCTGATCATTTAATTATTTAACCATCATTTAATTTAATGGGCCACTGCTGAATAAAAAGTATTCATTTCTCAAATTAAGAATTTACATTAATTTCACAATCTCTTTTAGAATTCAAATCTAATTAATATTACGTTTTGGTTGATACTGATAAATTTGTAAAAATCCATTACATCAGCCAATCAGCCTGTATTGTTATGCACCCCATTGAACAACACATTAATTAAGAAATGGCTTCAAAAGTATATATCCCCAAGTGTGTGTAAACTATTTCCATTGTTAGCTGTAGTTAGCAAGTAGCAGTAATTTACCTGTTAAACTGGATGAAGACAAGGTTCCAGATTTCAAGCACATTCGGGTCATCCATGTTGACCAGGTGGGAGGCATCTCTGCCACCAATGCGATCGTAGTGGATCTCGCTGCAGGGTCCACACGGACCGGTGTCCCCCATCTCCCAGAAATTATCTTTCATGCTCCCTGGCAGAATACGGCTCTCCTCCATTCTAAGACAGAGAGGATTTAAACAAAAAAAAATATTGAATAATTTCACATCAATAACTTAATACACCTTGTACAGATTCTGCACTCACCCCAAGTCCAGCCAAATCTGCTTGCACTCCAGGTCAGGCTCCAGGCCTGCGTCAGCATGACCACCAAAATAAGTCACATAGAGTCGCTCAATAGGTATACAAAACTCTTTAGTCAGCAGTTCCAGTGCCATCTCGCAGGCCAGGTGCTAAAGAAAGAAAGGGATGCAAAGAGAAAAGACCAAAATTAGTTTTTCCATTAATAATTTTAGCAGCACATACATATATCGAAAAAAGGAACACCAGTATTATGAAGCGAAAGCCAAGCTTTTACAATACGTAACACTTTTCTATCCATCTCTTACTTTAAAATAATCTCCAAAGGACCAAGATCCCAACATCTCGAAGAATGTATGATGGTACACGTCTTTGCCCACATCATCAAGGTCATTATGTTTGCCGCCGGCACGAATGCACTTCTGTGTATTTGCAGCACGGCGAAGTCTGGCCATAGGGTGGGATGGGTCTATGGTGTTCAGAAAGATGGGCTTGAACTATAAAAAAAAAAAAAAAAAACAATTAATTGCTTATGTACAGTTCATACATTTTGGGTAGGTAGGTCATAGTAGGTTCAATTCTCCTTACCTGGTTCATCCCGGCATTGGCAAAGAGCAGAGTGGGGTCATCAAGAGGAATGGTGGCCGACGAGTGGACATACTGGTGCTCATAGCGGCGAAAGAAGTCGATGAACTTCTCACGGATTTGTGCTGCAGTCAGTGAAGAGTCCATGCTGATTGTGTTTTTCTCAGGAGACTGGAGAGATGTACACAAAACACACAGTGAGCTAAAAACCGGTTTCACAAAAACAGAGGGTGGAGTTAACGTGCGACTGCTTTATACTGCTGTTAACTTATTACAATTAAAAGAATCTTTTATGGACATCTGCAGCCTGTAAGAACATCACGCACAACTCACGATCACTGCGTCAATGTTGAGACATGCGAGGGAGGAATCTAGTCAGTGAGGAAGCAAAGCTCGCAAATTAGAAAGGATCTCCTAGAAATTAAATCAAAAACTTTGTCTGGAATTGAGAACCATCTTTCTCGCTGAAGAGAAGCACCCCAGCAGGTGGAGTCTGTATGCAGCAAACAAAGACATCCCTGAAGTAATTAAAGCACCACTCCCATAACAATTCTTTCAAAGCATAAAGACACCTTTTTCCAAACGTCAACCCATAAAGACTCAAGCCAGGCATGCCAAAAAACGCATTCAAAGACAAACTACTTTTGTTTTTACCATTGGATAAAATAGCTCTAAATTATGCTTTCAAGACGAGTCATAACATTTCCTCAATTTCACAGCAAAGTCACACACATGCATGACGGACAAATTCTCTTAGGATGAATCACATTTGTTATAGCACCTAATTTGTAAGTTGGTTTGAATAAGAGCTTCTGCTAAATGTAAATGTAGTGACGACAGCGCTGTCAGGTAGCTCTTATTTAGTAGCTTTTTATTACCATGCTAATAAAATCCTCGCTGAAATTAAATCTCTTAAAAAGGAGAGACCTGCCAATTACTGCTGCAAAGAACACAAAAACAAGGAGTGCACACCTGGAGTGCGTATCAATACACCATTTCAAGGGAACTTTTAAAAGAAATAAACCAAAAGGAAATGCTGACAGGGATCTTCCTTACCGCTGAGCCCTGAATATAAAATTCAAACAACAGAGTAAAAAGCATCTGGCAAAGCCTTGCGAAGGATCATAAAAATCAGGCACATGATATGATGCATCAAAATTAGTCAACAGACCAAGACCTGCACACACTGAGCTTCACCTGACAACAGAAGAAAGCTTTGGCACAGAAAAATGTGAGATGAAGAGCCATAGATAATGATGCTCTATGATCCTATAAGAAGTAAATATGCTTTAGGGTAATAAGAATATAATACCTATAAAGAACTCATTCACAAGAATACAAAACCACATAAACGTAAATGGCGTGACAGTTTCCACACATATATAAAATCTGGAGTCTGGTTTTTGCTGCACTGCATTAAACAGTGCAGTGGCACAGGCCAAACCCCAATAGACCACAAGCATGATGCAAGCCTGTGTTGACTAGTACATCACCTTCTCCCTCCGGATTTGCGTTCTATATTTCATAAGTAACCCGGTCCTTATGTCAAGGTAACTTACAAATAGTGGCGGGTAGTTCAGTTGTTCAGATTTATTTTTACAGTCGCATGCTTCCCCTAAGCACGAGACAAGGCTAAACTGACAATACAGTCATTCACTGAAACACCATTTACTTGTGGTCTCGTGATACAGGTCACAAAGACGTATAATAAAAATAACGACAAATATCGCGTGGAAACAAACGCAAAGAAGACTTACGAATAATAATCTTATAACCGCTTCAGAAGCCAGTCACACTACTTCCACCACGCCGGCTGAAACCAAAAAGAGAGATAAGAAACGCCGCCCACGAGACATATGATTGGTTCAGGATTTTGATGTTTCAGTGTACGTAGTTTCTATTGGTTTAGGATGCTTTCGATCAAAACAAAGACGCTCTTGGATATGTCAACGTCGCAAAGGACGGAATTGGATGATGCAATGATAAAGTAACAGTGCAGTGATATTTCTTATTTTTTTTTTATTATCTTTATTTTATCTTGCACATGTGATTTACAGACTCCTTTGAGTTTTCCCCCTCCTGGTTAATGAGCATTTCTTTCGAAATCAAAGCGACACCGCTGCTGTAAATAATGGAATCTTTTTTATGTTTAAGAAAAATAATTAAGCGTGTTAACCTAAAAGTTCATTATTGTTATGATTATTATTATTATTGCAATTTATTTTAAATAAAAATAGAAAAATAAGATTTTAAAATAAAGTACTTTCGATTTTGTGTATTTGCTTATCAAAGAACAGTAAGCATTTCCTCACAGCAGATGGCGATCAAAATCTTTGTTTATGCACAAACCCCACATTTTATTTCAATTGGAGACAAGCACAAGTAGAAAATAGATTTTTAAACCGTATGATAGTTCATTCACATCGCAATAATGGCCCTTCTATTTACATTTAATGTAGGCCTACCTGTAATAAATGTCACCTGCTCCCTGCTTAAGATTACCCTTTTTATCTAAGTTACCTTTCCTTCTGAAGTCTCCAGTTACATTTGTCAAAAAGTGAAGGATAAAAGCATGTTATAATATCTAGCTAAACCTTAAATACTTTTTCTTAGACATTTTATTTCCTCCGTGATTTTTACAGTTTACTGAAAATGTAGTAATAAACAGCAAAATGGACAAATGCAGATAATAAATTCTGCAGTCATATTAACATGCATATTTTTAATCATTACAAAACATTTATATCAACAAAACAACAGCATTACAATGAATAATTATAATTATTATTAGATTAAACTTTAACTAAAAGCTAGGGTGTATTTACATTGCTGGGCAGTTTTCAAAGTCTGTGTGAAAGCATGCAAACATGACATAAAGTAATCATAAGGCAATTGTTACATACTCCTTATAAAAACAAAAATTGTAAGAAGCAAAACAGCTGTAATCAAGTCAAGTATATTGCATTAACTGTATCATTTACAACACTAAATCATTTATGGTTTTCAGAATTTTACAAGCTTGTTTAGATTCCCGGGACAGCATTCCCATTTCGCATTTTTAGCCGAACAATAACAGTGGCTTCTCCTTTTACATCTCTCAGTCTGTCTGAGTCAAAGTCGACAAGCAGTTTCCTCAGGCCAGCACGGATGGGCTTGAAGGGGAATTTAACTGTCACAACCTGACCGGGTTCAATCTTACCACTAAAGAAAAAGAGACATATGGATGTTAACAGTCAACCAAATCTTGGATGTCTTAGATCATATCTAATGCACTTCAAGAAATGTATATTGGATACTAGATAGTTCACCCAGAAAAGAACATTTGCTGAAAATGTACTCACACTCATGCCAAAAAAATGACTCAAATCCACGAATTAAGTGTTTTTAAGATGTTGCAAGGTCCAAAACTGTTTTATCAAATATGTGGTGGAATGTGATGCAAGTAAAAACACAGGGTGGACTTTTATTATGGATTATGTACTGGTATTTTGCCTGGACTGGATTACTTGTGAAATACTGTGATGATTTTATCTGCTGTTTGGACTCTTATTCTGACGGCACTCATTCACTGCAGAGGATCCAATAGCAAACTAATGATGTAGTTCTAAATTTCTTAAACTAGTTGCAAAGAAAAAAACAAACTCATCTACATTTTGGATTGCCTAATAGTGATAACATTTGTCTATTTTGGGACGATCAATTCACTTGATGTCTAGTACGTACTCTCTATGGTTTCTAAAACTAGTACATACTGTATTTTTATTTCTTTCGCCTCTGTTAGTCCTGCTCCCTCCACGGTAAACACGCCTCCTTGTAGACTAACAGGCAAGGGATTGGTGAAAGAGATGTGTGCTGTCAGTTTATGTGATACAATGGCTTTTCCAATAATCTGAAAAACAGAACAAATATCAGTCAGTGAAAAAGGACCAAATGGCACGGTGCTAGTATTAATGGAACTATTCGTCACCTTGATATTAAGGTCTGGCATTTTCAAGGGGATGTTAATTTCTTGTAGAATGATGTTGTCTTGATCAGTGGGTTGGAGAAGGGCTGTGACCCTTATCATGTGATGTTCAGACACACATGCTCCATAATGGTCATACTGAAGTCGCAGTACTTCTTTATGAGCTATAAATTGAGGCAAAAATATTTTTGAATTTATTGTAAAGCATCTTTAAGTAGAAGTAAAATTTATTTGCAGATGCAGTTACGCACAAAATAATTCAGCTTCCTAGTTTTACCTCTGTGAGCTGGCACCGTGAGTGAGGTTGTCTTTCTCTGGCACTCTCCACGGTGGATACTGTTGTAAGTTATTGCTTTCGATGTGACTGTTAGCTTTGCGTCTGTGTCTTCCCTACCAACATTATGCACCTCTATGATCACATCAAAGTCTGTCCCGTGGATAGCTGGGGCGTGCTTGATGAAAAGCTCGAGCTGTCCTGGGCCTTCATTCTTTTTATTCACTTGTCTGCCTGCCTTTTTATAAACCTCTCGCTCTTTCATTGATCCTGCGATGGGACAAAAAATTTGAATGTGATTAATATCAGAATGTCACAATTTTAGAATCAGTTGACAAATATAAATTGAAATCAAAATGTGATCCTGTGAACCTTATTGTAAACAATACACCAGTGGAATGTCTGTTCTTTTTAGGCTAGCGTCACAAAGGCCTCTGATTTAACAAACAATTATCATTATGCTAACATACTCAGACAAACATTACAAGTAAAATGAATGAGTAAGTTTTTGTGTACAACAGGAGACAATTAACTTTATATTACAACAGAATGGTAAAAATTAAATGAGAACATTCAGCAGGTTGCTTTTTTTACCTTCAGGATATTTGTAGTTAGCAGTAATGTCATTTCTGAAGTCTCCATACACACTCTTAGTGCTAATGTTCCGCCCTACAACTTTACTGTTTTGGGACACTTGAATTCGTTCTCCATCTGGAAGAACAATCCATTCGATCAGATCAGCATTCACCTCAGAAAACACAAATGGGGTGTCGTACTTCAACCCCACCTCTCCCTCCTTTACTGCATTGACTGGACAAGGCCCACAGCAGAAGATTCCTGGAAGAAGAAAGCAAGTTTTATGTAATTGGCGATAAGAGAATTAGTTCTCTGGATGTTCTTGTTTTTATACTTCAAAGAGTAAAGCTTTACCATCACTCCTTTCTTGTGGAGTAGGGTCTAGCACCTGCCATCCATTGTAACCTTTTGGGAGGTCATCACGTTTCATCCAGGACTCAACCCAACAGTGGTAATTCCTGAAAAAAAAGGATTAAGATTAGGTCAGGGACTATAGAGGAAAATGTTATTCCTCTTGAATTACTTGGGAAACCTTTTGATATATTTTAAAATGACACAGAAGATAATTGTTGTCATACAGAAAGGATTTAGAGCTTTCAAAATATTGTGGACATCATAACTCACCAGATGGAGTCTTTCCTGCCTTCGGACACACTTTCAAGTTGATCATTGAAAACGTAATCCACAGAAATGTTTGCATCAGTGTCATGAGCGGATGAGTAATTTGTGATGCATCTGGTTGGAATGCCAAGACAGCGGAGGACTGTTGAAAAGGAATGTCACAGATCACGTGAATCACCAACAGAAATAATAACAGCAGTGCGCGTTTCTGAATTTAGAAACACTTAATATATTGCTTTCTTACCTGTGCAGGCCACTCCTGTAAACACCCAGCACTGCCCATAGCGCACTCTCTGTCTTCCACCCTCAGTCCAGCGCCTCAGGATGGGCACACTGCCAGTCCACCTTGTGGGTGCCAAACCATCACTGTACTCTCCATCCCAGCGGCCAGATACCACCCCGCAATCATCATTAGCGTTCACCTGTTAATGCAGATTTTTGTTTGTGTGGAATGTATGTATATACAGAAAGCATATTCACAATGTAAAACACTTTTTACAGCTTACTTCAGTGAAAAAGTCATTTAAGCTTGAGCAAATATGTACTTTAATAACAAGGGTGGAGAAAATGAATGACCATGTTGACAGTTGCCTTACCATGGCAGTAACAGTCCTGCTAACATAAACCGGGCTTCCTCTGTTTGCAATGTCCATCTCTAGATTTTTCAGGGCTGCAGGTGAATTGTCCAGCACTTCAAAGCAAATATCCACTACATCTTTTTCAAACTGTTAGAAAAAAAGAACCCAAAGGATATGAATATCTTGGTTTATTTGTATTAGTACAAAATGTAAGTCAATTGAAGGGTGCAGGTTTTCTTTAAGAATTATTCAGAATAAGAAACAGGCAGTTAGTTAAAGTTTTGATGTAATGTGCCGGTGATAACAATTTGAAATAAAACAACAAAAAAAAAGTTTGTGTACAAAAGAGAATTTGAAATTGAAATGGTAGACTGTATTTTTTATTTGCAAATTGACATTAAATACTGTCCCGCTTTAGTTCTCACGCTTAAATTTGGAGAATCAGATTTCTCATGAAACGGGCCTTGTTTGTGAGACAAACATGGTTGCTGAAATGTCTGACCTCTACAGAGAGTGATTACCCAGCAGACAAGCCCTCTGCGGTTCTCCTGCCACTGATCTGTCACAATTCACACTCTGCCTCATCTGAATTCCACCACCATGCAACATCACCCATAAATCCTGACTGTATGTCAGTCATCTCGGGCCATGATGCTTTCTCAGAGAGGACACTTACCACAAGACTGTCTAAACAGATGAAGGCTGTATAAATTTGGACTTTGAGAACATGGGAATGCATTTGTAGGTTACCTGTCCAAAGTTCCAAGACACACTGGTGATATTATCCCATGAGCCCTGGTACAAGATCCCATTTTCATTTAAAATGTACTCCTGCAGCAGTTCCTCATTGGGAAGGTACACAGAGTCATCTACATGAAAGAAATACCATTGTTAAAAGTTTTCTTGAAGTAATCTTGAAGTGGATTTGGATTTTCTTTCAATGTTTTATCGCCCATCAACTAGAAGAAAAATAATTTTGAAAGTGATTCCAATTATATAATTCTTCTGTGTTGTTCTTGTTGTGGTGTGGACTTCCCTATTCTCATTAGAATTAGAGTCACTTTTAAAAATGTATGGTTGTAGTTATCATTTTACATTTTTAGTGTAAGTAGCCTTCACATTGTTCCTACAGTGTGTTCCTACATTGTTCCTTTATCTTCCATGAAACCCCCCAAAATAGGCTGTCAAGCTAAAAAAAAATGACATGTCACCACCATAAAACTATGCTCTTAACTTCAGCCCTCAGTTTTCTCAGGTTATACAAAACATTTGTGTGAGAAAAAAACTAATCCTTTTCAACAGAACAAACATAGTCACAAGGAAACATTAATTTACATTTTTTTCGGGTGAACAATACCTTTAAATACTCACCTTTGCACCAAGGATTGAAAAGCAGGTAGAAGGTCTGAGGTTTGGTTTGCTCCAGGATCTGCCCATCAGCTGAGAGCAGAACTACAGTCATGCTGTACAGACCCACAAGAGCATCAGCAGGACTGTGGAGAGTCAGCATCACCTCACCCTGAGCATTACGCTGACTGAACCACCATTTCCCATGATCCTGCTCTGAGTCTGACACCTTTACGATCACCTCATTATTCTTACCTGTAACACACAAACATATGCACATAGGATAAATGTGACTATGCATAATATAAATATAAATATATTTCCTAGTGGTGGCTTATGTGCATTTTGGAATATTTTGGTTGTTGTTTGGCTTGAACTGAACCAAACTCTAATCTAATAACTTCTCTTACTCCAACTCCAAGATTATTAGAGTTTCGAGCCCCAGTCCAAAACCTGTAGGCCACCACCTTGCTCCCTGTCTCCATCAAGTGTACTCACCCAGGTGTAGAATGAGGTTGAGCTGGTGGTCTGGGAGCCGTGGGGTGTGGTTAGTACACTGCAGTACTACAGAGAAGGGCTGACCCCTGCGCACCAGCAATCGCGCTGTGTCCATCTCCTCAGTGCGGTGAGCATGGTTATTCACATAGGACTGCAGATCTATACCACTCAGTAGTGCTGGGCACAAATGAAATTAATAAACAGTTTGAACAATGCAAAAAAATATAATCCAAATATCCATTTACTTTTTGAAGCCTTTGTTTCCTTATGTTAATAATGGAACAGATTAATGAAACGGTTGCCAATTTTCTAGCTTTTCTGACCAGTTTGTAATTTCACACTCAGAAGTGTGTTTTATTCAGTTGTATAAAATGCATTGTTTAAATAAATATTGAAGCAGGCCACAGACTTAGTTATTTTATTTGGCACGGTATTGGATCTCTTGTGAGGTCTGGTCTTTGGAGCTTCAACTTGGAATCAAGAAGTGGTATGACGGTAACATTATAATTATATGATTAATATAAAAATATTTGCTTATATAATCTTTGCACATACAGTGGGGTACAAAGGTCTGAGATCACCCTAAAAGCTGGACTAAACGACTTTTGCCCTGATTTGCAGTATTGAGTTAATGTTATTGATTTTGCTGAGTTTGATGTCTTCCTATGGCACAATATTTTGTTGACTCTAGAACAACATTTTAATTCAGAAATGTATTCTCCATATCTCTTTACCTAAACCTAACTTTACCCACGAGTAATGCCTAAAATGAATTAATGATAGACATAATGAATGACACTAATGTACAAGCACCAAACACTGATTGTAAGCCTATAAATATTCACAAAAAACTATTTCCTAGTTCTTTAAATCTGACTGGCTGACCACAATTTTGTTCCAGGGTCAACAAGGATGTTCTGCATAGCTTGCCAAATGCGTAATTGAAGATTTAAATATTTGAGGGAGTTCAAAGTTGAGGGATTTCACAGAAAATCTCTTTTTTGCTTTAACTGAAAAGCAAATCAGTCTCAGGAATAAAGACATAAAAAGCTGTCTCTCAAAAGGTACTAATATACAGCAGTCAACATCTAAGGTGGATCAAAAAAGTTGTCTTAAGTTGTCTTAAGACAAGAATGCATTTTGGTTTTAGGTTTTAGGACAGTTTTGATGAAACTGAGTTTTGCACAATTTAGAGGTAAAAAAGTTACAAAGATGAGAGTGATAAGATAATGCCAGACAACAGTTTTTGAGAAGGAAGAGGATATAATAAACTGCTGGTGATGTGTAAAGTTTCATAGTTTGTGGTTTCAAGGGTGTACATGCAAAGAACAAAATTTGCTTAATATGTTGTGAAAGTATTACAGCTCTTTTCTTTGCACAAAGCAATGATAACTGACAACAATTATACGTCTGAAGAGTATAGTAACACATTTCTGATCAGCTTGGATTCTGCTAATCGCTGCTTGATGCTACATTTACTTTTTATGCTGCTGTAAGGCCAATTTCTTCATTGCTTCAAAAAGCTAAGTGTATAAAGCCCAGACCTCCCAAGGAGATCCGATATGAGACCAAATAAAATAGCACAACCTGCCAAAAACTCAGCAGTCTGCTTCCACCTGCCCTGCTGAATCAAAACCATCATAAGTTCTTTAGCACTAGGACCTTTAGCATTTACTGTTGTTTGAGTAAGATTATGAATTAATGGAAAGGCTTAGTGCATTTTGAGCCATGGTAGAGAGTCCACGTTATTAAATCATAAGCGGTTTGGTGAGCAAATTTTTTTTTTAACCTACAGTTTCATAAATAGAATGGAAATGGAAAAGTTTTGACAGCCCTCTTGGCAAATCTCTTGACCATCAGACTGTTTATATAACACATTTGAGTTCACTTATACAAACAATGTTTCAACAATATCTTTTAAAAACAATCTTTACAGTAATTCAGTAGTACACATAGTATTTAATTTGAGAGTATGTACTCTATTGCTATCTGTTACATTAATATACTTAATTCTTTTTTTGAGCAATGATTTGGAAAAAAATATATATTAAAGTGACATTCTTACCATTATGGCTGGCCATTGATGGATTTAGCTTGAAACTTCTTGTAAGTAATCGGTGAGTCTTTGCAAAATCCTGTTGATGTTTGCTGTAAATTTCCGTGGTTCAGTCCAAAAAGGCTGTCTTCCCTGTAATACCTTTGCTTTTTAGGATCCGTTTTATAAGGAAAGACCATCCACGCCCACTGATGTCCCATCCAGCGCTGACTGCCCTTCTTTCTGCACAAGACACACCCTGAGTCACACATCCTCTCCGTTTCCTTCATGACCTCTGACATCACACACACATACAAGGTCCTCAAGCAGTCTAAGAGGTGCTAAGAGTGTACAGTCTATGTGTCTCTGTGGAAATAGAATCAAGGCTTGGGTATTTACTACAACCAGCATACTCAAACTGCAAACGCGTCATTGCTGGAAACTTTGTCTCTTTTCCGCAGTGACCAGGGTCACACACAGGGGCCCTTTGTTGAACAGTTCTGATGGTTGGGTAACACTTTCATAGTATTCTATAGGTGTACTCCACCTTTATTTCCAGTCAGTTACTCCTATTCCCAGCTAAGTCTCCTATTTAAGCAAAGGGAGAAAAAACAACCCCCCGGGAAAAAAAAAAAAGTTCTAGGCAACATGAATTAGGCATCATAAAAGGTTGCACATTTTCCTGCAATACAAAAATAGAGCTTGGATGGATCATAAAATGCTTCCCTCCCAACTTTCTCGGTACAACTTAAGGTCAAGCATGCATTGAGTAACATGCACAATATAGCTGTTTAACATATATTATCTATATGTGTAAAGTGTAATATGAAATGCCTAACGTGTCAGCTGGAGGGCAAGGGGTCAAATCGCAGAAACAACTAAAACTTCTGACATAATTTTGTGAGAAATTTCCCCACTGTTTGTGGAGTTAATTAAATTCCATTAAGCTTCCTCACTGATGATATGACAGCATTAAACTTTTAACATCTGGGAGCCACATAGATCATTAGAATTCTCTTTCCTAAAATAAAGTCATGTGTCTGCTGTATTGTCTGGAAGAACAATGATCGCTCCGGCAGTGGACTCTCACCATGCTGTGACATTACTAAAGGTTCTTTTGGACCACGAAGGCACAAAAGGGTATCTGTCTTGATTGCATGGTGAGAACCAACACTACCACACCTACATATAGAGAAAAAAATTATTTGCGTATGTGTGACACTAAGATGAGGAATGCTGGAACAGGTTTAAGACAAAATACTAGGTTTAATGCACAAAAACAAGCACAGATCTTTGTTGAATTTCACATTGCTTTCTCATACATTTATCATCAAAGAGATCATACAGGGAGTAACATACCAGCTTCTCTTCGGTTAAAAGTTATTGAGAAGGAAGGAATAAAACAAACCGTAGCAAACAATAACACATCTAAAGTGAACGGTAACACATTTGATGTTACATTTTTTTCTTTAATGTTAGCATCATGCCACTTTCAAAACTGAGGTTCTAAAGTTTAGACCTCACGAATAGCTTTGAAAGGGGACCAAACAAAATAACACGGTCTGACAACAAGCCAGCAGACTGCTTCCATTTTTATTTTAACAACCATTTCTAATCCACTGCTCAGAACGAAACAGCATAATCAGAAGTATTGTTACCAGGAATATTTAACTTGACCTTTAGCATCAGATACTACTGCTGTTTTGATTATTAAATGGAAAGTCGAAATATATTGTGATCCATGGTAAAAAGACAGACAGACACACGTTTGTTTTTTTGTGAATTGTGGGGACATTCTATAAGCGTAATGTTTTTTATATCGTACAAACTGTATGTGATGTTGTCCTACGCCAACCCAACACCTAAACCTACCCCTTACAGGAAACTACATTTAGTTTTAGACTTTCAAAAAAATGGCACTTCATGAATTTAACATTAACTTACAAGGGTCGTAATATTCTTACAGAGCTTTGAAATTGTGCCTTTTGTAGTAAACCAATGTGGGTGTTTTTTTATATATAAAAGTTTGAGCACTCTAGCTCAAAAATTCATAGAGTTACAGATGCTAAAGCAAAAAGTGTTACAACCACACCTGGTCTCCCCTATTAAACATTATTACAAAAAACCTACACACAAACAAACAAAAAGGAGGTGGAGGTGGTACCATGTGCACACGTCCCAGCTAACAATTTTTTGGTTCCCAGAACGTTCTCAAGAATGTTCCCTTTTGGTTAGCCAGGAAAGTTTTCTTAACATAAACAGAACATTCCCTGTAGGTTAAGGGACCCTGCTGGGAATGCCTGTACAATGTCTATTTACCTCATAACGTTCAAATGACATAAACGCGCAATTTAGTTTAATCGTTTGAAAATATAACGACAAACATGCTAAGTTATTTAAAAAAACTTTGTAACCAGGCTGTTTCGGCTCACTGTTGACTTCTATAATAATTTTATGTTAATGTTAATCAGTACAGACTGGAACAAATATTTTTTTCAAAATATCTTCTTTTGTTTTCAGCAGAACAAAAAAAAATCATACAGGTTCGGAACTACTTGAGGGTAAGTGATGACAGAATATACATTTTTCCGTGATCTATTCCTGTAAGACACCGACTTGTTGCCCTCTACTGGCGGTTTTAGTTTCATACAAGTATATGATTTTAAAAAAGATCATAACACTATATGCAGTTGTAACTGAAGTGAAAATGTATTCGTGCATCAGTTTAAATAAATGCCGCTTTAGGTGAAGCTTCTGTACCAATTCTGCATCAGTGGATTTTGTTGATAATTATTTTATTTAATGCTATAGTGCCTTATTATTGTAATTAAAAATTCATTTAGAAATTTGCATGGAGTATATAAATACATATTAAATTAATGTTATAGGCTTAGAAAACTTTAAATCAGAAAGAATATGTGATCCCCAAACTAATCGTTCAGTTTTAGTCATTCCTCATAGGTTTAGGATTACTTTTCCGTTTTATTAGGATTACTATATGTCAAATTATATTATATGCGTTGCTTATTTACTGACTGTGAATTTTACACCACTAGAGGGCAAAACATCACCATGCGTCCCATGTGTCAGGATGGCCGAGCGGTCTAAGGCGCTGCGTTCAGGTCGCAGTCTCCCCTGGAGGCGTGGGTTCGAATCCCACTTCTGACAACAACATTTTTTTCTACCCAGTAGGTGAACAGCTGACGCGTACTCAGCAAAGAGACCAAAGGCCGTTTCATACGCCATGAGTATAGCACTGAAACGACTAAACGATCAAAAATACTAGACATAGACGTTTTACATCTGGTCGCTGCAGACAAGAGGACAAAGATGAGTAAGTGACTGCAGTTCTAAAAAGACTTGTGCAGGTTAGTAAAATATGTAAGATACTAATTAATGAATCTTAACAATTTTTTTTTACAACGTGAATGGTTCAAAGCAAGGAGTGCAATGAGCATTGCATACAGGAAGAGTATTCTACATATAAAAAAACAACTTATTATATACATACAGTATATATTAGTGCTTTCAGTCGATATCCAAAGTAAATGTTTAATATATATATGTATATATAGAGAGAGAGACAGAGAGAGAGAGAGAGAGAGAGTATAATTATATGAATGTAATGTAAATATATACATAGAAACACATGTAAATTGTTTAAAAATAGTTTTGTGTGTATATATATATATATTATGTATATATGATTATACACAGAATACACTAATTGTTTGACAGCACTTTTATGTTGTGTGCACCTTTGTGTAAATTGATTTGTCAATGATTTTTAACTTGTAAACACTGCAATTTGTTAACCCCCAATTTTGACTTCTATTTTTTTTTTGTTTTGTTGTTTCCTTTTTTTTCACAAGAGGAAGGTGGAGGGTTCTCACTTTATTATTCTCACTGAAGTAATTTATTACTTAGATACACAGTATCCGCCCAACATGATCTCACTGTAAATACATTGTAGGTGTGCAAAGGTGTAGAGAGAGAGAGAGAGAGAGAGAGAGAGAGAGAGAGAGGGAGGGAAGGAGGGCGCGAAAGAGAGACTAAAAACTTTTATCTGTTCAGGCTGAGTTGGTAGGTAGTGACAACACCTGCATTACCTGCTCTGGTGTGTCTCCACAGTGCTGCACTATTTCCTTTTTCTTTTTCAAAGTGATATTTTTATGTAATCAATTCTTTATACTGAGAAGAAATGGCGGATTTTCCTGGGAAGGTCAACACTCAGACCAGCTCCAGTGAAACTCAGACAAGTTATGGAGTCCCAGCAAGGGTGGACATGGACTTCATCAAGAGCATTCCTGGTATCCTGCTTATAGCTGAGATTGTGAGTTATGAAAACTATATTGAATATGTGTATTTACCATAAGTGTTTTATGTTTTTTGTAGCTTTATGAAAATGATTTATTTTCCCCGTAATAATATTCTCACACCCACCTTTCTTTTGAGTTTCTTAAAAAAAAACCCAAATTGAAACTAACCAGGTTTGGAGTGTAGTATGAATTATGGTCATTATTTTTCATACATCTAGGATATTATGCAAACGGTTACATGCTTGTAGAGGCAGATGTAGCGCATTCAGTGTGTCGGTAAACCTCTGCGTTATTTACAAATATAAAAACTACATTATGCTCCAAATATCAAAATATTCAGTTATGAACATGCAATAATCAGAACCATGTGCACAGATACTTACTTGAACGTAATATAAATGACTAATTAAGCTGTACAGCAAACATCAGTATTTATGGTGTTTTTTTGTATTATCTCACTGGTCATTGGGTCAATAACCATAATAAAACTAAAATCCATTTTAGCCTTTATTCTGCGGAGCAAGTCACGTTTGTTGTTTGTAGCTATCTTGTGTCAGACACACAGCCTGAAATCCGAGCCCTTTATCAGATGAATAATACATCATGAACTTTTGATATTCCTTGTACAAAGGATGCCATCGGCATCATCTGTTTGTGTAAACAAGAAAGCAATTTTTTTGCCAGCTTCAATTCACAACTATGTGAAAAAAATTCTCAGGACGTACATAAGTACATCCAACGGTAAATATGGAGCTAAAAATAACGTTAATTGTTGACAGTGCTGCATGTTAAATGTTTTTGGTAGGTTGGGCCTCTGACGAGAAGTACCAGGGTAATTCACAGTGATGTCACTTTCATTTTAAATCTCATGTTTCAGAGCATGTATGTAATTGTCCAAGCTCAAATGTCATTTAGATTAATTATACTAACACCCTGACATTATGACAAGCCTCTGTGATAATACGCGAATATAACTAATTATATCTTGGCTATATGTTGTCATTGATGCTTAACATATGATCATCTCCATCTCCTGTCTAGTTTGTTGGATTACTGGTGTGGTCGCTGATCGCCAGTACCGGCTTCACCTCAGTTCCTGCTTACGGCTGGGTGCTGTTTGTCAGCGTGACACTGTGGCTCCTCAGCATCGCCCTGTTTGTCGTTCTGCTGTTGAGGTTTTATCAGAATCTACCTTCGGTGCCTTGGCCTTTAGTGGTGAGACGCTTACTCCTCTAATGGTGGAGATACATTGTATTATTTGTGTCTTTGTCGGTTGAATGAAGTTTGTAATCTTGCCTTCCTTTGCTCCTTGTAGCTCATGGTGTTCTACGTAGTTGCAGCCGTTCTATACGTGACTGCCTTTTTGGCTGATGCGGTAACTGTCCCGCCCCAGTTTTTCCCCTGGCACGGTCATCTGGGAGCTTCTGCGGTGAGTGAAAATACGTCTTGAACACGCACAACACACATATTCACAAACGCCGTGAGCTTAGAGAGGTGCGTCCATCCCGGGCTCATTTCTAAAGCAGTCAGGCTTATCTGTGAAACACGCTGATATGGTGTCACAGCCCACCAAGATCAGGTGATTCAGATGTTAGCAACGCTCTCTTGATTACTACCTTACAAATATTTAAACTTACCATTTAAAGGGAGCAGAACAGCGTTCTTGAGAAATGATTGTTCAAAGAGTCGCCAAAAACGTGTAGAATGGTTTCCGCCAAAAAACATTAAGCAGCAACCTTTCAAATTGGATAGTGATAAGAAATGTTTCTCGCACACAAAATCAGCATATTAGAATGATTTCTGAAGAGTCGTGTGACAATGAAATAAATCACATTTTAAAATAGAAAATATTTATTTGAAACTAATATTACGTTACTGATTTTACTGAATCAAATAAACAAACATTAGCGAGCACGGGAGACATCATTCAAAAACATTAAGAAACCTCACTGGCTCTGAACTTGTAATGGTAATGTAAATGTACTTGTAATAGCTTTCTTTAAAAAAAAATCTATATGCTTTAAGGGTCTATAAGCAAGAACGTCTAATACGAAGCATTACCTTTGTCTGGTTAAAGCATTATACATCACTTACTAAAATACTCGATACAGTTTCGTAGATTAAATAAAAAGGCTTTTAGTGGATGGTTACAATGTGAAACTTTCAGATAAGTTCAAAAGCAAGGTTGCAGAGTGCTATGTGAGTTTTATAGGGCTTTAAAAACCACATCGGCCAGAGTCCACAAGAAATTGTGTAGCAAGCACATGACAAACCTGTAATGCTTTCAATGAAGGAGTAATCACAGTTCATACCACCTCCATGAGTGTAAAGGTCAACAACTTCAGTTTCGCAGTTCTTACAATGGCTTGAAATCTACATATGTACTCAGTGGCTGTTTATATGCTTGCCTGTAAAACTATTTCATACTCTGATAATGATAAATCATTTATCTGTTGTTTACCTTGTATTAAGGATTACATTCTTATTGCTTTCTTAAAGGGACTTAAATTTCTTCTTAAATTTGCATTTGCATATGCATATGCAATGTACGTCATTGGAGTCCAAAACTACACTGAACCCCATTAATGTCTATTGTATAAAACACACACGCAATATCTTCTTTTGGAAATTCCATACGGTCTGTATTTTTTGTCATTTTTATCAAACTTCTTTTCTTTCAGTTCTTTGCCATAGTGGTGACTCTGTTATATGGAGCTAGCAGCTACTTTGCCTATTTGGACTGGAGGGGTGAAGGGCAAAATGCAGCGGCGAGTACAGTGCCCGTGTAGACCGTCCGAGTGACAACACATAGATATTACTCAGATTTTTTGGCGCTGTGAAAGTCCTCTTCAGGAACGTTCAACAACCCTTCTGTATAATGGTGCCCAGCATATTTGCTTGTTGTTTTATAACATGGACATTGTGTGTGTATGCTTATGTGCAGCAGGCCTGGGGTCAGTCAGATTTGTTTAAAGAAAGAAATTCATTATTTTTCTCAGCAAGGATGCATTGAATTGATCAAAAGTGACAGTTAACACGCTTAAGTTTACAAAGGATTTAATATTTTAAAAAATACTGGGATGGGATGCGATCGGGAAAGGTCCGGAAACTGGGATGCGAAATCGTGATACCCGAAGTACAATGGTGCTGTATGTTGGCACACTGCCCACTGAGCTTTTAGCACCTAGACACTCTATTCTTAATTGCAATAATATTTTACAATTATACTTTTTTTTGGTATGTTTACGGTGGCCGAGAGAGCTTAATGTGCAACAGCTTCTGAAAGCACCATTGCAAATGGAAATGGAAAAAGCACCATTAAATCAAGAAAACTTAATCAGTTATACAAATGCTTACAACACAATGAAATGTGCAAGTAGCACAGACTGCAATATAGTTACCCAAAGAAAATGAAAATGAACCACGTTTTTTGTTTTGTTTGGTATGTTGATTGCCATTTGGATAACTACAGTTGTACAAATAACACGGTTAAACTATGGTTAGTGTAGTAAACCCATGGTAGAGCTTTATATAGTTAGCATGGTTTAACTACAGTATTGTATTTATATATTCAGTGTATTAATTAATTAACTTTAATAGTAAAAGCATAGACTAAAGCTGTAAAAGTAATTTGGCCAGGCTTTCACAATTAAAGTAATTTCTGTCAAAGTGCTGTCAAATGATTAACTGCATCCAAAATACTAATATATAAATACACACATACATTATACATATATTGCAAGTATTTGCATGTATTTACATTTAGATATTTATATTCATATAATGTATATGTGAATACGTTACATATATAACCATAACATTTTTCTTAAATTTATACATACATGAGTGTGTATTTACAAATTCACTTAATAAATATACATACTATGCAACCAAAAGTTTTATTATGAGTGCATCTAATTGTTTGACAGCATATAAACATATATTTGTTTGTGTTGTGAGCATTTGTAGCATATGTGTTGTCAAACTATTTGCAGTGTGTTGAGCACACTAGGCCACCGTATATGTTTGATCAAATAAATCCAGCCTGGGTAAGCATTAAGCGATAACAAAAACAAAAACAAAAAAAAAAAAAACTTACCAGCCCCAACATTTAACATCCTTTTTTTTTTCTAAGCTACACTGAATGACTTGAGCAAATATGTATTTAATGGTGAGGTTCTTGCATTACTTTAAAGTTGCTTAATGCTTAAGAATGCAATTGACAGTTTTGAGCATTAAAATGTTTTGCTAAAATATAATTAAAGATCTATTGTATTTATTTCTTTCATACACAGGCTCAAATGTCTATATATTTATACACACACACACACACACACACACACACACTCAAACAATAATCAAATGTACACAATGACGCAATATTCATCTAGTAAGAACAACACATTCTTCTAAGTAAAAAAGGGAGTAAACCAACAAAGTATTATTTTGAAAAGCTCTCAAGTTTTTCCTTCCCATTGTCACAAGATGGGAGAGCCATACAAAACATGTACTCCGTAACACATTGAAAGCATGAAAAACTGTACGGGATTATTTGAGTTGTTTCTGGTAACTGTATAAACACTATATTTTTAATTTTGTAATATTCTGCTTGGAGAAAGACTTGAGATTCTTGAGAATGAAAATGGATCTTTTAGATCTTTTGTCATGTCAGGCACACTGTATAATACTTTTGTACTGAAAAGCCCTTTATGATTGTCAAGTGAAAGGAATTATTTTGGTACATTACGAAATATAAGAATTTAACTATTAAAATGAAGGAGTTCTATATGAAAATATGCAATAAAATGGCAGCCAACTCAAATGCTCATTACAGCTTCCTACATCAGTTTGGTCATCAAAAGTGACCAATAAGATATGAAAGACTGATCCAAATAGAATGTATTCTTTGACAGATGAATGCTGTGTTAGGAGATTCGTACTGGATAACCTGACAGTTAACCAGAACATTACGTTTAAACATTAACCTAAATTAAACACAGATTATCTTCCGTCAAGTTACCATAACATTGGCTGTTTGTTTTGAGATGTGTGGGAAAGGAATTTTCAATAAATATTCATCTTATTAAATGGGAATAATCATACGTGTTGACTGATCAAGCTCACAAGAGAAACCCATTGGTTCAGCTGGATGGTGAGGCCAAGCTAGAGGTCAGAGGTGAACCGGAAGCAGAATTTAGCGATTTCACCACCAGCCCAGTACTAAGGTCCAATGCTCTGCCCTCCTTTTCCTACAAATAGAAGACGGCATTAAGTTTCTGACACGGACTATGGCAGGTTTATAGCTTCTGTTCACGATAAAAGAAAAGTAGGCCAAAGTTTTATTGTAGTAGGTCATTACGTGTCTATTTTATTATAGACGAGAATTACTTTCAAACTGGGCAGCTGTTCTCTGAACTGCAACCTATATTTTGTAGTATGAAGAAAAGAACGATTTTTACTTACTGCTCTGTAATCAATGAACATCTCTTTGAAGGCCATAAAGTCTGTAAAAGTCAGCAGCATGTCAAGTATGTCACCCGAGACTTCATCTTTGTGCTGTCTAATTGAGAAAAGAAGGATTAGAAACGGATTTAGGTCACAATCATGGAATGATGTTCTGTGCATGCGCTATCTCATGTAAATACCTCCATCTAGTGGTAAAGTGTGTGTATTACATCAAGACACTTCAGACCAGGGGTTGGTCAAATATAAAACAAATAATACATCTAACAGTACTAGTGTGTAGAAAAAGATAATGTAATACAAATTACATTACAAACATTATTTACACATAATTGTCATAAAAAAACAGCATACAGTAAAGAGTATAGGTGAAAATATATAGCCGCCTTCTAAATTTTGGCTCCTCATAAGGATTTTTAGGGGCTGTCACATCTTAAAGACTGAAAACCCTGGTTTTATAATGATTTCAAACTGGATTGCTATTGTCTATTTTTTACAGTATATATATGATATCGTCAGAGTAAAATAAATACTGTCAGTCATGAATTCATGCGGCATACTTAAGTGAATGG
Organism: Puntigrus tetrazona; assembly: GCF_018831695.1. Taxonomy (NCBI): domain Eukaryota; kingdom Metazoa; phylum Chordata; class Actinopteri; order Cypriniformes; family Cyprinidae; genus Puntigrus; species Puntigrus tetrazona. The sequence continues at coordinate 25,904,692 of NC_056716.1, forward strand.
GTGAAGGCATCCATGTTGAATCCAGGAATTCGCTCTACCAACTGCTGTTCCAGATGTTTTTCTAAGACTTCAATCTGAAACAGCAAAATTTTATGACATTTAAACACACTTCTTTCATCTCTACAAGGGTCATAAACGTGATAAAACCAAGCTGAAAGTACCACATACGTATTCATTAAAAATAGGTGTATAGCTGAGCTTGTTCTCCTCAGAGTCATCGAACTCAAGGTAATATTTCTCCATGAAAGACTGCTGGAGATGTTGGAATTCATCCTCTGTGGAGAAAACTGTATGTGTCAGTTATAATTTAGATGAGCGAATTTCATGAATACATGGCCAGGACTCATTTTATCTTAAACCGTAAGAAAAAAGGAAGAAATATACATTCTTTTTATATTATTTTTATATAGTTTTGCATAAATAAATTAAAACATATAATATCAAATACAATTTCCACCAAAATTATGTAGAACATGCTCTTGACCGATTATTAGATATTCACATATATTATATCTGGATACTAACTGGTAATATTAAGGATTAATAGTTGTTGTGTGAACGATTTAATTCAATAATTGACGTATAAATACCCATTATTATATCTTCGATGTTCCCAATAACCATGTCAAATTCTGCATCAGCATCTGATGATCTGAAGAGGCAAAGTATCATGGATAAAAGAAGAAAAACTTCGTAATGTATCGAGAAATATACATGGATTTTCAGTCACGAAAACAGACTATATAACTTACTTTGAAACAGCAAAGTCTTCTTCTTCCAAATTCTGCATTTCAACTATGTTCTCATTGTCACTTAGCAGATCTTTTGGGTTTCATGGAAAGTTCAGACAGAGAAGTTTAAATAACGTTACAAAAATACAGCTAGCGTTTTCAATTTCCTGAAAGCACAAGTTACAGATGTGGACACAATTTTAAAACTAGTCTGCCAGATTTGCGTAAGCTAGCTGATAGAAGTGCAGGTGCATGGCTGGCCCACTGGAGCTTTAAAGACGCCAGGACGGTGAAGCACAATCAAAAGCTTGGATTTAGGACATATGAAATACTCTGGACTGCCTTCAGTTCAAAAGTTTATTCATATTTTAAAAAATTAATTACCTGTCTCTCGAGCATCCATCATTAATCGCCCGAACGTTCTTCCTGAACTCGCTGCTGCCACGGCAACGGGAGAACGCGTACTTGTTCAAATGCGTTCGGTAGAAAACGCTTTCCTTTTATTCAGTTCCGCCTTACTCCGAGTTACTGGAGAGCGCAGGAAGAAGAAACGTCTGGATCATTACAGATGCTTAGGTGTAACTGTTCATTTAGCCTTTTCAATTTAATGAACGTCTAGTAAGTCAAGCGGTAAGTTTTCCAGGTTGACAGAATTCCATACTTTGAAAAGAGCGTACCAAGAGGAACCACGCAGAAACCAGGTCACGTCTGTTATGGGTTTAATACTGACCTGCTTTATTATCGAGAGAAAGGAAATTTATCTATGCTACCATAATGCATAATCTATATTATAATATAGATTTTACTATTAAGACTCTAGTTTGAATTACACGTGTGTTCTTCTATTTATATTTGTGCAAGGGTATGTAGGTACAATGCGAAACAAAATCCCTACATATATGGTGTCTTTACCTGAACTGTTTTGAGAGGAAACTTTAAAAAATATTTAATTTACATTATTATTATTATTATTATTACATAGTTTATAATATATATTAATTTACAGGACAAATAATAAGAATTATAATAATAAATAATAAAAAGAGAAAACTATGCCACAACAACAGAAGGAAATATAAATGTGCTAAAATCACAATACAAGTATATGATTTTTTTCTTTAGCTTTTCTTGTGATACAATTGAATTAATAAAATGTGTGAAGTTTGGTTTGTAGAATGGCTATTTTTATTCACGAAATAGAACAGCTTTTCAATGCAAAAAAATTAATCTTTAAAAAAAATACAAACACACACACACACACACACACACACACACACACACATATATATATATATATATATATATATATATATATATATATATATATATATATGAAAAAGAATACTTGAAAAAAGTTGTCTTCACATAAACGCAACAATTCATAGAATTCATACACAGATTCAATATAACATACAAAGTGAAGTGACACACTTTTTTTTACTTCGTTAATAAAATGTGTTTTATATTTTGATTCAGCGCATGATAGCACACAACCACTTTAAGCGAGCCTAACAACTTTATTTTAAAACACGTCTTGTTTTTTGTGTCACGCACATGACGTCACCCAGCGTCGGCCCGTGACGCTGCGTCTCTTTGTTGGCCCAGCAGCGGCGTCGCTCCTTCTGTTGTTGTTTTCTCAGCTCCTAGAAAAACTGGAATGCTAGCAAGCTAAAGTGTTCTGTTTTTTTGTTTTGCTCCATCTGCCAAATAATACACATTAAACTTGTACCACTTGGCGCGTCACTACATTGAACGCAACCCAGTCATGGACTCAGACGAGGGTTACAATTACGAATTCGACGACGAGGAAGAGGAATGCAGCGAAGACAGCGGCGAAGAGGAGACCGCCGACGACACCCTGGAGCTCGGCGAGGTGGAGTTGGTTGATCCCGTTGTGGCCGGCGGAGAGCGAGACGACTGCGGGGAGACGGGAGGCAGCGGCCTCGGGCCTGGGCAGGATGAGGAAGACTACCGCTTTGAAGTGCTAACTGCCGAACAGATTCTGCAGCATATGGTGGAGTGTATCAGGAGGTCAACGAGGTCATCCAGGTAAGTGTTTTCAGGGCTTCCCCAGAGCTCAGATAAACCTTTGCGACAAAAGAGGAGATTTTTACATCGCTCCGGGAAACTTTGCCCCCCGTTGACAACACGGGAGACATGAAAAATGCATCAGCTGTCCTTTGAAGCGAACTGATTTTAAAACTGATTTGTTGTTACTTCAACAAGACAAATAAATGCTCGTGAGCATACATATGAAGGAGACGGTTTGCGTCAACCCAGCCTTTTCCCTGTCCTTAACACATCCAGTAATGACATAAGATGCTTATCCAGCTTCTAGTTCACCTGCATACAAAATCGGACCGATAAGTCCCATCAAATGCGCTTTGCTTAACAAAACTACATTTGCGCTGTCAAAACGTTTCAACCTAACATACGACATCCACGTCACATATAAAGTAACGTAATAGTATTGCAAATAACTCCATTTTTGTCAGAACCCCTTGTTCCTGGTCACACTAGCTTAGTAAGCTAACCACGAGCATACAAGCCCAATTTAAGTACACCGGAGACCACACTGCGACGTGTTCGCGTGTTTCTTATGTATTCAGGACATGCTGTTGATAGTCTGATGAAGAAGGTGTCTTCTTCATCGTCTGTGAAGCTGGGATGTGGGTTAGGTCGCCTTAGCATTCGAGAGAGTTACCTAGTTGCTCCCGACAACAACATGGCGGAACCGAAGCTTCATCATGGCTGGTTATGTTTGATTTAACAGCTCAGAAATGGCCCATCAAAGTGAATTTGAGTAAGGATTTATGTTAGCTTTCTGCTGCAGTGTCATAGCCACTGGCTGTTTAGTGTTTTAACTGTCTCCCGAAGCTCGACGTTTCGCTCAGGGTCCCGCTGTTTGTTTTGTTTATGCTGGTTAATTTCCAGATTTTGTGCTAATTGATTAGATTTGCTCGTTCTGTGCCGTCAGCAAATGCGTTTTATTATGTTTACATGCTGTTACTGTGATTACTTGACGTGATTGATGCTGTAGCTCGCTTCGTACATATATGGTGTCTTCTGTGTGTTTGTCCCAGTACATTTCAAGCTTGCTTACATTTACAACAGAAGGGAAAGAAGACCTTGGTTTAGTTGAGGTGGTTGCAAATCCAGAAGGTTATGGTGGTCACGTCTCCCCACATCCCTCTGGATTTCCTGTCAATATAAACCTTGACATGTCAACCCACATAACCTTTTTGGAGTACTGTGTTTGGGCTTTGTCTCCCTGACAAGCAAGAATTAACTCTGTTGTCTAAACAGTGGGAATCACATCATCGCTTCCCTTTGGTGTGTTGTTGCTCGTGACACAACCCAGCCAGCTGTTATTTAGGTTTTAATTAGTAATTTGTCACAAAATAACAATATTATTAGCTTTTCCTGACCAGTTCTAATTTAAGAAGAAAACTGGCAATTTGTGACCATTAAATTGTTTCATGAGTTATGGTATAAAACCGTTTACTGATAGCCACACTTTGAAAAGCTTTTTTTAGTGACGGCATCAAATAAAGTTTGCAAAAGTGATTTTATAGAAAGAGAAAGGAATTTAAATATTTGTAAATCGATTATGATTTAATGAAGCTAAAATATCAAAATATGGGTAAAATAATGCTCCTTCAGTTTAACACTTTTAATATTTATGTGAAAATGAAGCATAATACTTATTCTGACCTTTACATATTAAATATGTTTAAAAGAGTAAGTGACCGAACAGAATTATTATTAATATATTTTTAAAGATTAAACTTCTTGCTGACTAATGGGTAAAACCTAGTGTTGTGAAGGTTAGTGACAAACATTAGTAAAGATTTAAAATTCTGTGTAATCATGTGATCTTTAAATGGTCTTTTAATGTTATCTAATGATTATTGTTCTAAATATGACTGACTGGAAGATTTTTGCTATACAAACTGTTGTTACTCTGAATACATATTTCTGTAAATCATGGTAAAACGTATGCTAGTAATAGTTTTTTTGTTATATGTGCTTGTTTGCGTTTTTGATTAAAAGATGTATGCCTATCTCTCTTTTTTCAGAATCCTGCTACAATCACTAGAATATTACTTAGTCATTTCAACTGGGACAAAGAAAAGCTGATGGAAAGGTAACTGTTCGGTTTCCTCCCACCAGATTATTAGTCAGCTAACACCTGTCTTTGTTCAATACTGACACAGCGAATTTTGAGAAAAATCTACTTTTTATCTCTTGGCAGGTACTTTGATGGTAACCTGGACAAGCTATTTTCAGAATGTCATGTTATAAACCCCAGCAAGAAGTCTCGGACACGCCTCATGAACACAAGATCGTCGGCACAGGACATGCCATGTCAGATCTGCTATCTCAACTATCCTAACTCGGTCAGTGCCCCCCAGCGGAATCGCTTTCGTTACCTCTGATTAATCCATTTCCACGGCTGCTGTGTTGATAGCTTATTAGCAGGCTCACACGGAATCTGTGGCTAGAAATGGAATTCTGATCATTCTGGAATTCTTCACAGTTTTGTACATTCACTTCCTTGGAATGCTCATTAGCAGACATTTTGGCTAATTTGATACTTTCAGCCACTGAAAAGCATTTTGGACCCAATAAGATTTTATTAATGTTTTTTTAAAAGTCTCTTATGCTTACCAAGGATGCATTTATTTCATCAAAAAACATTAAAAACAGTTACATTGTGAAATGTTATTAGACTGGACTTGCTGGTTCTGTGCCATCAAGGAAATGCTATTTAAAGTTTCTTAATAGTTAATATTTTTTTTAATATAATTTATTCATTCTAATCCTTCTAATATGCTCATTTGATGCTCAAGAAACATTTCTTACTATTGTCACTGTTGAAAACTGTTTTGCTTAAAAAAGTTTAAAAGTTCTTGCATTAATTTCTTTTCAGATTTTACAGATTGCACTGTAGTCTTTTTACATCCATTTTACAGAATTCTTTGTTTCTTCAGAAACCTTTACTTTAGATGCAACGTCTGCAGCTTCCGTCTGTGCCTGTTTTTTTTTTTGTTTGTTTTTTTTGAGTGAATCTGTTGAATCGCTTGGTAGTGTGAACAGATTGTTTACCACATGGATGGGAGGTTGTTGCGTTGTGGGATATGTGAAGGTGGTATACAGTATTATTTTGACATATCTGTGTTTTCATGTTTGCTACTCTGTGCTACACGCTACAGTGTCTCAGCCGGCAGGAAGGATTTCTAATGAGCTCCTTTCACCAGTAATCTCTTCACTGGATTACTCAAATTGTACACAAAGCAACTGAGGAGAAGAACAGGCTGGTCTTCGGATTTGCAGGGAACCTTGAGAAATGTGTGTGTGTGTGTGTGTGTGTCAGTGAAAAGATAGATTAAGTGTGGCATGCATGCATGCATGTATTGTTTTGATCAGCTTTGTCATGAGAGCCAGCAACTGTCTGAAAGAAAACTCTGGATTAAGCAGCAGGGATTTGGAAACTGTTCTATTTATTGCTTTGAATCGTGACTGTGAACTATTTAACTGTAACGTCAACCAGGAAGTCCCTGTCTCACGGCTTGTCTGCTTAAAATAAAGGATCAGTTGGGGCGATACGATACAGCAAACGTATCAGTTTGAGGCTCAGAGTTCTGCTTAGCTAAGAACTTTAATCAGATTGCAGATGCGTTTTAAAGTAGAAGTTTATTGGGACGTTTAATTTGACCCAATGTCAAATTGTCATTTCGATGTTAATGTGTTGCTTCATAAAGCTGACCACCACTCGGTTCCCACGAGACGTTCCTTAAATACCATTAGTGCTGTCTGCACAGTGCTGTTAAACTACTTGTGATGTTGTTGTAAGCAATGCTCTGCTTGCGTCAGTCCTACCACAAATATTAAGCTGATTTGTTCTTGCCGCGTTGTCTGTTGTCCCGAGAGAGAACCAGGCATTTTCTACCGGGGGGCCTGAGACCATAAAGAGCTTGACAAAGGAATACTTTGTAGAAGCAGTAGATAATGACTGCGGATGACTCTTCTGTCACCTGCTCAGAACTGATTTGTAAGATCCTTATCTGAGCCAAAAAAAAAACAGTGTTGTTGGTTCCATCGATTTGTTGAAGAGAACAAGGCTCATTGTGTTTCATGGGCACACAACACTGGATAGCTGCTAGCTAGGATTGGTTTCGTTGCTTTTCTTTTGGTTTAATGTTTTGCAGTGTCATTTGTGTCCTGTGTTACTGAGTTTTTGAGTCGCTGTTGCAAGATCCACCGTAAAAGAAGAAATATTGCATGTATTATTGACTATTGTAAATAGACATGTACACTGTCCTCAGTAGCTGCTTGTGTTATTAATTGTAACATTCCCTAAATGTGGATTTGGTGTTGGTTGTTCTTTTGCAGTACTTCACTGGTCTGGAATGTGGGCACAAGTTCTGCATGCAGTGCTGGGGTGATTATTTAACCACCAAAATCATAGAGGAAGGAATGGGACAGGTACATATTCCAACTCCTAGTACATACAACCTTTGATGTCATGATACCAAATTTTCTAGAGTTGATTGTAATAACAGTGAAATGCGAAAGAAATAACTAATACAAACACACCTTTTATATTTATATAATATAAAAAAGTTGAATAATAAATAAAATTAATATACTATTTACACATTTAAAAAGTCTGGGGTTTTATTTGATCGAAACATTTGTGGAAACCTTAAATATCTGTTTTATTTTAACACATAACACATGATGAGAAATCATTCTTATATGCCGTTTTGCTTAAAAGAACTTATTGGAACTATTGGTAATATTATTGGTAATATTATTTGTCTTTTAATTGCTAAATCTGCTTGCAGTTAACTTTCTTGGTGAAAAATAGAATTGCAATGTCAAATATTGCTTGCTTAATATTATAATTTGCAGCCACTGCATTTACATTTTAAATTCTCATGCACAGATCAAAGGTTTTGAAACACTTTTCTCTTGATTATTTATGTTTCACATGAACATAAATGGCTGTGTTTACTTTTATTGCTTGCAAAGTCAGGCATTTTGACCAGAGAGCACACATGCAAAAACACATGAGGTAGCAGCCTGTAAGTCTGATAGTACTGCAGCTATTTCATATTTAGCTGTTGAACTATTCATACCGGCAATTACAGATTTTTCTCTGTCAGCTAACATTTTGTCTGTTTCTCTGACCTATTGTAACACAAGCTTGCTTGTTTCCTTTGTAGACCATTTCTTGTCCTGCTCATAGCTGTGATATTTTGGTGGATGACAACACAGTCATGTAAGTGTTTGAGAAATTAATCAGCATTCATAGAAAGGCTCAAGTAATTTTTTTTTTTGAAGCAAAGCTCTCAATGCAGCCACACTTTTAATGTAGGCAGTGAGTAAAGAACAAAATCCAACATTTGAATATCAGTATTAGTATTGTTTCAAGAAAAATCACATCATTACAATTTCTCCCATTTATTGCTGGAATAGTAGTCTGTCTCTGACCCTTATACTGACCCTTATCATCATTGCTTGTGATATATTAAAGCCTTGTTGCATTCATTATTCTGAGCTCAGCCATGAAATGGTGTGGCTTGAAGTATGTTATGGCTATCCTAGATGAGCTGATAGAGTTTATTTCTAGTCAGAACAGAAGTAGGACACTCTGTTACCCTGTCTTGCTGGAGGTGTGAGTCACAACACGGCACCTCCTGTCGATTCAATTAGATTATTTTGGATTCGCACAGCTGTCTTAACCTACATATGATCTCCCTGCTGCTTTTGTAATACAGGTACAGGGTCTGATCCTTTTGTATGCACTTTGTTGGGAATTTCAGCATTCATGTCTGTCTAAATGTATCTCAATTCTTCCAACAGGCGACTGATTACAGATTCAAAAGTGAAGTTGAAGTACCAGCATTTAATAACCAATAGTTTTGTAGAGGTATGCTTTAATTTAATTCTATTATATAGTGTGGCCCAAAGCTCTGATACCACATAGAAAACCAGTATATTTACTGATTCCTTGAGATTCTGGCTAGTATAAAATGAATTTGTTGGTATAATGAAGACATTTTATAGAATAGGATTTCTTTACGATCTTGGTCACTAATCAAACGTAAGCAAACATTGAACACTTTAAAAAGGTCAGATTTCCTGGTTTTTATTGAAACACAAGGCATTTCTCAAATAAAGCTTGATAACATATATCTACATGGTTTGTAAATTTGGTTTACTCTGTTTTCCTTGCAGTGTAACCGACTGTTAAAATGGTGTCCAGCACCTGACTGTCATCATGTTGTCAAAGTACAGTACCCAGATGCCAAACCTGTACGGTGCAAGTGTGGTCGGCAGTTTTGGTAAGACACTGAACAGGTATACTTTTGTAACGTGACCTCAGTTCAGTTTTAGGCCTTCCACCAGCTCAGGAAAAACCTGATCAAACCAGTGACACTAGAACTCAGGAGACATGTTCCCAAGATGGCAGTCTGGTAATTCTATCCAACCATCACAGCTAGCTATTCATTTTGGGAGGCTTGACTTATTAGAGCCGAGAGTCATTTTATGTATTTGTATGAATTTATTATGCTCACCAAGCTTGCATTTATTTGATTTTTAAAAAAGCGGTACTATCATGTATTATTACTACTTTTTAACATTTTTATATAGTACACAATTGTAAAGGGATCAAGTTTTGTGTTCATGATGTTTGTGCTTTAAAAGAATGCTAATGTTTTTAAATATTTTTTCAGCTTCAACTGTGGAGAAAACTGGCACGATCCAGTGAAGTGTAAGGTGTGTTGAGGCAGCATTGTATGTTTGAAATCCAACTCGAAATGCACAACAATGCTATCAGTGTTTATATATAAATATGATGACTCATGGCTTTGTGTCATAGTACATCTTTTTTTTTTTAATGCTTTCCATTGTAAACAATGCATGTGTTTTTCAAAGTTAAGCACATCTTTGGCTGTTCTTTCTTTCTGACAAACCTGGATCATACTTTTTAATAAATCCCCCTATTTATTTAATGTCTATACATCGATTTAAACCCCAAAACCCTGAGCATAACACACATTCTCTATAGATACTGAGGCAAATTGAGTAGAATACCCCGTTCCAATATTATTAATAGACATCCATTCTGGAATATGTTACGGACAGCGCTGAAAAAAATGAATGCACCTTTTAAGTGTAGTAATTTTAGTAAAATTCAAGGGAACATGTTGATTTGGTATGGCAAGTGTTTTTCTGTCTGAACAAAGGAAGCTAACAGACTGCCACCTCTCCTACTCTCGGCATTAAGAGGCTCTTCAGAGACATGTCTTGTTATTGTGGGGGTAGTCTTGGCAAAAACAAAGGAAGCTTCTAGTCCCATGTGCTTCTCATATGGGGATTACAATCATCTTCCAGTGAGAGAAAACATTTAACCCTTTCATAAGCAACGAACACAACTTGTTTCTCTTGTCTAGTTTTTATACAATATACTGTCATCAATACTGTGCTTTTTAGTTATCCTAATTGTTAAAGTAAATTTCTGTATGTCCTCTAATGTTATTTTACCTCTCATTCCCAGTGGCTAAGGAAATGGATAAAGAAATGTGATGATGACAGTGAGACATCAAACTGGATTGCAGCAAATACAAAGGTCAGTTGTTTTAGACTCACTGTGATTTGGTAAATTATTCCGTGTCTTCTGATAACCTGGAAGTGTAACTTTCTCGCTGTTGCGTCACAGGAATGTCCAAAATGCCACGTCACCATTGAGAAAGATGGTGGCTGCAACCACATGGTGTGCCGGAACCAGAACTGTAAAGCAGAATTCTGCTGGGTTTGCCTGGGGCCCTGGGAGCCACATGGTTCTGCTTGGTAGGTACAGGTCTTTATAGTCAAGTGTTATTTGTTTTTTGGGTTAGTAAGGTTATAAAGACTTCACATTAACACCCAAAAATGAAGTATGTATCTGCACAGATCAAGTATTTCAGTGTTTCCCAACCCAGTTCTAAACTGTTAAGTTTCTATGAATCCTAATGATTCACCACTGATTGTAACAAGAATCATTGATTCAGTACGTGATCTCTCAACTTGCTGATCACATTGTGTGTGGTGCAGAAAACGCGAGCATGTTTGACGGTATGGCAAACATGAAAAGCTCAGTGGTTATAAGGTGTGTTTAATTTAATCCACTTTATTAAATAGCTTCCGGACAGCTGTGATTAAGAACACTGACATTCAGTGTGTGTAGATGTGCTGCTCTTCTTCCTCTCTTTTCTGAACCTTTCTTTCAGACACATGCATTCTCTTCGAGCTTCAAATAAAGAGTTGCCAGATATCCCCAAAAAAGAAACTTGTCATAGTTTACACAGTGAACTACATTATTGTGCTGTGGGTAAGAGAGACAAGCCTGTTAAAAACTTAATGCTATAAGCAGCTATGGCAAAACAGATCTGATGTTCCAGTATCCTGTAGAAGTAAAAAGCAGCATATGATAAAGTAGTTTTTTAATGTTAAAATGGCTCAATTTAAGATATTTTAAATATTGACTTAAAAGAATAAAATGGCAGGTAATTATAATAGTTCAACTTTAAATTGAAGTTTAATTATGCTTTTTATGGAATGCAGTTCATGTCAATTTGTCACAGTTTATCACAGTATCACATTCTCACAATTTGTCGTTATTTTTTGCTTTTTAATGTCACATTTCTGATCACAAGATTTAAGGAAAAAGTCAACTCTAATTTTTCCCTCGCTATTTTGTTGTTGTTCCATCCTTTTAATTTTGTTTTCTACTGTAAAGCAATGGCCGGGGCTAAAACCAGTCAATTACACCCCTCCTCCTAGAAAGTATCCACCCTCTCACTGTATGCGTACCCTCGCAAATGCATAAAAAAAAACAAAGTGTACTTTTGCCCTTAGAGTGAGAAAAACAAACAAATGGCAGTGCTTTAAGAAAAGAATTCCTGCTGCTTTTTTTTATTTAAATTATGTTCCCCACTAGTAGGATTTGTTGTAGGTTGTCTGCCTTTGAATTTGAATCTTTAATTAGACTAGAACAGCAGTTAGGCAGCTGGTGGAAGTGTTCAGAATGCTTTCTCAAATACTTCAAAAATAGATTTTCATTCCTATAAATTTTTTATTACAGTGTATTTAAGTAAGCTTTCTGAAACAAACACACCTAAATAGAATAATCCGCCATCAAGTGAACTCCCTGAACTCTGTCAGATAAACCTAAATGCCTCTCCTCTGCCTTTTCCCAAGGCAGCGTTTTCATATGCATGTCTTTGATCAACAAGTTCCACTTAAACCTGTGAGCTGAGAGGCATGCTTTCTCCTCCTCCTCGTTCCGTAGACTCATCTGTTTACAGATCACTTGCAAACGTCACTTAGGGAAACCCGGAGTGACTCATTCAGCTGTAGACCGCTGAAATTCAAAGTTTAATGTTTCACGATGTGTTCATAACAGTTTTTTGTTGAATTGTACAGTTATTTATTGATGTCTAAAACATTGACGTGTGTTGTGACTCATAGGTACAACTGTAATCGTTACAACGAGGATGATGCCAAGGCAGCCCGGGATGCTCAAGAGGTGAATTGTATCAGTCCATTCTTGCAGATGTGTTAACGCATACATTGCGGCCTCCTTGGTAAACACATTTTATGTTTGTACGAACCGTGCAGCGCTCCAGAGCAGCTCTGCAGAGGTACCTGTTCTACTGCAACCGCTACATGAACCACATGCAGAGCCTGCGCTTCGAGCACAAGCTGTACGCCCAGGTCAAACAGAAGATGGAGGAGATGCAGCAGCACAACATGTCATGGATCGAGGTGCAGTTTCTGAAGAAGGCCGTGGATGTGCTGTGCCAGTGCCGCTCCACGCTCATGTTCACCTACGTCTTTGCGTTCTACCTCAAGAAGAACAACCAGTCTATCATCTTCGAGGTAAACCAAAGTTGTTCATTTTTAAAGAGGTGTTGGATTGCGTCGTAAAACATGAATAATCACATTTGAAATGTTTGCGGCCAGAATAACCAGGCAGATCTGGAGAATGCTACAGAGGTTCTGTCTGGATACCTGGAACGAGACATCTCCCAAGATTCTCTGCAGGACATTAAGCAGAAAGTACAAGATAAATACAGGCAAGTCTACAAATTTTCTTTGTAGTAGTTAACACAAGAATTGAAATGGTCTTTTTAAAAGCCATATGCATGCTGTCAAATGATGAATTGCATATAACTGCATCCAAAATAATTTTGTTTTTGTTTACATAATGTATATATATATTTATATATATATATATATATATATATATATATATATATATATACACACACACACAATTCATTTTTATTTTATATATGATTTAATCATTTGACAGCACTACTTTTGCTGAACATTTTTAAGAATATTGATAATCAAACCATTTTGGCTCCTGTTGACTTCCATTGTGTGGACCCAAAAATACAATGGAAGTTTGAAACTGTTTTGATTATCAAGAAATGCATACAGCTTTCTAAGGACGGGTAAGTAAATAACAATTTTCATTTTTATGTGAACTATACCTTTGAGAACAATACTAACATTCCAATGCCAAAAAAATGTTCTCAAATTTATTCAGTTTTTTTGTGGGGAAAAAGTAGCTAAATTTAATAATTTATAATAATCACAAGATAAAAAAATCGAATAAAATATGTATCTAGATATGTACTGAAACTTAAAGGAAAGAGAAGAGAGATGTTTTGTTTAGTTTTATTTAAATCTTGTGCAAAACTGTATTAAATATGTATACAAGTTTATTATTTACTGCCTAAGTTAACTTGACAGCCCTAAGAAAAACAAAAACGAATAAAACAACAATCTATTAATATTTCCACAAAGCACACTTCCTGGCCCCCTTTTTGAATCCCTGGACCCCAGTTTGAATCCCCCTGACCCAAAACAACTTTTCTTTCATTCAAGTTGTGTGTTTCCTTGGATTCAAACATGCTTTACAGGACGATTATGCAAGGTTATAACACTACGTTCCACGTTTTGGTGCTCCTGTGTGCAGATACTGTGAGAGCAGACGGAGAGTGCTGCTGCAACACGTACATGAAGGCTATGACAAAGACCTGTGGGAGTACATCGAGGATTGAGGCTACATCTCCACACCACAGACTCTCGGAGACAAACTCCACCCACTAGAGCGCTGATGCAATGACAACAGAGCAGCACAGACCTCTGCTGCCTCCTCCCTGGCAAACCGCCCTGCATTGCATAATTTTTTTTTCCAGATTTTTGTTTCAAGAAAAGCATAAGAGTAAATTATATTTAAATGAAAAAGTTAGAATATTAAAAATAAAATATTACATGTTCAACAGTATTGTTAGCAGCGTGAAGCGCAAGACTGAGAAATCCAACAAAAAGGCGAAATATCTTTCTTTTGCTTGCATTGTGAGATCTTGCCCTCGGAAATCTTTTCCCTCCTTATCAGTTATGTTTGTGGACGTGTTCTGTTTGACTTTATTTTATATACTCTTTTTTTTTTTGTGTGTGTGTGGAAAATGAACTTTGTTTTCAAAATGGCTTTAATCATTTTGAACGTGTCTGGCGAGATCCGTGTGTGGGTTGCCGAATGTCGATTGGATGATTGTAAGGAGGCGACTTTTTGGCTTACAGACGTTAGTGGAATAGAAAAAAAAAACACCAAAAAAAGAGAGAGAGAGAGAGAGAGATAAAATCGGTATTTTTCAATTTGTAAATATGCATATGCATGGAAGTTAAAGAGTAAGAGTGGCATGTGTTTGCATCATTTTTAAAAGATATTTATCTTTACAGATATTAAAAAAAAAAATGTATATTTGCTGTGTAGATTGAGTGTCTTTCCCTATCTTGGATCGCCCCTCTGAAGAGGTTTGGACTTGACACATGCTTGACGTAAACCGGCAGTCCGTGTCTCTCCCTCCGCTCCTCCCCTTTGCTCCACAAGGCTACATTCTGCCAAATCGAGCAGATCATGCCAAGGTGGCGCTTTTCTGCCTGCTAGGAGTCTTGTGAGAGCTTCTGGCTTTACGATTGGAGGAAATGGGGGTGGTTTAACGTTCGCTGCTTTTTTCCAAGAGTTCAAACTTTTAAAACAGCAGCGGTTTCCTCTGCTCTGCCTCCTTTGCTGTTATTCTGCTCCCTCCTCCTAGGTAGATTTAGTAACGTAATATGATTTTAAGAGTTATATGAATAATTTCTGAGAGCCAAACTGAGTGACATTCACTCATATAACCTTTTTATATTTTTTCTTTTTGTCTCTCTGAAGTTCATTCTTCGACCCCGACCCCGGCTCGAGGTTCTTTCTCCGCCCGCCCAACATGCTTGTTGATGACATTGCAGCGATGGGCCTGTTGAGCTGCTTTCTTGACATCCGTTGTCAAGCGTTCCGACTGAGCCATTGACAAACAGGGTTAGGCATTTTCCACATGATCGATTCTTTTGCACACCGCAGAACTAGTAGTCGGAAGCCACCGTTATCTCTGCTGCGAGGTTCCATGCCGCTTTAATTAATTTTGTGTAAAATAATCACGTTTGCACCTGGGATGGTTTCCAAAGGGCCGTTTTGAGTCATGATATAGTTTGCAGGGAATATGTGATGTAACCTTCGTACTGTGATGTTGCATTTGTGTACACTTTGTTCATGCAGAATTGTACAAATTGTGTGTGGACGCACCACGACCATCGTTGAAGCACTGAGACCCTGTCATCGGGGGTACAGGGGCGGGGGTTCTGGGATAGACACAGATGGGACAGTGGCGTTGCAGATCAAGTTGGCCTATTCAGACAACACCAAAGTGTCAATCTCAAACTGATGATTTCTTAACCCCCCCCCTCCTCACTTTCTGTTGGAAGTGTGACTCATTGTGGCTTTTCATTTTTGATTTTCTTTTCTACTTCAGATGTGCTCCATGAAAATAAATGTCCTGAAATGCATTCTTCATTTAATTAATAGTATTCTCTTGTGTTTTTGCCTGTTAATCCTTTTGCTTTGTGTGCTGGGAATGATTGCAATTTTTTTTTTTTTATGTAAGTCTTTGTAATATGCCATGGATGAGTGCTGAGATGGTCTTCCAGGTATAGACATACATGCTTTGACTATTAAATGGGAATTGGAAATTTCTGCAAGAACATGAAATAGGAAAGTCTGTTTTGTAGGTTCCCGTGGTTTCTGTTACAATGGGACACGGAATGATCTACAAAAACATGGAATGGTTCTACTGCCCCTGTATGCAGCATAGTGTGTGTTTAACTGTCTCCTTCAGGCCACTTTGCTTCTCAGTTACGCCTATTTGATCATGTCTGCTAGTTCATGAGCATCCAAATTTAACATTCACGGTAATAAAAAGCAGCTACTCTCATTTTGTTGAGACATCCAAAAACTTTTAATACTTTTCTACATGTATCCTTTCTTTATGCGATTAAATTTTTTTTTTTTTTTTGATTTCTTATATACATAGTGTACAAATGTGTAAGAAATTAGTTGTTCGTTTTGAAGAAAACAAATATTAAAGTGCAAAATGTTGCAAACATTGCTTTAGTTCGTGTGCTTTTGTGTTTATTTCAAGCCAGTGTATGTTTGATGAGTCTAGGGTTGTTATTGGTTTGGGTCAAAAACACAAGCCGTTTATGCTTTATATAAAACAGGATCTCATCCAAAGGATTACGCAGCTCACAAATAAAGCTCCTAGATGTCATGACATCGTTTAAGAGATGGATTTTAATTTAAATGTCCACCAGAGGGAGACCAATATTAACTGATTCGTTTAAACAAAGCGTGACCAATCATGTTCTGGAGCTCTGATCGAACTGAAACTGTTTATTGAGATCTCCAGTAGCACCTAATAATAGACGTGTGTTGGATCACGGCTGGAGCTGGAGTTTTTAGGTTGGGTACCCCTGGTCTAAATTGAAGAACTGATATTAAAACATGGGCTCTGGATTTGGTGGACATCGTCTTATCGATCAGGTATATAGAAATATATATTTAACCCTTTACCTTTGTGCCCTGTGAGAAGAAATTTAAAGGGATGGTTTAAAAAAATTACTTTTTTGTCATTGACTCACCTTCACGTCGTTCCAAACTTGTATTAGTTTATGTTGAACAAATTAAGATATTTTGATGAATGCTAATCAAACAGTTATGGCATAGTATGTATTTCTCTACTTATGGGAGTCAATGAGGACTAACAACTTCTTTCCTTCTTAATTTCCTTAAAAGTATATTTGGCTTTTTTTTTTTTTTTTTTTTTTAAATTAAACCTATAGGACCAATGTAATGAAGTAATACCTATGTAACCTTTCTGAGGAGTATCAAATTTTTGGTGATGCTAAGTTCACAAGGATAGCACTTATTCCACTTATTTTAGCGAAATAATAACAGGTTAGTCGAAATTTGAGGGCCAGCATTTGTTTTAAAAGATACTTCTCTTAAGCAAAGACACATAAAAGTAATCAAAAGTGACAGTAAAAACAATTGTTACAAAATATTTTATTTTAAATAGATTTGGTTGGTCGTCCGAACATTCAAAAACCCACAAAAATATTAAGCAGCCTTTTTTTTTGTCTGATCGAGGTGCTGAAAATTCAGCTTTTTGCACATTTGAATAAAAAGCCACTTCACAAAGAATTTTAACAACCCAAATGGATTTCATTTTTCAAAGGTGTTAAAAGTCAGGTATATAACACGTGACAGCAGCCAATATAAAAAATAATTCTGTAAACAGTTAAACATCTTGCTATACTGTATTCCCTTAAACACGGTTATGACATCACCTGCTGGGAATGTTTGCCAACAATTCTGCGTTAAAAAAAAAAAAAAAAAAAAGAAAAAAAGGCCAACAACTTCACAGTAGCAACTGAAACATTATTGACACCAGACACATGTAGAAGAGTTGAAACTGAACATACACTGCTTACATACAACAATAACATGTCATGTCAAGTTTTTGGGTTGCAAAGAATAATTCAAGACTTTTGACTGCTTTGCCGCTTATCGATTCAAAGTATATTTGCATTTTCAAACCATTTCAGTATTCCGGTGCAAAATAAAAATAGTAATACCGTCAAAACTCAGTCCTCCACTTTCAACCATCCTTTCTTATAGTCTAAGAGCAGCTCAAGATAGTACTGCCACTCGGGCTCACTATCGTATTTGACCTCAAACACAGTTTTCAGTGGGTTTGTATGTGGCTCATGGATGCGTAGCACCACTCCTCTGTACCACACTTCTGTTTTGTCATTTTCCTCGTACAAATGGCGAATCCTCTTTCCCACCAGGTCTGGATATTGGTTCTCCGTGGCCAGACGGGCAGACTGGACGGCGGAGCGCAGGGCCCATCTGCGTCTGCGTTTTTTAGAGAGGAACGGACGGCTTTGAGAGTACGAACCGAAAGAAATCTCCCCGTCCGTGTGGCATCTTTTGTGCCTGGAGGATTTGTGTTCCTTTTTTCTGTAATGCTCGCTGTCTGTGCGTCTGAACCTTGCGGGAGCCTCCAAAGAATCGGTGACCTTCTGGTAGCGGGTGACTCTACCCCCGCGACCCTTATTGTAGAAGACCTTCCTCAGCTTGAGGACCATGGTGGAGGGCCCTTTGGACAAGCTCTGAGATTCTGCTGAGCTGGATCTGCGGCTCTGAAAAGACATCAATGACGTGCTTTCCGTCTCTTCATCGGTGCTATCAGAGGAGAAGTCATCCGAGGTCAAAGGTCGCCCCCAGGCAGAGTTCTCAGGCTCTTCTTCGATCTTTACCTCCACATGTGGTCCACTGTCAGTGGAAGTCACAGGAGACACTTCCCATTCATCTCTGTCTAAGGAACTGACGACGCTCCACCTCGCCGGTTCCTCTGTGAGCTCATCCTCTTGTGACGATGAACTGGTCTCCTCTAAAAACGTCCTCTTGGAGGAAATCTTTACTCTGCCTTTCTTTTTCTTTCTCTGGAGGCAAAATTGTTTTTCCAGCTTGTCCACACATGTGGTTTCCGGTGTGAGAGGTCTGGAGGACTCGAGGTAGAATTCCTCAGCGCCATTCACACAGCCGGCTGATTCATCTGAGCTGTCCGTGCTCTCGCTCTTGAACGCTAAGCTGGTTTCTACTCCTGTAAAAAGAAAAGAACAGGAATTTAGTATCAGCATTTCTTGACTGACAAGTATAAAGCTAGATTATAATTAAAGAAAAATTAATTAACCAGGCTTAGAATGGATTAGCATTGACTAAAGCAGAATATTGCTAGTTTACGATAAAAGTTATTATTTAGTCAGCGTCAAGTTACTTTCTTCGACATATACATTCCATAATTATATATTATCTTTAAATATTCCAATATTGTTCTAAATATCTTTTAGGTTCCACAGAAGCAATACAATCATGCAGGTTTGGAAAAACTTTAAGGTGCGTAAATGACAGAATTAGAATTTCTGGGTAAACTATCAACTAATGAAGGCTCATTAGCATATTTACAGATTGAATAGAATGATCATTTTTTCAGCTTTATTTATACAAATCACTCAAAATAGAATTCCTTAAACAATGGAATCAGCTTCATGAGGAAAGATTTTCAGAAAAAAAAATAAATATAAAATTCAAACCACTTTCATGGAACATAGCTTTTTTTTAAGTTGTTTGGTTTAATTGTTTGGTTTTTTTTGAGCTCAACAAAAAAGCCAGGTATATTTTGTTTCATATTACAGGCTGAAATTATTAAATGAAATGTAATTTTATTCTGAGATAATATTGGATTAAGAAATTTTAGCTGCTGCCTGAATTTTGAAAATGTTACAGTGTAAATTGTTGATTTAAAACAAAAAAAGCATTTAAAGACCCAGTTTTCATTATGAACACAACCTTATGATACCTGATGATATCATTTGACTGGTAACATGATGGGGACATCAATACAATGTGATCAAACTGGTTTTCTAATAATAGAAAAAATATTACTTAACAATGACAAGAAAAACAATAGGCCATTTGGTGAAACATAATACGCGACAGAATATTTTTCCAATGTGTCAGAAATTATTTAAAAAGGCTAAAGGTGATAGAACAGAAACAAAAAAAAGTGTGTCTTAAGAAAAAACAAAAAAAAAAAACTGCTGCACTATTAACTATGTGCGAGTTAATGTTCAAAAGAGGTAAAACTAATTGAGTGTCAGAACTGATGACAGACAGCTGTCTAAATCTGGAGGACCGTAAATGGCACTGCAGGTGAGAAATGCAACGCCACTGCATATGGCAACTCCTTCCAACCTCCAAAAGCACATTAACTTCCTTCCTTGAAACTGAAATATATCCTAAAGCATATCACTGTTCCGTTCCAGACAATATCTGATCAGAAACACACCTGCAACAAAACTGCACCAACAAGGAACTATAAGCAGCTCAAAAATGTATAAAGCCCTCTCTAAACAAAACTATTTGTGATTGGAGAAGGAGTTCTGGGGACAAGGTAATAAGAAGGTACCTGGGCATTTTTTGGACACCATCTGTAGCAGTGGAATCTGCAAAAACAAATGTGTATCAAATCAAAAAAAGTATGACAAAAGTATGATTAAAAAAAAAAAAAAAAACAAAACAAAAACAAAACATGAACATTAGGACTACAGGTATGCACCATGTACGGTTGATTTTAATATAAAAATAATTAATGTAAACATACAATATTAAAATAATTCAAATAACTGGCCGTTCAAAACCAAATAGGCTTTTATATCAAATAATATGAAATTTATATAACTTTTAGCATTTACAGTATATGCTAAGCATACACATCACTGGGATTTAAACCGTAATATTAGTGATTAGAATATTTAAATATTTTATATCTAAAGAACAAGATCTTAGCCAGAATGTTGTACAAAATCCATGTTGTACTATCATCCAAAAGGCACAACAGAAACGTGGAACTGAAAATTAAGTTTATTAAAATGATAACAAAGTTTCAGTATGCACATTCATCCTTCTAACTACTACAAATGTTATTATAGTATTTAACCCCAAATTAACCTCCATCAAGTAATGTTTTCATGAAAATGGAAAATAATATGCTTGTAAAATGTTATCTGTTCTTGTGAAAGAAACCGGTTACCAAAAAATGGAACCACAAGTCTGATAATTATGAGTGTTTTCTTGAAATGAAAATTCCACAGTAATGTTTTAAGCAACAAAGATAAAAGCTCCATCATCACCACAGCACCAGTCAGATCCAAAACTGAGCAATGATCTAATTAAAGAATTGTATTAGGGGTGCCAAAATGTTTTTTAAGCATGCAACAATAATATATGTAAATATTAATTCACATAATATTTAATGTTATGGCCAACAAATGATACATGGTTGATATACCATTCTGTACTATTGCCTATATTTAAACTGTACTTAAAAAAAAAACCTAAAAACAATTATTTTAAAAGCTACAGGAAAATTTAGCACAACAGTATAATTTACAATGTTAAAAATAGTATTAATTTTGAGATTCTCCTAAAGAGCGTGATTAACTGTTAATGTAGGTTATTGATATAATCTAAATATGAAACAGGACCTATTTCTAATTTAGTATCATATGGACTAATACCTTAAAAAAATAAAAATAAAAATAAATCACTGATATCAACCATTAATGGATACAATGCAAATATCTTGTGGATGCTGTAGAAGTTTTTTTTTCCACAACAATTCAACACTTTTTGATTACTATGCTAATAAAGATCAGTCATTCAGCACTCACCAAGGAACTTGCAGACACTGGCATGATAGAGAAGGTTAAGGACATCAGGGTATATATCTGGCAGATGTTTAAGGGACAGAAGTCTCCGTAGTTTGGAAGAGAAGGCCTTTCTGTGGAGCTGAGTCAGCTGCCTCTCCTCTGTGAGGGTGGTGGGCCTGAGCTCAACCCGATGCTCCTGCAGGACCTGGTCTATGAATGCACCTTGAACCTGAGAAAACAGCACCTCTTTGACCACCAACATGGGAATGAACACCGCACCGGCCCTCATGACATGAGGAAAGGGACATTCTCGGCTTTCAACATACTTTTGAAGTTGGAAGACCACCTTTTTAAGAGCCACTTCCATCTCATCACCTTTCAGCCATACCTCCCTCATTTTCGAGCCCAAGAGACAAGACACCTTCTGATCTTTGCCTGAGTCACGAAGGTCCAGTCTGCATAACCAGTCCCTGAGGTCCTGACATGGGGTTTGATTAACGCAGCAGTATATGAGTCTACAGAGAGACTGATGAAGCTCCATAAACTGGTGACGAGCATGTTTGCTGCTACTTATAATTGGCTTGGTCTCTAGTGGAGACTGAGGAACCTCAACAGGTTGGGTTACTGGAGCTTTCAGAACCTCAGGGATGACTATTTTAAAGTTGGCCAATTTGAGGCAATGAGGTGGGATTTTAGTGAGGGAGAATTTAGTCAGCACTGGAGGTGTTGCGGGCAACGTAGAAAATGGAATGTAGTCCATATTGTCTTTCACAGCAATCTCAGTCTTGCATGTGGCTAAAGATTCAGATTTTTCTACCAAGAAAGGATTGCTTTCTTCTTCAAAGTCACTCTTTACTATAACATGACAAGGAAGAGAGTCAGATGTATTCATGTCTGGCTCCCCTTGCTCCTCTTTGACCTCAGAACTGTCCTCCTGATGATTCATCTCCTCAGCAATGCTCACTTTCATTTCCGACTGACAAGCCGGTTCATCTGTATCCAATTTTTCTTTTTTGATCTTTACAGTCTCTGGCATTTCAACTGGAATGTCACTGTTAGCTGGTGACATCTGGGTGTCTTGTTTCAAGCTGAGGTCACTTTCACCTGAATTTGGTTCTGCATCACAGTTTTGAATTTCCGGCTCTTGTTTAAGCAGTGTCGCCTCAGGCTGTGGCTTGGGACTTTTTGAATTCCCTAGTGAAGACAACATGCCTGTAGCTTCGAAATATATTTTATAAGGAGCCAAGCTAAAAACTTTATTAATAACTGGCATGGGTGGGGAGGATGGTGACTGAGGCTCATTATCTGACAATACATGGGTTGTGTCAGTTTTTTGCTTTTTACTGACCATGTCCGTTTCAAGTTCCTCTCTGGGCCTTTTAGCTAATACATCTTTGTCAGCTGGATCTGAAACACAATGCCTTATCTTAAGTACATCTTCACAGGAGTTTGTGGGAAATTCTTTGGAACTGTCTACAATAAAGCTAGTTTCAGACATCTCTGAGTGTTCAAGGTTAGTGGTGTTACTGAGACGTCTGTAGTGGGCCGGAAAAGGATGGAAAGCCCCAGTGGTTCCAGGCTGTTTGCAAAGCTCCCGAGGGGAGTCAGGTGTCTGCACCCTTCGTATGGAGAAATCAAGTGGTCGCTCTGATTGATGGACTGGGAAAGGTGGGTGTGGCTTATTATGCATTGGTGCTTGGTTACTATTAAAATGCATCCTATACGAATTATAAGTAGGATATTTTGGAATTATAGGATGGTGTGGGGTACAACAGAACAGGATGGTGACATCAAGTCAGCTCGAGGGGAATGGAACTGACCCATGTGATGATGCTGAGCATGCTCATCTGTAATAACATTAGGATTCGCTTGGTAAGCCTCGTGGTGACTCTGAGGGTAATAGACAGTGGGACATGGAGGCATTGATGTGTATTTGGATATGCGAGGATGGTCCTGATATATTTTCGAAGGAACTCCATGGTGTGCCAATGTCCTTGGGTCATAAGTGTGGGGAAGACCCTTGTATATTTGTGGGGAACTGGGGCACGTTGGCAGTACTCTGGTGTGGAACCAATAAACTGATGTGCAGTGTTGTAAGAATAGCTCGGTTGCATTAAAGAAAGTGACCTTCTTGTCTCATTTGATCTAATACCATGGTAACTCTCAGTCTTTCCATCTTTTATTCCCTCCGCGCCGTGCTCTAACTGCAAAACCCTTTGTTGCGCCAATGCCTCCTGGCCCTTTTTATGCAGGTAAGCCAAGCGACTGAAATGAGCAGCCCATTCGTCATCATAAATGCGAGGGGACATCCTTTGTGGTCCATGTTCCACACCGTAGTGCCCTGCAGTGCATCCACGCTCAGTACAGCAGGGGCTATGCCCATATATCGGTTTTGGAATAGCCAACCCAACACAGCTTTCTGCATCTGATCCTCCAGTGTGACTCTTGGGAACTGCCACTGGAGAGATGACTCCAGCCGCCCTGGGACTGTGCTGTCTGGGACTGCTAGCATAATAGGCCAACCTTTGCTTGGCTGCCAACTCTTGCGGTACAGCACAGCGTCCACCACCAGCATCCACAGGGAAGGAGACTTTATCAGGCCTGTAAATGGTTGGAACTGGAATTGAACCCTCGGTGGCTGATGAGTGGATCCCTGGGCTCGGCCCATTTCTAATGCAGGTTTTTGAAGGACCCCATGGAGAAGGAAAGTCAAGTGCATCTTGTCCACCAAGAGAGTATGGGTAGTACGCTCTGCTGATTGGCAGAGCTTTGTCATGGGAATATTGTGGAAGACTGTCAGCTTTAGGGAGCCCTGTGGGGACTACAGAGCCCATTGCACCTTCCATATTACTTTGAATTAGAGGGTCGATGCAGCTCCGTCCCTGCTTACTGTTCATCTTGGACTGCCGACTCTGGCTTGACCCAGCTAAATCATAGCTATAGAAGAAAGTAAGAACAACAGTTCAGTTTTAGAGTTTATATGTTAAAAAAATAAGAGTTATCAATGCTCTACAGTCATCTGAATAAAATTTTATGCAAACAGTCACAGCCACACTTCATCTATGTGGTTTATCTATTTAGCAATGTGGTTGTCAAAAGTCGCCTGACTTTACAGTTCTTTATTCTATTTCCACAAGTATCATGTGACAGGTTGCTTTAAACATTAGGGAGACATATGTGAGCAGTAACCACAACAAGAAAAAGCTGTCACTTTTCTGCTTCACAAGTCAATTAGGTGTGAATATGTACAAATGTTCTGTCATATGCATTTTGAATTCATTTAGGACAGAAGAAAATATTTAGAGAGATAATATTATATACACACTCATATGTTTTAATCTTTCTGCTTCACAAGTCAATTAGGTGTGAATATGTACAAATGTTCTGTCATATGCATTTTGAATTCATTTAGGACAGAAGAAAATATTTTAGAGAGATAATATTATATACACACTCATATGTTTTGATCTTTCTTCGATCAAAAACCCTTACTGGACTTTTACTACTATACACCATTTTAAAGGTGTTCACCTAGAGGAAAGGTGTAAACATCCTCTGGTGACGTTCCTAATGAGAAAAGAGAGCATAATGATGCTCACAGGAGGGCAACACTAGGCTTGACAGTGGCAGTGAAGGTGGATTTAAGCGGTTTATCAGTGGTGGAGACAGCCAGTCCCCAGATGAGTCTACCCAGAGGTATAAAAGTGATGAAACAACCCCAACATCTTTCAGCATACTGTGGCTGCGTGTCAAAACCTAGTGACCTGCCTTCCTAGTCAGCAGCATCAATAGTCGCATGGAACATTTGGAACGCGCCCAAATATGCTGCACGTGCCTATGATGCCATTGCAACACAAAAGCGTCATGTCTGTTAAAACCCGAAACCTAACAGTTATCAAATGTTATCAAAAGTACGCATCAACATTATACAGCGCGACGCACACATCATCGTAAACTGAGGACAATTCTCTATTGTGCGCGCGAAGCGAACATGCAAATTCGCTAATGCAAATCTGCGTTAAGAAAAAAAAAAAAAAACACATTTGGGGACGTTTTGAGTATTTTGGTTAACTTCCGTCAACATTAACCTTAATATGTTTATCACACCTCTTTACACTGGGCTGAAACCAACGCCACAAAGAGCACGAGATATCGTAACTCAACATACATTTGAATAAACCGTGTAAAGAAAAAATATGTAGTACACAGCTGTAGCTGAAACGTAACATACTTTAAACCCGTGCCAAATACAGTTGTCAGCTTTCTTCTCTGTATTGACCATGTTAGTATCTCATCTCTTCGTCGATCTTAGACAACGCGTTTACGATCTAATCATCCTTCCAGAAAACTTTCGTTTATGCGGGAACACTCACCTCGCGCGCTGAGTATCCTATCCGACCGCACCAATCCATGACAACCGAAACACCCCCAAAGCATAACCCAAACAATCTGGACGCGGATGAAGTATCGTAGCAGAGAGTAGATAGAAGCATGTTTTAACGCCTCTGCTTATTTTCCGAAAGGTTACTTCAGTCAAAGTATGTCGGTAGCAGCACGTCTAGCCAATGGGTGGACGACAATGAAACAGGGCGGGGCATCAACGCACAGGCGGCAGCAGTTAAACGAAGCGAGAGAGATAGGCTGCATTTTTTACATGAACGTGAAACATTTTAACTTAAATGAACGCTTTAATGAACGCTCACGGCATAGTATAGTATATTTTTTACAGCCTGGAAACAGTATGAAGGAAATCAGGAAACTGGTCTCATTTAGGCTTCGGGCCTCTATGATTTATAGCCTACTGCATGTTTCACTTCAGCAGCTTTACTGCACCAGTCACAGTAGTACAGTGATTTAAGTGAAGCACCCAAGTGCGCATTGGTAATACAGACTGAAAAGAGATTTGGAAGTGTGTTTTGTTAGATGATCTGCATGAATCTGTTTTGTTGCATTAACCAATAAAGACTGACATGGCATTGAGACAAGATTCATTTGAAAAATAAGGGTTTTCTTCTAAACAAACCATTGTATATTTAGTACAATTGTAAGCCGAGCATAAATGTTCGTTTTTTTCTGATTCGTTATATATTTTGCCATGGTTACACTTGCACTGAGTAAAAGAAGCAGTTTTAGACAATCTTTTACAGAAAGTTAGGTAATGCCCAAAAATGTCTGTGAAAAAAATCTTACATTTTACATTATATTCTTATTTAAATCTGCATTTTAATTCAGTATAGATCGTGTGATCAGCAAAACAAATTGAGTGAAAAATTTGACAAAAAAATAGCTTTTTTTTTTTTTTTTTTTTAATGCCTTAGCGTACATTGTCACACAACTCAGCTCAACCTGATGGCAAAAACCTCTCACTGTCTGTAAACAGAATACAAAAATATTTACAGAATTTAAAATACCAAATCTATCTTCCCATTTTAAATAATTATTTAAAAAAGTGTCTGATGAAGTAAAGTGAAAATGTCTGATTAGCGTAGGCTATATATATATTTTTTTGCTACACTGGGAAATACTGTAAATGTGCTGTAGATTGATTACTATTTAGTGATTTATAGTCACTTCAGTGGTATAAATTAACAGTGGTTTTAACAGGAAACTGTACTAATTAAAAAAAAAAGTTGTTAGTACTATCAGCAGCGCCTTAACAGCCATGAGCTACAAACATATCCTGTAGGCCTATATGTGGTTTGTTATGCTTAAAAAAAAACCATTCACCAATATCTGTGTGGAAATATCACTAACTGTCAGTTTTGAGCTAGTAAAACCTTGCCTTGGTTGTTCAGCTGAAAAGAAAATGTACTTAGACAAACTGGACTCCTTTGTCAAGCTTCTTCAACCATTATGTCACTCATGGAGGAGTCAAAGTACCAGTCAGTACTTGACATAGAAACTGACCATCACGTTTTGTCGCCTGTTCTTCTTTGCAAAATAACATCAAAAAGTTCCAGAAATTATAACTTTATTTCGACACTTATTTTTACAATGAACACTTTTTAATATCAGATGCAGAAACTGAGAGTTTGTGTGACAAAAGACTTTATATGTTAAAATATGACAACAAAGCCGCACTGCGTCGAAACATTTAACCATTACGCTGGCAACCCGAGCTTTCACCAAAATAGGGCATATACTTGTATATTTTATATCCGCATGTATGTTGTTTTATATCCTTGTATGTTTTATATCCATATAAAACATTAATAAACATTTAGTAAATAATGGGCTTATAATTTCCTAGTTTGGCTTACACTGACTCTACAACGTTATACATGAGTGATAATAAAAGCACACCACATTAGTATCTATTTAATGTGTGGAATTATAATTATAGCTGATTGATTTATGTAGCCAATTAAAATTAAAATGAAAGATTAAAAGCCAATATTGAGAAGAAAAGAATAATGCAGAGGAATACATTAGAGGCCGAACGAAGCAGCTCTGTAACTAGCAGGTCTTTGTGTTTTATTTTATAAGTGATTTAAAAACACTTTTGAACGCTGGCATCCTTCCACATTTCTGTGTAGAGGAATGTAACACTTCCCTTTTTATCTATCCTGAGACACAGATGTGTCCAGTCATCCTGCTTATTCTGACAAAATCTTCAGAACAATGGATCACGTTGACCTAAAAAGAATGTAGAACTAAGAAAGATATAAGAAAATGAAACAGGAAATTAGATATCATGATTCTCCCATGACCAGGAATGACACAAGCATGCCTTAAAGGGTAATCTTCAAACTGACACAACCAAAATGTTCAAGAGTCAAACCTTTGTGTAACTAAGTAGCTTACGCTCATGTTTTCCTTGACAAAGTTACTGAGTTGCAACCAGCCCCATCACCCCCTGTTAGGACTCATAACAGTGCTGATAGGTAGTCCAAACATTGCCGGCGGGAATGATAATACCGCGTTTTAATGTTTACACTGAAGGGCCCTCGCTTATCAGGAAGTTGGTGCCGCTAAAAAAATGGGAGGTTTATGTTTATCTACAGTCAAACTGATTGGAGTATGAAATGTAATAGTCATTATTATTTTCAATGCACAAAAGTGAAAAAAAGTTTCACATCCACTGTGTAAAAGAACATTTACACAATGGATGAGAACATTCCCACATTATATGGGAAGAGGAATCCAGAAAATGGTGAAACTGCATTGTCACATTAATTTTGTAATACTACTGTTGTTTTGTTCATTGAGCTTTATTTTTTATATATATATATATAAAATATTTTGTAAAATCCAAAAACAAAAAAAAACTACAACAGCCCACCTTTTCAAGATCCCACCTTTTTTGTACTGATATATAACTTTGAGGTACTAATATGCACCCTTTTGGGGTAAATAAAGTTTGTGTACCAGCTTTTGTATCTGTTTTATGTGTGTGTAGCCTTATTTTTGACATTTGGAAAGTCACAAATGAACATATAACAATACAATAAGCGTATGAAACTTCAAACTTGTAAGACTTTCTTTCTTTTGTGGAACACAATATAAACAGTGAGATCCAATGCAGTTAAGCATACTTGTCTCTTAGGGGTGCAAAACGTTTTCTGAACAATTATATATAATTATATCATGAATTGCTAATAAGTTTGTGCACTTCCAATTCATATGTAAGAGATATGCTGGAAATACTTGATCCACACCATCCCTCAGAAAGATTCAAACTATTTAAAAAATGGTAATGTACAGAAATTAACATCTATTAAAAATAAGTGTATGAATGTGAGATCTTCTGGAAGGAACATTTCCTGCTTTCACTCAGTATGTTCCATTACCTCCTTGTCTTTGCAAAGGTCAAGAGCTTTGCTGTCAATATGCATGCTAGCATCAAAGATATTGTATCATCTTGTATAATAAATGCTGAAGGGTAAACATGCATGGCCAATAACTTCTGCTCCACTTCCTTTAATTACAGAAACCCTTATGAAAATTGCTCTCTGTAATCACAGAACGATGTCTTAAGTATCTGACCCAGATAAGCAAAAGTAAATATTGCTTGGAAGGACAAAGTTGCTTTAATTCATCACCTCACACACATAAATAAGGTACATCAGTTATCCATTTACTTAAACTGTTGCACACGACTATTTACTACAGAACAGACCTCTATAGTAGATATAGCACAAATGATTTACAAACCCTCTTCAAATTTAAAGAGATAGATCACTCAGAAAATACATGTTCGGACATCATTTACTCACCCACGTGTCATTCTAAACTTGTATGATAAAATATGATGTATCCTTTTAAAAAATTCTAGCTCTAGTTTTACACTATAATGTGAGACCAGGCGAATCTATAGGATTCTTTAAAGTCAGATTTTTTTTTAAGGAATCTCTGCATTTCAGATTTGATGCAACACAGATGGCAGAGATAACGTATTCCAGCTGTCTGTTGTTTATTGAAGCCTGTCGTCTTTTTTGAGTTAATGGTT
The DNA here is from genome assembly GCF_018831695.1 of Puntigrus tetrazona. NCBI lineage: Eukaryota > Metazoa > Chordata > Actinopteri > Cypriniformes > Cyprinidae > Puntigrus > Puntigrus tetrazona. The sequence goes on from NC_056716.1 coordinate 25,934,590, forward strand.
GGCCATAATTGGTACAGGAGGCCAGAACTAGGTCATTTATTATCTGAATCTATATTGTATGTTTACTTCATAATAAGTGATATCTGGAGTGAATCAGATACATGCACGCAAAATGTTTTAATCACTACTGTGTAAGTGTATTGTAATTGTTGTGCAATTTTTATTCCTTTTATTTAGCTATTTATTCATTTTCTGGAAAGAAAACATGAAAGTTCCCCATGAACAAAAGATTTAATTGTTAAGACAACAAAGACAAGACTCCTGCAAAATACAATAAGAAAGACCTGTTGAGAGTGATACAGAGTATAATCAAAGGACCAAAATGTATTATATTGGAAAAATACACCATATATACTAACGTATGTTAATTATTGAGTAAATAGTGGACTAACGGTAATATATAAGACAAATACCCTATGAACGCTACAGTATATCTGTTAACTGTGTATGATATTTTACCCCGCCGAGACTGCCTCTACATAGCCTAGACAAGTTGATGTCCTCGGTAAGACCCCCTGTTCCCTAAGGGATGGTCTTTCCTCAGAAGCAGAGTCTCTGCAGGATTTCCTACAATGCCTTGTGCTTCAGTTTCCATGGTGTTATGCATTAATGCTGATCAACAGATGGCACCAGGAGTTCTTTATATAAAAGCCTATAAGACAAGACGAAAACAATGCTGCTAGATTATCCAAGTCAATTCCCAGCTAACAAAAATATTTTGCTAACATTCCCAGCGAATTAGCAAAATGCTATTTCTGCATGTTCACAACCATGTTCCGGTGTTTTGAAAGCTTTTTTTCTTCGTTATATACAAACGTTATGGGAAAGTTCCGTTTTATCACTTTTGAATGTTTTCTTTAAAAACATAAAAACATTATTGAAACAACATTATTTTTAATATTATCAGAAGAACCTTCGAGACAAGCTTTAGCCAAAGTTCTAAGAATATTTTCTATTAGCTACGTTGTTCTGGCACTTATACACTAAATATATTACATAAATATAGCCATTTTATCTAAACAGGGAAAAATATTCAGAGGGAGAAGCTAATGTGATGGCTGTGAAAAAATAAAACCAGTTCAGGTGTGGGGGTGGGGTGAGATGATTTTTTTGATTCTGAAAAAAAAGGATGCAAAATAACCCTGATGTTCTTCATGTGGTGCTTTGGAAGTTGTAATATTTGATGCCTCAATCATATTTTTATTTAACCGAAATACAAGCTGTAAGGTGTTTTACAGTTACGGTTAAGAAATATCTTGAAAATAACCATCTACGGACAAGGAAGAAAACAATGGAAAAACTAATGTTAGGAGATAGGAAAATTCATTTTGTGGCTCTTTGGTCGGCACATTCCTCTTAAAGGAATAGTTCACATTTCAAAATGAAAATTTGCTGAAAATGTACTTACCCTCAAATCATTAAAGACGTTGATGGGTTTGTTTCTTCTCCATATTTGGAGAAATTTAACAATAGTTAGTTTCTTCATATTGCCTAGTAATACATTTTTAATATGAACTTAAGAATAAATTCACACAAGTGAGTTAGAGTTAACTGAATGTGTTATAAATAATTTATAAATAACGTAAACCTAGATTTATGAATGCTGTTGAACTTTTTAGTTTACGATACCCAACACATAAAACCGTTTTATTCTCAGACGTTTCCTGCCATCGGTTAACAGCTGTACCTTTTTAGCAGCAGCAGCAGCAATCGTGCTTCTTTGCATGTGTTTACTTTAACCGTGCGATATGTTTAGTATGAGTGATGAAACCGTGCCAGCTCAGGAGCTACAGTCATCAGGAGCCATGAGTTCACTCATCTGTAGAGTTACATCAGCCATGTCTGTATTACCTCTCAGCTGCCTGGGGAAGAAGCACCAAGGGCCTGTCAGCATCCCCAAAGGACTACGAGCAGGAAATGTGACAAGTGTTTACTCAACCTTAGTGACACCTTCAACATCAAGCAATCTGTTGGGGTACACCTGAGCCCCATGTGTGCATGCGAGTCCTTTTTGCGTGTGGTTTAAATTCATACCTTAAATTTTACATGACAATAAAACATAAGGTATAGGCATGGACAAAAACTGTTATAATATTATAATTGTTTTATTTTGCTCTGCGTCGTGGAGGGGACGTCATTTCACCAGAATTGAGCAATATTTTAGTTCTTGATGTTTCGCAAAATATGTTTCCCATGTAGTTTCCTGTCACTCCTCCACAAAGTGCATTTCAGTGAACTGGCCTTGACTAACACAGATCACAACCCACACTGGACTAAAAATATTTCACTCTCGTTTAGCATGCAAAGAGATAGGTGCCTCCGCTGCATTACACTCAGTTGATTTCACTCTTCCAACACCTGCTTGAGGAACATTTCCCCTCCTTCCGGAGAACCTGTTTTTAAAGTCAGACTTGGCAGCCAATGACAAGAGGACACCGCATCAGACTGGAGACTGTGTGTAAAGCAGCACTGACTACATCTGATGACAACACCTCAGCTGCTTTGCTAAACAAATGAGGATGAACAAGTGTTTTGATTAAATGTTAAAATTTTATGTGCCAGTGTATGAATCCTCTCCCATTATGACTGACCCAACAGCTATAGATTCATTCATAAAAAGTAATTTAGCATGTTTAGTGAGTAGCCACTGTTTGGGAATGTTTGAACACACACACATATACATATATGCATGTTCTGGAGAAATTTTTCACCGATTGTTCAGTGAATGTTCACATAAGCTGTTCATCCCTATACACACATTAGCAGGATGTTATCTATCCTCTTAAACTGCAGTGACATAGAAACACCCTTTGTTCTAACCCCAATGTCAGGCATGTGTGTTGACTAGACCTTTATGAATCTTTTACCTTGAGGAAAAGACACAAAAAGAATGCTTGAGGATGAGGGAAACAATTATGTAGACAGAGTAGACAATCAAGCCATTAATACTATATGCCATTTAGGTGCAAAATTAATGTGTTCAATTTAACAATTAAAATACTTAAAATACCGACAAAAATCATTTCTGATCATAATCTGGTGTACTTCCCATGACCACTATCTATCATATTTGTCTCTGCAAAGTCCATTGAAGGCTGGAATGATATTACTTGGGGAAGGTAATTCTAAAAATGTGCATAAAAATAAAGGGAACTTAAAAAGTCAGGGCAGATGACATAGCCCCAAATGTTGCATTTTAGAAACTGTAACATTTCAACACTTTTAGAAATAAGAAGATATATATATATATATATATATATATATATATATATATATATATATATATATATATATATATATATATATATATATGCTTTTGCTCTCTGTATATTTTAGCCAAATGAGAATCAAGGTGGTTAACCACATATGATTAACACATGGAACACATTTCTAACAGTAACAGGATATGTACCTAAACAAAACAATATTTGAAGGTGTTAAGTGCATTAGTATCTTCTAGCACAATCTGAGACTATTTTCATGAAAATCTCTCGCTGCTGTTGTGGTCAGAGGCCCCTCACTCAACCTCTGAGGCCCTCGCTGGGTGAAAGGTCACAGAGAGTACATGCATGCCAACACACTTAAAAACAGTTAAGACTGCTATGGCCTTTTTATTAGAATTTCTTGGGTTTATATTTAATCAACAAGATTTTAAAAAAGTCAGAAGTGTAACATATAAAGATAGACATCTTATTTTTCATTCTGGGAATTTTTTTTTTTTTTTATATATATTTTTATTAGGAAAAGGGCTTCCATAAATAATCTCTTCATCACTGATATGTTTAGTCCGAGGTCTTTGGGGATGTTTCTGGACTGTATTGTTTGACATTTTCTACAATAGTTGAAACCTCTGCCATGGCGCCTTTACCTGTGAAGAAAGCAAGACTGGAATGTAAGACGAGGCAAAACACAAGAAACATTAATTCATTAAGTCCTTCTTTGATCAAAGAGCAGGCTTATCTAAGCCTGCCAGACTCCATCTGTTTGATCTTCAGTTAACGAATAATGCATGAGTGATTTCACACATTGATGAGAATTTTTTATCTGTTCCATTTTCCCTTATCATTGCAACTGCCTTATAAATGCCATGCACTTTCTTAGAGGATACCTTCATCTCCACAGACTAGTTTTTTGGCAATGCATGGTATCTCAATGTAATAAAGCTTTTAAGTGTGGCCACTTGCTGCGCGGTGATAGGGTGCTGCCACATGGCTGTGTTCATAGCAGGACAGAAGAGCAGAGGACGGCTGGTGTCCCAGGCACGCACCACACATGTCTGTCATCAACAAAATGGATACTTAGATACTAATGCATCAAAACATATTTATACAAAATGCCACAACAATGTAATCAATGCACGACCTACCAGGAGGTTGTCACATATTCCGCTGGCAATTTTACCAAGTGTGTTGGCATCCAGTGGAGCAATTACTAGAAGATCTGCCCAGCGTCTAAGTTCGATATGTAGCACAGGGTCAGAGCGATTTGTCCACATCTAGCACAGAAATATAAAGAAAGCCCTTATCAGTAGCCAATCTGGCTGTTGATGTAACGCCACAGCAGGAAAAAAATATTATGTTGTTCTCTGAAAAGTGAAAATGCACCGCTTCCTCTTCAAAGGCTGTACTTACCTCCCACTCATCCTTATCTGTGTACACACGGACAGGGACTTCATTGATATCGTAAAATGAGTGGCGTGGTCCGTGGTGACCACACGGACATCAACCTAGAGAACAGAACAGAAAAAATAACCTTGATGCAAAATTCACTCAAATTTAAATAATTATAAATTCACAATAAAAAGTATGAAAAAACAAAAAAACAAAAAAAGTATGAAAAAATACACATGAAGTTAAAGGATGTTTTATATATTTATTTATCTTACTTATTTCCAAATTAATCATTAAAACAAACAAACAACAAAATGTAATCAGGAAAAAAAATGCAATATCGATTTGAATCAAAATAAATTATTTACAATTACAAAAATGATAGATAGAAACTATAAGAGAACTAGCATAATTTTCATATTTTAAAAAAATGTTCACTAGAAATTCATATATATGGTCATATTAGAATATAGTGTTGTAACAAATAGCACTCTCTAGTGGATAAATGTGTGAAATGACAGTGACATTATGAACATAATAACCTCACCGACAGCAGTGGGTCAAATGTGAAATCATGCAGAAACTTTTTGCACTATGTCTGAATAAACATACACTTACCCCTGGAATCTCAAGTAGTTGAGTTACCAACAAAGGCGCCTTTAGTGCAGCTACACTGCCGGTCAAACCAACTAAAACATGAAATTGTCTACCATCTCTTTGCAAGTCCAGTTGTATATTATCAGATTCAGATTTCTGCTGCATCATATAAGTAATATTCTTATTAACTATATAAGACTTTTAGATTTAGTTAGTTTCCCCTGTCTAAAGTATTTCTCTTGCGAGGTATGACATTTGTATAATTCATATTTGAAATGTAGTTAGGTTGAGACATTTTATTGGACAGTTACACCTCACACATTTAAGCAGCGGTAAATCTACAGCCAGTGCATGTCAGCCGCGGCTCATTCTTCAAGATTTGTCTACTTCCGTAAACATTAGAGCTGTTGCGCACATCGTCACAGCGCCGTCGCTGGCTGGAGACACCTAGTAAAACAACGTATGAAGCTATCAAATGGATAATATACCTACATATTAGATGATGTACGCCTTTATTTGTAAAAATGAAATATAATTAAAAATGCATAAAAATTTTTTTGTGCTTTGTGCTACCCACAGTACTGAGGGAAGTTCGCGCATAGGCTGTTAAATATCGTAAATATTTTATACTACATATAATAAAAAACAATGAATTGATGGTTTTGTTTTGTACACAGTATATATTTCTTGTCGTTCGTTTGTTCGCCACGTCATTCGCAGTGGTTTGTGGGTAGCGTAGTTCATTGTCTTGCACGTTTTATGTATTTTTCTTTAAATCGATGTTTAAATGCTGCAGCTTGTCTCGGAACAGGGTGGTTTGATTTAAGGAGTGAAACGTTTTACCTTTTGTAATTTATTTATAATACATTGTACACTTCCGTAATTTGAACAAGTGGGCGGTGAGTGTTGCGGTCGTGACACATGCACGCACGCGCACTCGAAGAATATTCTGGACAAATGACAGAATCCTTGGAAACGTCTTCCGGATGCTTGTTGCAAGATTTACATCGCCCGTCATTCATTGTTAAATCTGAGTAAGGCGCGTTATTTAATGTGAATATTTGCGATGCGGGCTCTCACACCTCACGTGTACTGGGCGCAGCGGCATGGGGAGATATACCTGCGAGTGGAGATCAGTGATGCACAGGTAAGAAAAACTTGTTTTGGGGCAATTATTACATAGTAGCCCTTTCCGTATTCTGTTTTCTTTTCGCTTTTTATTTATATATATATATATATATATATATATATATATATATATATATATATATATATATATATATATATATATATATATGCCAATCCAGATCGAATGTTACAGAACTGTATGAATAATGTTAAGTTGTATATCAATAGATTGATATGGTGTTGAATAACAATAGCCTCTGTAGGTCTGTTGACATCAAGTCTAGGTCACAGAGAATAAAAATGAAGATTACTGAATGGGAGATCAGGACTTGATCCTGCTGGACCTACTAACCATCTGGCCCGGTTACAATGATAGAGCATGTTTTATTTACAATCCAGTTTCTGACACAGGAGGAGCATCTGCCCCTTTCTCCTTAATTGCTTTTCAAAGCAGGTTTGACCAGTCCTCTAAATTATTGCTATTGCTGTGGTATGGTGTTAAAATGGTTGATGTGACTCTCTTCTTGCAAATAAATGTTAAAACAGTTAAGAAAGCTGTTACATTGTTTACATTAGTATGTCTTCAATAAGTCAGAAAGGCAAAAAATTTTTTTGGCATTTTAATTGGCAACCCTGAAAACACAAGCCCCAAAAACCAGTGGTTCTCAGACATTTTTCTTATTCCAGGATGCCCCATTGCTGTGTATGGCTATACCAATATGGCTAGGAACAGCTATCTGCAGATAAAAGTGCTATATTGTGCTCATTTAATAATCTAACCACTTAAGGGATTAAAAAACAACATGGAATATCAATAATCAGCTCACGTAAATGTGTTTTTTTATTGCAATCCATTCATTACTGATGCTTTATTATTATTACAAACTGTGTATTATAATATCCATTTGATGCGTGGTGCATTTAAGGGCATTTTACTGATGAAACAGGCGGTGGGAGGAGGAGCTTAAAACTTTACTTCACACTTCTTTGTACTCGTTTTGTCTCTGTCGCATAGAATCTCAGTATTGGCGTAGAAGAGAACATTCTTCAATTCAAAGGTACATTTCGTGACTAACATCTGCTAGTTGCTCGTTCTCTTTGGTTGTTTGACTCTCATTCTACTCTTTTAGGACAAGGGCATGGAGCAAAAGGAGAAAATGAATATGAATTCAGTCTGGAATTCCTAAAAGCCGTTAAACCCGAGGTAACCGCCATCCTTCTTTACACCGTTGTGAGAATTTTGTCCGGTTGCACAACGAAGAAGCGGGAGGAACGTGAAAATGTTTGTGTTCACAGGTGAAACACAAATCCACCCAGCGGCAGGTGAATATCACAGTAAGGAAGAAGGAGCACGTCTGGTGGGACCGACTCACTAAACAAGAGAAGAAGCCACTGTTTTTAGCACCTGATTTTGACCGCTGGCTGGATGAGTCAGATGCAGAAATGGAGCTCAGAGAGAAGGTGAGAAGGTTTACTAATATCCAAAAACTTGTTTGCTGTACTTCACAGTAGTGCTTCACAGTCTGATGCGTTAAACTGTTTATGCACACAGGAAGAGAAAATAAACAAAATCAGCATTGAGTCGAGGGTTCGTAAGGACCGTGAGTATATATTAAATTTGAAGTAAACACATTGGGTCAGCTTGCCAAATAATACCCATGTATTTATTACTCTTTTTATGCTTATGTGTTTACAGCTTTTCTTGGCTTGAAAAGGGTTTCTCTTTATGTACAACTTGGTCCAGTTCCTCGGTTATTCCTGGATATTTGTTAACATGACTGTACGTCTGTTCATTCTTGGGCAAGGTTAGTCCAGTTTTTCAGCTTCATTTTGTAAGCAGTTTAAATATACACTTCTGCTTTTTAGCTGTTATTATTGTGTGGAGAAGCTTCTCATTTGAATTTTTTTAGAAGGCCTGCAGGTCTGTTATGCAAATTTTTGTATGTGTGTGTACATATTTATATTATGAAATATGAGCAGTTTGAAACATGTTGTGTGAAAAGCTGCTTTTATTGGTTTGGTGTAAAGTGCTGTTTCAAGTGTGAAAACATAGTTGTCTATCTCAGTATGGTCTTTACTGTTTTTTCTAAACCCAACAGATTCATTCTATGATACATTCCATACCATTGCCGACGTGATGTACTTCTGCCAGATGCTGGCAATAATGGAGGTTATTAATCCTGCTATTGGGTTGGTTAAGACTGGAGTCATGCCTGCTTTCATTCAGGTGTGTCTGGTGCATTTTCACGTTTTTGTAACCAATCCAATGCACTTACATACTGCTTTGAATAATCAATTCTATGCTAGTGAATACTTGCATTTCTCTTGTTAAAGGTGATGGGGAGGAACTTCATCCTTTTTGTCATATTTGGCACATTAGATGACATGCAGAACAAGCCAGTGGTCTTTTTCGTTTTTTATCTGTGGAGTATGATTGAGATATTCAGGTAATTAATAGTGTGTTACATATGCACGTTTTTTAAAAGAGCAGTTTCTGCTGTTGGTGAGGTTACGTAGGAGTTTGTGTGAGGGTAGCTTACATTCTTTATCTACAGGATATCCTCTTATCATTTTAACTTCCTATTTGCACTCGTTAGTTTGCTGAAATGTATTTTCTCTTTCTAAAATATGCAGAAATTAGAACCTAATTTGAAATTACAGCAACAGAATTATGTGTATGTGTTGGTTAATGATTTTAGGCAGTTTTTATAATCTTTGCTTTCATCAGTGAAGTGGTTTCTGTACAGTCACAGTTTATCCACACTTCTTCCGCTGTTACTCTCTTCCTGTGGGCTCACACTACTTATCACTTAGGAGACACTCATCCGTGTGCAAATAGTGAAATGGCAGAGTACCTCAAAACTAGGGCTGAAAGCAATCAAACTAGTTCATATGACAATATATAAATAAGAATACATATGTCTCTTTGTTAGTATAAAAGACTTAAAAGAACAAAAATCTTGCATTTGTAGCTTTAAAATGAACCATAGGTATCCTTTCTACATGCTGGCCTGCATTTTGTAAAAATGGAATGGAAGTTGTTGACGGAATGGAAGTTGTTGAGATACACCATATGGATACCGCTGTATCCTCTCGGAGTTCTAGCTGAAGGTATGAGTTCATAATCTGTAGATTAACCCTAACAGAAAAAAACATGATAGGCTGTTCATGAGAAAGTGCGACATTAATGTATAATGTACAAGTGTAATTGACAGCTTTTCTTTTTCTCCCTTATATTATGATCAGCTGTATGTGATCCAATCCATCCCTATCTTTGATGAAACCAAACTCCTCAGTATTCCTCTGCCTAAAGCCATTGGCACCTCTCTCAGCTTTTCCTACATCCTGCAGCTTTACCTGGTGATCATGTTCTTGGTAAGGTCCACAAAATGCATGCAAAAAAATGATTCCAGATTCAATGTATTTTTAATAGACATTTTAAATTAAAGGGGTTACATGATGTGATCAAGTTTTCGTTTCTCTTTGGAGTGTTACAAGCTGGGCACAGATTAGATCCCTAAAGTTGCAAAGGTTAAAGTTACAAAACCAAAGAGAATCTTTCTGATTTGCCATTTAAACACACCACCACTTCTCTACATCAGCGGTTTTTATTTTTTCATAACACCGCCCAAATGTTTACGCCAAAAAGGCAAAACTATTATTCTCACTGTAGTGTTGCTGCTGCCGCCATTTTATGGAGATGCTGTGTTAAGCTGTAAAAAGTGAAACTACTTAGTAAAGCCAGTTCTTTGATTAGTTTTCAAATGTAGTGGCAGTTAATACATACAGCTGTAGATCACTGTGACAAGCTACGCAATATCACATTCAGTTGTGTGGGTGATTCCTTTGCATCATGAGGACTAGAAATCAGGGGTTAGGTTTTATTAACAACACTGTAACAGCTGAACCCTGAAATTAGAGTGTGTTCAACACATTTACAGAGAGCCGATTCCTAAAACCTGCAGAGCAGCCTATGCTGGCTGTGCACAGAAACTATAAAGTGAGACAATTTCAATGTTGCAAGTTGCTCACAATCTGTAAGCAAGTTACACTTTCTTGTTAAAAGAAACTATAGAAACTACTGTTACTATTCAAACTCGAGTTTTGAGCAATGTAGAGTTATGCATTTTGTTTGTAGATTCTCAGATCACGAATGTAGTTTTATGTTTACATGGCGCGATGCAACGTGGCGTGTAAAAAGACAAGTAGTAAGTCATTATAATCAGAAGTTATATCCACATTGGATGCAAAAAAAGCCTCAATTGTAACGCACTGGACAGCTGGTCGAGCACACCTTGCTTTTTTAGTACGATGAGCTTTGTACAGATTGACCCGTTTCAGGAAGGTAGGGCTTTTACAGATTTTTTTTGTGGATTTTTTTTTTTTTTTTTTTTACTTTAAACCACATAAACATTTCATTTCACCAAATACACAAAGTAATGTTTTTTTTTTTTAGCAACATCATATGACCCCTTTAAGTATAAATTGCCATTACAGTTTCATAACATAGGAAATTTAAAAATATTAATAATACTTCCTGGCTTTCCATGACTATGAGTACCCTGTAAAAGAATATAACTGCTATGCAATAAAAAATATTTTTGACAATTTCAGGGCTGTTTATCAACTTCCGCCATCTCTTCAAGCAAAGGATTAGACGGTTTCGCACAAAAAAGAGGAAAGCCAACTGAGGGAAAGGGAAAGCCACGATTCACTCTCCATGTTTATCTGTTTTCTTTGATTTAATTTGCAGACAAAATTTTCTTTATTGACTTTGCCCTCCGTCACAAAGAAGTCATTACTGAGGGAAAACTATATCTCTTCTTTCAAACACCAGTTCAAGTGCATTTACTTTCTACATGTCTGAATTGTAGAGGATATGGATGATTAATTTAAACACTAGAAAGTAATAGATCACACCAGGACTATGAAGGTATTTATAAATGGTGTCCTTCATCTATATGCAGTATGCTTGTGTGTTTGTAGATTAGCTGTGTGACAGGTTTACAGAAGGAACATTTTATTTTCCTGTCATTCCCTGAGATGTGTTGTAGTAGTCATTTCTGTCGACACAGCACTGATAACAGCAACATAGACCATGAACCTCAGGGAAAACAACATGAAACGTTTTTAGTCACATGAGAAGAGACTATTCAGTGTCGTTGGATGTGAATGTGTAAATGAAACGGTGAAATGTTTAATTAAATTTCAATAAAACAATGATAGTCATCTAAAATTCAATGCTTTAAGCATAAACTATGTGCAGTTTAATTTTTATTGGTCATTGTTAGAAAAAATTATTTACACAGTTGCTGGTCTGAAAACAGATTCCAAAGTCTCTAAATGCATTTTCTTGGAAATAGTTGGTGGTTGTCGTTTTTTTCATCAAATTGAGTGATCAGTGTCATAATTTATGTCACATTTCCAAACCTTTGTGGCACTGCTAGAACACTGAAAATGCCACAATTGTGTGATTTTACTGCAGCAAGTAATTTCCCTCGGACAGAAAAAGGTTTTTAAATAAAAGGTACGTTCCTCTATAACTGATCTGGCAGTTGTCCGTTGAGCATTGTACCGTCATCCTCTATATTCGGTCGGCTCCTCCTCCTCCTGAGAAATCAGTGAGCATGGGGGTGATGTTGTGTTCATAGGCTGCATACTTGGAGTCTCCGCCGCTAGCCAGTTTGAGCTGCTGGGCAGCATGAGAGAGCTGGAAAGCAGCGTCTGGATGGGCGGAGTCAGGCAGCAGTGTACACTCCCTCTCCAATAGTTCAGCCACGCTCTTTAGAAGCTCCCAGAAACCAAAGGCGAGAGCAGCCTTTCTCAAACGGTTCAGTTCCTACAGTGATAAAAAAAATAACATTTTCCAACCAAAATTTTTTTTAAACTGTAATCAAAAGAGTCATATAATATCCTCTCTTCATAATAAAGTTATTTTTAAATACATTTAGAGAAAAAATGTACAGTAATATGTATAAATACCCACCTTATAAAAAGTTTGTGTTTTTTCTGGTAGTTTTCTTGCATTACGGAGAATTTTCTGTACATCCGTCTTAAGGTGCGATTATAAAAAAGTGAAAATTACTTTTAATTAACGACCTTTCAGATATATTGTAGTATATATTGTAGTATTCAGGTATATACCTGCAGTCCACTGGCTTTAATCCAGACAGTAACATTCTGAGCATAGCTTCTTTTGTTTTTTGGCTGTATGGGAAAAGGACTTTTACTGTCATCTTCACCATAGGGATTTTCAGCTGCATCTGTTGGTAATACAAACAAATAATCATAGTCATCTGATATTTATATCTTTTGCCAGTAAGCAAAGCCTTATGCAAACAATGAGCAAATGTTTTTATTACATATGTTCCTCCAGTCTCAGAATGTACCTGTACTAGTGTGAGAGAGGAAAATAAATATTTAATCATGCAAATGTGTGGTATTACCGTTATCCCTGACCCTTGTGTATTTACATACAGGTTTCCTAACTGAACTCAGAGAACAGTGCAGGTTACTTTTGTTTCAGTGTATTAATTATTAACTACTTGAACATAATGCATAAAACAATATGGTGCAGTTATTTGTATGCAGTTTAGTGTGGCTGATTGTTTACTGAATAAAAATGTGCTACCTGAGGCAGGGCCAAGCTGTGATATTCTGCCCAACCAGGGCAGAGGCTCTGAGCCAGGGTCAAAGAGTGACATCATTAGATTGGACTTCTTCTTACTGTCTGCCTGAGAATAAAGCATCCCGAACCAGTCAGGCCTGTCAAAGAAAACATTACGCACAGGAAAAACTTTTATTTCACAGTAACTGTAGATTTATCTCAAATATGCTTGAGATTCAAACAAATACTTCACTAAAATCACATTTTTTTAATGTATTCCCAACATTTTGTATGCTTATGACAAGACACATGCATATTTTCATACTGATCCTTACCCTAGTTGTACTAGAGCCACCATGCCCTCCACCTTAAGGCTGCCATGCAGAAGAACACAGAAGTTTGGGCTCTTTCCAGCCATCTGATTTGTGGAGGTCTCTTCCTCTGTGTCATCAGTGGCCCCGTGCACCGATCTCATCCCCTCTGTCAAGGAAAAGAACATGCCCATGAGCCCCAGGTGATGTGACAAGTTAATAAAGTCAAGCTATATTAAATGTGTATGTATATCTTTCCATAGCTTTTATCAGCTCTGAGACTCTTGCTTAATATTTTTCCTTTTCAAGCAAAAAAATAAAAAATAAAAATCACTCATCATTACACCGTGTGCATAATTATTAGGCAGTTGATATTCAGATTTTTGTTTTTACAAGCACATTTTTACCAATTCTAAACTATTGATTTTTAAATCATTTAATGATATATATTTAATAATATTTATATATATATATATATATATATATATATATATATATATATATATATATATATATATATATATATATATATATATAACACACACACAAAATTGTCCATACAAACATTTTTTTATTTTTCTAGGTAAAAATAGCTATGAAAATATTATTGAAAGGTAGCTTTGTCAATACCATAGGTAACAGAAAATAAATAAGGATACAGATAAGATGACCCAGAAAATATTAAACAAAATACTGACCTTTGTTCACAGCAATGGGCAGGACCAAGTGCCTAGATAAAACAGGGGGGCTGGAGATATCGCCAATCTCAATAAAACCCACAATTTCCAAGTCTATATATAAAACACAAGGTAACATTACTATCAAGAGCACTTTCGTTCAATTTCCTCTTTATGTAGAATCTACCATGATTAGCAACAAATAAAACATTTATTTACATTCATCATTTGTTTAAGGTTTTTAAATGTAATACATACAAATATAATATAAATGATATAATGTTTCATATATTTGTTAATAAAAAGATGCTCACATGAAATGCCCTATTTATATATGTGTAACACACCTAATACTCTGAGGAAGGCTGTAGGCCAAAATGCACCAGTGTGCAGTTTTAGGCATTTTTAATGTTTACTGAAGTGGCCAGCATGCGATTATAGGCTTTTCAACTTTTTTGGACTAGAAAAAGTGCCTTGGATTCTTTTTTTCTTCGTAATAGTTGCTTTAAACCCAGCCAAAGAGCACCTTCTGGGATTACTTCACAAGGTCTTTAATCAACCAGTAGTGCTTCAAGATGTCTTCAATGATCTATTAACATTAAAGACATGATCGTTTGACTATCTTCTTCGTTCATACCTGTTTGCACTGTTCTAGGTATGGGATCCACTTCCTCATCTATCGTCACTGGCTCTGGCCTGGGAAAGACCTGCACATCAGAAGTCAGGTTCCCACAGCGCAGCACCGCATGGAAGGGAGAGTACGCCTGGTCAATCAGCTTACTGCCAACACAAAAGTAACATTAACCTCAAAATGTTGCATAAACAGCAAAAAGCACTTAATTAAATCCAATACAAGCAAATACAGTATTTAGTAGTATGTATGCAAATTTAAGTAACATAACTCACCCAAACATAGACTGGACACTTTTAAGACAAAGGGGTCCCTCCATAGTGTATATCTGACCCTCTCCACCATTCAAATTAATCAGCTGCTCTAAGTTATCCATGGTATCTGTAGCTTGGAGCTTCAGGGGACATCAAAATAACATAGGTTAAAGAAAAGGAAAAACATAAAATAAAGGGAGAAATCATAAAAAAGAAAACAAATACATATTTAAAAAAAAATCATATACAAAAATATTTTTGTTTCATCTGATCATAGCTATTTCCTGCAATTCTCCAGCTGTGGTACTTGGACAGTCTTTCCACTCAAACTCTTTTCCTCACACTGCATTGACGATATAGACACACATCCCATTCCAGGCAGTTTCATAGTATTTTATGAGCCCTATCTTAATTATTGCCCTGATGGTGGAAAAGGGAATATTCACTGTTCTGGCTCTTTTTTAAGAAGCAACTTCACTAGTTTGTGAAGCTCAATTATCTTCTGCTGCACATCAGACATATATTATTTGGTTTTCCCTTATTGTTAAGTAATGATTAAGGGAATTGGGCTTGTTTTCCCTCCTATTATATTTCTGTATATCAGGAAGCCATGGCTGGATAATTTCATGTTCATTTTTATAATCATCATGGAGCACTCAATTTTGTGAATACGAATGGGAATATAAATTGAAAATTGATTGGAATATTCTAAGATATTTAAGATATGCCAGTAATTGTAGCCAACATGCACTGAAGAAAAACATTTATTTTGTCATTAGATTTTCCTTCAGTATATAAATATAAAGTGTATATTCAGAGTTCTTGAGTACATTCCTTGTAGAATAAAATACAAAAAGGGAGTAAACAGGAAGTAATAAAACACAAAAGAAACAAACAACATTACCGAAACTATATCCAAAATTAAAACATTAGATATAACAATGTAAGCTTATTCCAAAATAATACTGTAAATAAGTAAAACAGTCTCTTAATCATACCAAAATAACACTGTTAAGGACACAGCGAAAACAGACTAATGTACCTCCTCTGCATTTGCAATGCACATGACATAGAGTTTGGAAGGGAAGGGGAATGGCAGTGGGAATTTCTTGTCCTCCACACGTTGTTTCACTGTTTGCAGGGAATGACGTAAAGATCCACGACCAATTCCAAGTGCACCATCAGTAACCAGTACCACCTACAGGCCAAAATAAGAACAACATAAACACAGATAAACAACATCAATGCAGTCAAATCAGTATCACTGTGGGGCACTGTGTAATATTATATATATTATATATATAAAACAATGTATAAAATCTAGACATTCAGGCTACACAGATTTAACCTGTTGACAGCTATTTTGAAAATGTACAGTTATATGTACATTTATATCTAAATGTATAATGTAATGTACATTACTGTATGTACTACATTGTACTGTACACTGGCATTGCATAACACTGTATTTCATACTATATTATGGTTATTCCAGTATGTTAGCACTTCCAATAAGTGTACTGTATATGCACGATTCACACACTCACACACATTTTTTTTACCTGGCATGGACAAGAGGTTCCCCATTCCTGCTGTACTACATTACTAACACCTTGCAATGCAGCCTCTAGGCAGGTTTTATCATAGTCTTCAAGGTTATTCAAGGCTTCCTGCATAACATTGAATGAAAGATAACAACAGGACTTCAGACAACTTCTATTTATGTAGACATATATGAATGTGGTCTGTTTTTACCTGCAGAGTATTGTAGTCTCTGGTGAAGGGCACCATAAGATCCCAGAGGGAGGAGAAGGCGACAAGTGAAGTGAACTCCAGTCTGTAGTTTGTGGCCATGTGTTCAAACAGCATGGTCAGTCCATGAACTGCCAGGTTCTTTCTCTGAAACTCTTCACTGCCCTCCACTGACACGGGTCGTGTCATGGACAGCGACGAGTCCATAAGAACCACAGTGGGCATGGTTGCAAGCTCTTCTCTTTACGCTCTGAAGAACAACTACGAATGAAAGCTTGATATATCTGTATAAAGACAGGAGCATACGACAATGTGAGCAAAGAGGCTTCTGCAGTGGACATCACAAGCACGCTTGGGTAATAGAAAAGGCACATATACTATAATTTCCCAAGTTTTCTTATTGTTGCACTCTGCCAAAGAAAAAATAAACAACCATAAAACAGCTTATACGAGCCTAAGACGACTTGCGCATCTTTGCTGGTTAAACCTAGTATAACTATTCTTACCAGCTGATTCGTTTATTTTTCATGTCACTGAACAAAAGTAAATATAAATGTTGCTACCCCAGTGTTCGCACTGTAAACGTTTTAAATTCTGTAAATACCTTCGAATACAATTCGTAAGTTAGTAGGGCAAACCAACTTTTGAATATTTCAACAAAATTTTACGATTTTACCCATCGCTGAAATCCCTTCTTCTTAACCAAGTGTGCACCGTGATAACCGGACCGTTTGGAAACAAAAGAACCCCGCTAACTAGTTCCTAGTCGAGAACGAGCGCGAAAAAATTATATTTAAAAAGTTGTATCTTAAAAAAAATTATCATATAAATTGACGGGGAAAAATAGATAGATAGCCTATACATAAACGTACATATTTAGGTAACGCCGTCGACAAAACTGTTAGAATTAGTTAATAAATCTAATTGTGGGCCATTTTAATATTAATCTGTAATCTATAATCCATAATTATGTAACAATAAACTATTATCCAAAAGAGTTATATACATTTTTTATGGTCAATTTTACGCGTGTATTCACTTTCTGCAATTCTGAATGAAACGTATAAGCGTAAAATAATTGGGATAAATGGTTCAAGACGTAATGAGAGTGTGAGGAGAGAGTACATCTAATCCTCTTAAAAGACTTCAGGTATTAGGTATTGTGCTGATCCACGCTGAAGAGCTGTCCTGCGGTGCGTCCTGCTTGACCTAAGCAGCGCTCCCAGCATCCGTGCCTTTCCCTGCAGCCCAGCTGTGAGACAGCAGCGCTCCACGCACCGCCGCGAGCGTCGTCTTTCACCCGGTAGGTTTTATTTGGTGTGTTCTGAATTGTTTCTTGCATGAGAGCAAATAAAGTTTCAATATACATTTCTTTGTTAATACGGTTATTTGTGGCTGATATTGAAATACCTGCCGCAACCAAACAGTTGGTCACACTTTACATTTTAGTGTGCTACTGTGTTTACAAAAGGCGTAATTTCGTTGTTTTATGGAGGCGCAATGTTATTAATAAATGTATAAGCTTGACAAAAACTTTTGTAGAAATGAGACGGATATTTTAAATCCCTCATGCATGTTGAAAGAAATGCTTCGAGAAATGCTTTTCTTAATCATTTATGTATTCAGAAGCAGTGCCATTTTTAAGGGACAATGTCATCTTTTGAAACAGGGGCACTTTTATTTTTTATTATGGCGTTTTCTCCATAGGCTAACACATAATGTGCTATTAATTTAGGCTATGTGAATTAAATAGATAGATATGTATAAAAGATGAAATGTATAAAAGATTGATTAACTGAAGATTAGGCGTTACTTTATTACTTTAAGTGTCGTTTTACCCCAAACTCAGATTGTTATCGATTTCTGACCATGGTAAGAAGTTCACATGCTTCTAACAATGAAATTGACAAGAAACTAGAGTTGTTAAAATATTATTTCATTTTTGTTTTAATTTAAACCAATGCAATGGGTTGGTTAAATGAACAATCTTAGGAGTGTAATGGACACTGTAATCTGCTAAACCTGCATTCAGTGTTTCCTATACAACCTGTACTCAGTATTCCTCCTTTTATTCACTGTAAGGTCTGTGAAAGGAAACCTGCACCACCGAGAAAATGAGATGAAACTGTCTGAGAGTGTGTGCTGCATACCCCTGCGTCTTTTGGGGGGAAATTCTGGATGTTCTGGGTGTCATTGCCCTAAAAAACAACTTGGTGCCCTTTAGGAAGCATACTAGAAAATGTTCCTGACTCGAAGAAAGAGACTTCAGCTTAGCCGGATAATATTACTTCTGTCTGGGGTTTTCCTTTGTTCTTTATATCAGCTCACTATTAGAGCAAGACTACCAGAACCCTGGTCTGAGCCCCAAATAGCAGGAAAACCTGAGGATGGCTCTGATCCTGGCTCTGGATGGTCAGATATGACAGTGCTTCCGACTAATTTGACCACTGCTGAGCCAAATAGCTCCAACCACACAGATAGCGTCCAGTCGTCAGAACCAGCAACAAATGTATCCATCCAAACTATCTCTAGAACAGAGACACCTACAACAACCACAAACAGTACAGTCAACCAATGCATCTTTGTGGATCCAGACCTTCCAAAACCCACCCCAGTTCCTACACGGCAACCGACACGACAACTGTAGTGCCCAACACTACAGCGCCCAGACCTGGTGATGCACCACACATGAAGGGCGAGTACCGGAGGACATCTTCTCCATTGAGGATCGACGCAAAGGCTGGGTTGTTCTACACATCTTTGGAATGGTATACATGTTTGTTTCTTTGGCCATAGTCTGCGATGAGTTTTTCGTTCCTACGTTGGGAGTCATAACAGACAAACTGGAGATCTCAGATGATGTGGCAGGGGCGACGTTCATGGCTGCTGGAGGCTCTGCTCCCGAACTCTTCACTTCCTTGATCGGGGTCTTCATTTCTCATAGCAATGTGGGCATTGGAACTATCGTAGGCTCGGCTGTCTTCAACATCCTGTTTGTGATTGGAATGTGTGCGCTGTTCTCCCGGAGATGCTTCACCTCACCTGGTGGCCTCTTTTTCGGGATGTTTCTTTCTACATTCTCGATCTCATCATGCTCATCATCTTCTTCTTGGACAATACTATTATGTGGTGGGAGAGTATGATGCTGGTGGGCGGGTATGCCGTCTATGTTTTCTTCATGAAATACAATGTTCAGATTGAGCGGGCCTTTAAGTCTCAACTCAGGAAACACAAGAACATCGTCAAAGTTATTGCGGTCGAAGAACCTGAGAAGGTACGCTTGAATATATTCACATAGTTTTTTTTGGAAATCACATCAAATTTTACCTAAATAAACCCAAATCATCTGATTTATTAAAAATTATAAATAATTAAAAATTGTGCTAGAGTACTTAATAAGATTTTCTTTTACATATACAGTTCAATAAACCTGAAATGGTGTATTCATTTATAAATTGTACAAAATATAGCATCATTTTATATTTACATTTTATCAGTACTGGTGTTCGAACCCACAACCTTGTGCATTGTTAGTACTATCAAATACATGGTTTGCATGATAGCAATAAGCAGTTTGTTTGGTTTTGGATAGTGTTGATTGTTTCTGCAATGGTAATCCTTCTAGTGATGAGGAACATTTACTCTGCTATAATATCTGCGATAACAGAGCTATAATAGCATCCCACTCAGGTGAATGTGAATGTGAGTCACTTATGTTTATTCATTGAGCAGATACGCATGGGTTATGCGTTTTCCTTTGATAAACAGAAATGAAAAGGATCTCTTGTGTCTGCTGGGGCTAGACATTGTTAATGAGTTGTCTTGTACCAAGCGAGGTATTTGGAGCAGGTGCATTTGGCACACTGTGACAGCCCCATCTGTATTAGTGACACTATCCCGTCACATAATAAAATTGCATGTTCATTTTCACAAGTTCCTTTCTTCATCCTGAACATCCCTCAGCTTAGACGCTGTGGTGAGAGAGAGGGGTTTAGAGAGATCAACACTTGATAATCTGTCATAACATCTCTGTTCACAATCTACCTGAGAGGAGACTTTAAAATGCAGTGACAAAATTTTGATTGTAGCAAATATGTCTTATACTGGGAACAGGTTTGTTAATAAATAGACAGCATGTCATGAATCATGTATATGATCAAAATAATAGTAACTGAATCTAATATTTGGCCTCTGGAATGGTAAAACAATGACACGGCACTCTGATCTAAAGACGTTCACTTAATCCTTTGAGGGTCCGCTGTGATTTACAAACTGTGTAACATATAGAGTGTTTAAATCTGCTAAGTGTGATTGAAGCTTATATAGTGTAAGAAGGCTTACTAGACCAGAGGACCTAGATCTCTGTCAAACTAAACCCACTGGATTGAAATTATCACAGATAACAAATACAACAGTAACAATTAAATACAGAATATTATATATTTCACTGCTTAAGCATGTTACAGTGTTGTAAATGTTAACTAAAACTAAAGTTATAAAAAATATTTTTGTTAACTGGAAGCTGAAATAAAATAAAATAGAAATATTTGATGCAAAATTTAAAATTAAAAAAGAGATTAGAAATGTTGGTTTGGCAAGTAATTGAAATAAAATGAGTCGAAGTACTAAAATATCAAAAACATATACTGAAACAATAATAAAGGTAATTAGAAATATTAAAAAAGTGACAAAAGACAAAAACATCACTAAAACCTAAAGTAAACTTAAAATGAGGACTAAAATCTAAAAAGATAATTCAAAATATTAAATTATTGTAATAGTATATAAATAATACTAAAATAATGCTGGTATGTTATATTACCTAATCTTGTGTTACATTAATACTTTCATTTACAATCATAAATTATTTTGTAATTTCAAGTACTTTTTAAATACACTCCATGAGGGTATGGGAATGAATCATCTGTCAAGTTTGTAACAGTTTCCACCTTTATTCTCCAAACAGCAGAATGAGAAGAGAAGGTCAAAGGTGAATGTTCCTTGCATCTTCTGTAATGTTTCAAACTGTTGTTGCACACAGGACAATGGGACCTCAGGCGAAGAGAACAGGCCACCTGAACCAGAAGACAAGAATAGATTAAAGGTAATCAAAATAAGGAAATATATGAACAAATAATCATAATAATTCAAAATATGTGGTCTCTGGTAACTCTTAAAGGAATCTACACATTACTGTATTCACAATACAATGACTGTTTGCACAGAGATCACACAACTGATTGAGCAAACATTGATGTGTCAACCTGAACAAAGCAATGTTTTATTAAGCAACATATTTTAACTCCTTTTAATCTTCTGAAAAGTCAGTCTACAAAGGCTTTCATAGTTGTTTTTGGATTACAAACTAAGATATGAGGAAGACACAAGAAATTTCACATGTCCTGTCATAAAATTATGGGATTACTCATTAATTTAACCTATAAAATAAACGACATATATAATATTTATATCTCTAAAAGTCCACATAATACGCAGGTTCAGGTATGAATTCTTTTGACATGAGCGAGAGCATTTGTCAGAATATTTTCTCCTCTTTTGTGTAGCTGAAGCCCACACTGCAGCGCGGGGGCAGTTCTGCCTCTCTGCACAACAGCACCATGAGGAACACCATCTTTCAGCTGATGATTCACACACTGGATCCTCTTGGAGAGGGTAAGAGCCCTTCAGTGCCTGAACCCTCATAATGATTACTCATTAAGCAAACATTGCACGAAGCCGTTACAAATTTCAATTCTGCCTATTTAAAGGGATATTCCACCCTGAAATGACAATTCTGTCATCATTTACTCACCATCATGTCGTTCCAAACCTGTATGACTTTGGTTCTTCTGTGGGACACAAAAGAAGATATTTTGAAGAACGTTGGGAACCAAACAACATGCATCCATTGTATGTACATAAAAAAATCTTTTATCTATGTTCCACAAAAGAATGAAAGTCAGTTTTGGAATGAAAAGTTGGCGAGATGATGACTTTTGGGTGAACATTCCCTTATTTGTTTGTGAAAGCTGTATTACAAGGTTTATAAATTAGTTTTGAATAAATGTTAATATTAAATAATTAGGAAAGGTATACGCTTTTTTTAAAGACTCAAATTCTGCCATTTTATGATGTTTACTGAATGTTGTTCATACAAAATGCTTGATTTAAACACTACTGGTTTACTAAAGGGCTTTAGATGTTTTATGGTTGCACCTTCTGAACTTTTTTGTACATTGCTATATTATTAAGATCAAAATGCCAATCATAGGCCTATATTCAAGCGCTGTAAGATGTGGAGAGCAGGAGATTCCGTTTGTCCTTCTCCCAGTACAAATGGATTAGCAAAGTGTGTTCCATATGATGACAGCACTAAGTCCAGATTGATACTAAGAAGATAAATAGCTCTTTCTCAGTCTATGGAGTGGAGAGTGATTCATAGTAGTGAGAGAAGGCCCACTGCAGTGGCTCTATGACATTCTGTTGAGTCACATCAGTGTGTATGTCACCATTTGAACATACGCTATATTATTTCTTTATTGCACATGGGCTCTCAAACAAGATGGTAACATGTGCAGAAACACTGTTTTCTTAGCATCACAAAAAATGTCGTCAGAAATGTCAGTTCTTATTATAAACTAGAGGAACATCATCAAAACTTTCAATTTAATTACATAAATGCTATGTGCACTGAAGATGTGATGTCATACGAATACCTTGCACAGCTGTTTGATGGCTGGCATGCATACGTGTAAAGCAGAAGCCCTGTTGCTCTGGTCTGGGGGTCTGTGGTTAGTGGTTTGGGTTGGTCCTCTTGACCTTCAGCCTGTCCTCAGGAGGCTGTGCAGCACCTGCGCTCTCAGGGTCCTCACAAAAACCTCCTAGCTCTGTGCTGCTCCATCATTAAGCTGCTTTTGATTGAGCTCATAAAGGCTGGATGAGAGCCAGGCTCCAGCAGCTCAATCTTGTTATGGTGATGGGGTCCCTGCTCATTTACAAGCCTTAGTCAATGAGATAAATTTAAAGATTCAGTTAAACATATTTACATTTTGGCTGATAAATCACTGACAAGCACTTTAGGACCTCATTGGTATTGCCTTTAAATGCTCTGTATCAGTCTTTTGAATCTCTCAAGAGTTGTTTATGTAATATTTCCCACCAAAATTAATAGAAAAGATTTTTAACGTAATGAAGCCTATTGATTAGAACCCTATTCATTAGGTCCATTAGATCCATTTTTGTTTTCATTATTTCCTTTAAAATTAAACACCCCACCCCATCTATTAATTATATGCAAAATATAATATAATATAAAATGAAAGTTTGATTAAAAACTCTGAAGTTTCAAAGATTTTTTGTGTTTTTGATAGAAAAAGGTTTTTAAAATAATCTCTTAATCTAAGAAATCAGGCTTAATAACCCAAACATTTCTTCACATGAGATTCCCCCCAGTGCATTTATACCTTGCCCTGTCCAAAGACTTTTCTAAACAAGTCAGTTTGTTTAACTCCAAGTCAGTGCAGTAATGATGAGTTTGGAGAGCATTAGGAGTTGCATTTGTGACACTCACCATGGTATCTGTTGTATATGAATCTACTTTTACTCATTAGAGTCAGTGTTTAATGGAGATGCAAAGGCTAGAAGCTCTTTGGAATGTAAAGGTAAGGGGCTTAGTGTTTGTGATGTTATTCTTGTGATGTGACCCCGTCTTGTACAGTAGTAGCCTGTGAGATGTGAGGAAATAACATTTTGTTTTACGTCTGTGAAATGAGGGCTTCTGTCATTTGTGGTACTGCCATTGTTGACCCTGACAGTGCCAGTCAAAGTCTACATTCAAGCTATATTCTTCCTTTCCTGGTTTGCAGTGAAATTTAAAGACAAGGCTCAGATTTTGAACGACATGGCCCGGGGGAAAGTAGAGAACAAAAAGAAGGAAAAATCTGGTGAAGGTGAGATTTTATAATCTTAGTCTGTTCTATTATGATTGCACAGAGCTTTGTAGACAGGTCGGTACATTGTCCTACCTCACAGATGAGTTCTGTTGCATATTCAAAATGGTTATTAATGTTGCATTTCCACAAGCAGTAACGCACCAGCTGTGTGCTGAATGAAAGGTACAAAGAGAGGGCAAGCTGCCAGGAGTTTGGCCCGTTTTGCCCTCTACTCATCCCGCATTCCATATTTCCACCTTTTGTTTCTACTCGAGAGCTGCTTTACACATTACCTGACATAATGACCAAGCTCCATCTCATGAATTAAGCATGAGAGGCTTGGAATCAGTTGCGGATTATCTTGTGTCGCAACTGCTGTGTTTGAAATTGCCGCCAAGCGATATACAGTAGCAGCATTACTCACTCCTATTGAAGAAATCTTCACTCCACATCTGAGAGGAGCTTGTAGTATTGCAACATTTAGTAAGTAATTGCAAGCTCGACTGATATTTTATTTTTGTGGTTTAAATAAGGTGATGATCAGACGGAACAGTCCAAGGATTCCAAAGACTCAGCTCCAGGAGCCAAGGAGGAAGAGGCTAGTCAAAAGCCTGAGGCACAAAAGGTGGGCCTATTGCGTCTCGAAAAAAGTTGGAAAGAAGAAGGAGGAGATATGAGACACTTGTCTGCTTTTAATGAGCTCATCAATTCTTTACCTTGTTGCAACGCTGACAGAGGTGATCTGTCAAACATAGTATGTGATTCATATTTAAGAAATAAAAAAAATAATTAAATCACCCTCAAGTCATGACATCCTTTCTTTTATGGAACTCAAAAGGAAGTGTTTGAAGAATATTTATTACAGTGAAGGGAAACTAGAGGTTTCAAGCTTAAAAGAGGCCAAAAGCATGTATTTTCATGACACATTCACTATGTCTGTTTCATGACCTAATAATTCTTCAAGTCAGATCTCTGACTCAGGTTAACATTTCAGTGGAGACAAAGATGATCTGTGAAGCAATGAAGCTATCTGCTTTTATTATCCTTTTATTGTGCTTTTGTATACTTTTTGAAGCTTGAAAGCACCCGTCTCTATTATTATAAGTGCATGGAAAAGAGCAAGCTTTTATAAAGAAATTCATATTGGTTTGGGACAGACTGAATGTGACTAAATGATGATAAACCTTCACTTTTGGGTGAACTGTTGCTTTAAGTTAGTTATGGTAATTGTTTTTTTATGCTTAGGTAAGATGTTTTCACCAGTCTTTTTCTTATATTGTCTTAAGGAAGGAGACACTGCAGCAGGAGGAGGATCAGAAAAGCCAGGAGGTTCAGATGATTCAGGGGATGATGAAGATGACAGTGACGAAGACAGCGATGAAGACAGCGATGATGACGATGATGATGATGAGGATGAAAATGAGGATGAGGCTGGAGAGGAAGGAGAAAATGATGAACCTCTGTCATTAGAGTGGCCAGATACCAGACGCAAACAGGCCACATATTTGTTTCTGTTGCCCATTGTCTTTCCACTGTGGCTGACAGTTCCAGATGTCAGAAACCCTGTGAGAAACATCACATTAGCATTGTTTTTTTAAATGTACTTTGATAGAAATTTGATAGAACTGACATACTGTATTTTGCACTTACAGGCATCCAAGAAGTTCTTTGTCATCACTTTCCTTGGTTCAATAGTATGGATTGCTATATTCTCCTATCTTATGGTGTGGTGGGCACATCAGGTCAGTGTAGAAAACAGCATTAGCCATTGCTTATGAACATTATTGCATTAGCAAATAAAAGATAAAAACAAACAATCAATCATTGAGATTTTCTCTCCTAGGTGGGTGAGACCATTGGCATTTCTGAGGAAATCATGGGTCTTACCATTCTGGCCGCAGGAACATCCATTCCTGATCTTATCACCAGCGTGATTGTGGCTCGAAAAGGCTTAGGAGACATGGCTGTCTCGAGCTCTGTAGGCAGCAACATATTTGACATCACCATGGGGTAAGACAATGAAAACTTTACATAAATGAGGTGTTTGATAGCTGGAAATGATAGGTACATTTTTGTCAAATGTGATTGGCTAAACACTGGCTCCTTGTGTTCACTGGTTTGTGTTCAGACCACATGTTTACGTTTGATTTTTCAGATGGACTGTCAGTTTTGGGATTTTTCTGTAAATTTTTGTGCAGATTATATAGTTTCACCAGTAGCTGGCAACAAGAGTCCCTAATGAGTGAACTTTTTTTTTGTTAAAAGTTGGAGAGAAATTAGAAAGTGATGTGACATGACATGTGGCCACGTATGGTAACCCATACTAGGAGCTTGTGCTCTGCATTTGATTTAACCCAAACCTGTGACCTCTGGGTTATAAGTTCGACCAACACTAATTTGTCTAATCATGCACAAAATAAGTGTACATTTTTGAGTGTGTCATTTGCTCAACCGTTTTGTTCAAAAACTCTGAACTTCTGATGAAGTGACTAGCTATATTCCAAATTTCTTGCATCTGAAATGAGTAATATGTCTTAATTCATTGTAGTCGCAAAATAGTAGGTGAAAAATACCTTGAAAAGTACCTGGATGATTTACTAATTATGGTGAAATTAGAAAGTGTGTATCCAGAGGTTTTATGAATGACATCTGACACTGGTAGACGCAGCGACAGTAACAACATGTAGTTAACAATATAGTACACCTGAATGTATTATATTCATACTAAACATATTCATTCTATATAGTCAGAACATACTTTTTAGCAGTTACCAAGTAATTAAATCATTCAAAAGAAGCACCTACACAGATGTGATTTCTGAACTGTATATAGTAATATTGCATCTAAAATTAGTAAAAATGTTTTAAGCTGTTGTTTGTTTAGAAATATCCCTTGGTATGAATAAATGCTTTATATCTTAATTATATTCTGTTACAGGCTGCCGGTGCCCTGGCTGATGTACTCATCTTTTCATTCACTGGCGCCGGTGCCCGTGAGCAGCAATGGGCTGTTCTGTGCCATTGTGCTGCTCTTCCTCATGCTCCTCTTTGTCATTATCTCCATCGCTGCCTGTAAGTGGAGGATGAATAAAGTGTTGGGATCCACTATGTTCATCCTCTACTTTGTGTTCCTGGTGCTCAGTGTCATGCTAGAGGATCGAATCATCATATGTCCTGTGTCCATCTGAGCAAACCTGTTGATACAGTCCTGGCATTTGAAACGCTCTGAACTGTAACTTCACACATATTAAAAGCATCTCTGGACTCGCTGTTGACTTATTCTGTATTTTGCAAGATCTTTTGTAAAGGGATGCAATAACTGGCCATCATTTCCAAACTATGTTAACTGTTACAGGCACTTTTTTGGTCACCACTTTTGGCTTGTTACATTAAAATGGCAGAAAAGAGTAACAGGCCCTGTCCCAAATGGTCACCATTTGTGTTATCCTCACTTTGGTGATGTAATGCCATATGGATTGTTGAGTGTAGACTGCTGTGTTGGCCCACTTTGTGGGCTTTCCAAAAGGGCACATTGAGACCACATACAGAGGCACTCTTGAGCACCTTTTTGAACCGTAAAATAACAAATAAGACACCCTACTGCCTTGTGGACTTGGCAAACACAATATGGTTATGATTGCATAATCAAAGGTCAGATCCAGTGTGCCATTTGGGACAGGACCACATAGTAAATCTTTTCTCTTTTATTTTTTTCAAAATCTCACATGATTTGTGATGCAATTTAACCATTTAGGTTTATTGGGATGATACCAAGATACACATGCAAAACACATTTCTTTACGACATATAAAATCGATTGCAAGGATTATAACTTTATGAGAGGTAAACGTGTGTAATTGTTTTCAGTGATGAAACATTGCATTGCATAACAAAGAAATGTTTCCAAATTGTTTTTGATGAATTTTATATTGTGATTGTATTATTCGATGTTGTGGGTTTTCAGATAGCTATGGGACTACGTTGGGAGAAATCGTGAGCTTATTGTAAATTATGTAATTTAACCATTCTCTAATGGAATTATTTTTGTTACATGAAAAAATGTCATTAGCAAGCGTTCTAATTGCAGATCATGTGCTGTATGTAAGATATGACTTTTTTTCCATCATAAAAGTAGAGACAAAGTCTAATGTAATCAGTATGATTCTGATAAAAACAGTTTGTGAATTTCCATACAAATGTCACAATGCTGTTTAAATTCACTACTGAATAGAGGCAAGGATTGTTCCTTTTTGAATGTCGCACATTGTGTTGATTTCTCTCTTGAGAGTTGCTCATTGTAAATATATTTGTTGGTTCAGTGCAAAATTAAATGGGTTTTAAAATGCCACTTTTTTCTCCCTCTATTTCATCAAATAAACCAGAGACACCAAAACAAACACATCGGAGTCGATTTAAGTGTTTATTTACAGTTCTAAACAATTTTATAGACCTGGCTCAGATCTGACAAAATGATATATACAAATATAAATAGAAGTAACAAAAGGAGTGATATGTAAAGCACATTGCCTAACATAAAATGATTTGTTAAAAAAACAAATAAACAAATCACCTCACACATTAACCGCTTTAAATTAGCTTCCATGAAATAAGTCAGTTTGTTTCACTACTATGCCATATTGACGTAAAAAGCAGGTGATAGAAAAACTGCTAAACATTAACAGCAGTGTAAATTGTATTTTTTTCTTTTTGTAGTATTACACAGCATCAGGTCAATAAACAAAAAAAAAAAAAAAATCCTAAAATGTTTAGGGCAGTATTATCTCTTTTTTCCTACTTGGGGCATTAACATCATGTCACTGTGTATAACTACATGTGTTTTTATCTTTTCCATAATCCATCGCATTTTAAATATTTAAACTTAATCAGTTCTCTTCCCAACCACACAGACTCAAAGTGCATCTTCATTAACATAATGATAAAAAATGAACAATATTAAAATATAACAGTTCCAGTTATCGCATAATGTAAGTGCTTGTATGCTTCAGGTACTTTATGTATCTTGACAATGGAAACCCATGATTATGTAACACTGCACAATATAAAGCAATGCCTCAAAAAAATTTTATCGTTTCGTACCTTCATGGCAAACACACTAGATTATGCTAGTGAGTGTAAAACGTTGACTTCACATTCACATTAACAGTCCATTTTATTTTATACTTGCTATATTACCCTTTAAACCCTGTTGTAAATTTGTCTCCGTACTGTTCTTCGCCCCAAGGTAAGGCATTTCTCAATTCAAAATCTCCTCAAATATTTTTCTCACCATGTAAACTGTGAGTCAAGAGTTTATATTTGGTCCAGTTCTGTACCTCAAGACGACAGTGTCACTGACGGTCACCATACGACTGGTCTCCAGGACCAGGACGACAAACAGCACACGCTCAAAAGAGAAACCTATACACTACGAACAGCATAGTCTTTACAAATGGAGACACGTCAGTTATAACAAATTCCAGTCTTAAAATATAACTGTATAATACAAATATGCAAAATAATAAGACTATGTACACAAAGTCTCTCTGTATGTGAAATATACAAGTGCCTCTAGACGGCCTAAAGAGGACGGTGTTTGTTGGGGTTGCTCATTGTGCTTCCACGCATCCTAAACGTGATCGATTTGATTGTTCTATAGCTACTGGTCCCAAATCCACCCCACCATTCACTGGACGTGAACGAATGGAGCGATGGAATGACCTGAGCACAATGATATTGCTCCTAATCTACAATGACCTCTAAACTCAAGTTTACCTGAGCGGTGCTAACGATTCAAACGTGACCCCCAAGATTCCTAAAGGGGTTGAGGGTCAAGACATTAGGCAGGTGGAAGAGCAAAAGTGAGGGCAAATGCAAGAAAAGAACACGACTACAGACTATATAAAGTGACATATTCACAGGAAGTGTATGAAGAAGAACAGTCACATAAATACACAGGACTTGTGTCGAAAGAGACCTCATGGGAGCCAGAGGTAGCTTTGGTTACGATGAATGTTCAGGATCACATGAATGAAAGTGTTCCTTCTTTGGATGCCTTCCTGTGTGATGGATACAAGGAGAGAGGGATCAGTGAGAGGAGGCGAATCAGAGACTGGGCAGCCCAAAGGTTCTCCTGCACTCCATGACTCCGGCGCTGGGTGGACGGTCACAATTGTGGGTCATCTTGACCTGGCTGGGCGTTAAACGGTCATATGCCATTTTGTATTCACGATCAAATGCATCTGTGAAAATAAATGAAGATGTTGGTAATGATGACAGTTATCATGTTCTGCGGTTTAAAATAGATGTATAGTACATTTTAAAGGTTTTAGGTCAGTAAATTAAAGTAGCTTATGCACACCAAGGCTGCATACTAAAAAAAGCTTTTCAATTCAAAATATCTATTTTAATATATTTTAAAAATGTAATTTATTCCAAAAATGTGATGTTAATTCCAAATATTTAGCAGTCATTACTCCAGTCTTTAGTGTCAAGTGATCTTTCAGAAATCATTCTAATATGCTGATCAAGAAATGTTTCTCATTATTATTGATGTTGAAAATACTTATGCTAGAAAAGGTGCTACATTTGTTTCAGGATTTTATGGTGAATGAAAAGCAAAAAAATGCATTTATTTAAAATAAAAATATGAATTTTTGAATAAAAAAATCTTACTGAACCCAAACCTCAAAAACGTATAAAACAAAAGCAAACAGCTCACCAATATTTATGCTACTCTTGCCCAAAGCCACCAAAGACAGGAACAGGATGTCTCTATATAAGCTTCTGCATATGATAAGAAATAAGGAGAAATGAGTCATTAAGTTTAGCTTGTCAAAATGATTAAAACCGCTTCTGTGCTTAATACTTCACACTGTTCTCATACCGTTGTCTGACGAAGCCTAGTCGGGTTCCCAGTAGCTGCAGTATCTGACTCATGGGCTGGTAGACATCGTTCCTCTGGATGCTCTTCACGACACTCTGCAGCAGCTCTAGACTCACAGCCTGCTCCTCCTCCTCAGATACTGCAGGATTTGCACCTATTTAAAAAACATGAACCCAGTATGAAGTAGATGGCTAGTACACAGGAGCAAAACTACTGCATCTGCTGTTTTTAGTGGGGTTTAACTGCATTTAGTAGTTCTTATTAAACTTTAAATGCTGTTTGTTATATGTAAAAATGTTAATAAAGATACATAAATAGTATAAACATATCTAATATAAATAAAGACAAAAGCTTAAATTAAAAAAACAAACTTTTAGTGTCCCTGTCAACTAACTGGAATAAATGAAGCTCAAGTACTAAAATTACTCAAATTTAACTAATATTTGCACTATACTTGCTTAAATAAATAATATAAATACTGTAAAAAATACTGTGACTACAACTCTAATACCAATGCAAAGTGTATAACTAAAAGAGTTTTTTCCCATATTTTCTCTTCCACCAGGCAAAAGTCTGATCTCTTTAGAAAACTGATGCCACACTTGAGCTTATGCCTCATGGTTTAAGGCGTAACTCACGTCCATACCACAAAAAGGATAATATGTTGCAAATATTTGCCCAAAACCACTTTCATGCACATTCACAGCCATAGAGCTCTGTGTAAATGACTTATATATATACTTATATATATACTTATATATATATTTGTATTATATTCTTACAATATGATTTCCAAAGCAAGTAGCAAGGTTTGATAGGGTCCTGATGCAGTCTGGGATTGTCCCACAGGATCTGGACCAAGACATTCTTACTGTCTTCAGAAGCACAACTTTGCAGAGGCTAAAGAAAGCAAAACAAAACATGTAAAAAAGTACGCAAGCTTTTATTGAGAAGTACAGTGTCATCAGCTACAGCATTTAAAATTATTTATGCATTCAAACACAAATGGAAGAGAAACATCACATGAGAATTTTTAAAACCTACCTGAGAATCTCTGCAGTAGTGTTTGGAGCTCAAATAGAGGCCTGGCAAGCTGCTGGCCAGGTCCAGCCTACGGAAAAACCACACCAGGTTCCAGAACACAATAGGGTGGTGATCCACAATGGCTGCAGATGAGATGGCCTGATCCCCCTCGTTCTCCAGCAAGCTTTCCAGTTCCTTCCACAGCACCAAAGGACTCAGGTAGGGCACGGTAACTGGCTCCTGCAGCACAAAAACATTAAAATAACTAAAAGTTGACGTATCAGGTATTAGACGTATTAGACGTATTACTTTAATGTTCTGGAAAATATGTAGTGAAAATTGAAAAAAAAAATAATTGCATCCGTTTATGTAAATCATATTAAAAATAATGTAAAATAAATGTTTACAAACCCTATGAACACCATAAATAAGTATTTTAGTTTTCGTCACAACAAATCCTTTAACAATAAAACACTAGTCAAAAGAGAGCGGCAATACAAAAACAGCCATGAAACAAGCTAAATTAAATTATAGTAAAACACCATATGCTACATTTATTAATTTGTATGTAAAGAAAAACTAAAACCACTGGCACGTGAAAAATGTGATGTTGGATTTGCATCAACTCAAATATGTGTGCTTTGCATGATTTTGCATGCTTGACATTAATTGCATTATAAAGTATAAGTCGATTTGGAATGAAAATCCCTGCATGTTTCAGATTATTAGTTTTTCCAGAAAATATGGTACATAGATAATATAATAAAGATCTGATGCATTCAAAATATGATTCCGAATGATTTAATTATAATCTGAGAAATGTATTCTTACAGGGTCTTTTTTGCCATTGCTGGATAGATTGCTAGCAGCATTATATACTTGTGGTAGTTCATCTGCAGTGTCTGTCTGGCAAGTATGTGCATCTTGAGAGGGGATCTGAGAAGATAAAGAAAACAATTAGATATGGTGAATATTTCCATAGAAATGTCTATTGTGTGGTTGCAGGCCAAATTACCTTTCCTGGTCACCCAGGTTTCTGATGTCCACATTGAGCAGAGGCAGAAATGGAGAGCCACAAAGGGACAAGTGCTATTTAAGTTAGAATCATCTGCTGTCCAACCAGCCATGATCTCTTCATCATACACCAAACTCTCACAGGTGTTACAGCGCGAACAACTGGACATACGAACCTAGAACGTCAAACAAAGTTAGCCACAATAACTCTTGCTACAGTAATACTTCAGCATAACCGTCATTTAAAAACTCACTTCAACAGCGTAGTTCTGCATAGACTGTGAAAGGCTGGAATCAGAACACGCGTCTGGGGTCTGCAGAGCTTTCATTACTGTCAGCGGCGGACCTGAAGGACAAAAGACAAAACAAAAGTCACTCTCTGCGGCAAAAAGAGCTTTGAAGACATGATGTTTCTCATCAGAGAGCAATCTTCTCCAAAACAAGTCACATTTCAAGGTGATTGCCTGCAGGGATTATGAATGCTAATTCTGATGGCGATGAATGAGGAGAGAGGCTCTACAGAAGTCTGGGATAAGAGCGTGTATGCGGATGTGAGTGATTGGGGAGCACTCCAGCACAACCCCCGTCAGGCTGATTGAAGATCCCCTCTCAGACCCCATTACTGCAGAGCCAGACACACTCACAGCCCTGTCTACTGGCCTACTTCTGCAGCTGCTGGAGCAGAAACAATGACCAGCCTCATGAACAACACACAGCACTCCATATGCAAAAACATGCTTAATCACCCACCCAAAGCATCACAGATAATGGAAAGAATGGAAAAGTGGCACATAAGTTCATTTTTACAATACAATTCTTCACAATTAGAATTGCCACTCCTTCACATGCCTTTAAACATAGCTCCTTATCTTTCTGTGGTTCTCTAATTGTGCAACATTGTTATCTAAACAAAGGACCAAAAATAAAGAGAATTACTCATAGGCCTGATGGGTAATTTTCTAGCACACTGTCTATTTTTAGCCTATTATTCAGGAGAAACCTCAAAGTTTTACCCGAACAGAGTGAGCCACTTAAACAACATTATGCATTAATATTAAAAATGTGGTATGTATTTTTTGCCATTTTGACAAGTGTGCTCACTTAAACCTCATGTCCTGAATTCACTGTCTAGAAAACCCAGAACTAATAAAAGTGGGTCACTCTTTTGAGCCCAGGTATGTCATACAGACAAGTGTGTGAGATAAATATGAAGCATGAAAAACGCAAATAAATAATGAATGTTTATACTGAAATTACAGTAAAATTACTATTACTATAATTACTATTTCCAATGTAATGGATAAACTCACACACAAAAAAAATCATTAAACTTTACATAGATAAACATTAAATAATGTATTATGGTAAAAAAATGGAAAAGTCAATATAACAAAATAATGTCCAAATTTCAAAACAGTTATCATAAAGCAAAATAAAATATAATATTAAAATATAATATAATTAAAACAATATAGGAATCTAAAAATGTAAATGGTTTATATGTGCTAAATAGTTTTTATTTTATTTTATTTTATTTTATTTTCACTTTGAATCATAACACTCAATAATTTATGTAAGGTAATAAGAAATTATTTTATCCATGGTATTTAAATAATGACAGCATTCCAATATAAATTATTATATAGGATGGTGTCTGGATATATCTATAAGAATGTAGGATGAAGCAAAGCATAAAAAAAGTATTAGTGCCTGGCATTTAGATAAAAGTGCTTCTTCAGAAGCATATTTAACAGTGAATCCAGCAGACGTACCAGTGAGTGAAGACTGGCGGTAGAGTCGAGATGGTGCAGATGGGCTTTCCAGGCAGTGGTTGCTCCTGTAAGGGCTCCTTTTGGGACGTGTGACCTGCTGAGTGACGTCACGCTGTGGGGAAGAGAGCCCATCGGGGTCCACACAGGAATCGCTCTCAATCAGAGAGGAGCAATCGGGGTCACCTGACCCCAGAGAAGACACACTGACCCGGTCAGAGTTCAAGTCCTGGTGAGGATAACAAACAGAGATGAAGCAATTCGGCAAGGCCTTCATTCAAGGCCTGCTCCAAAGTAAGAATTTCCAAACATCTTATACCTGTGCAATAGACGTCTGGGAGGAAAGTCGTGAATATAGTCGGCTGGCTTTCTCAGCGACGCCCTTCCCAGCAGAGAGGAAGCTGCTTTTGAACACGTCCAGGGTTGGGGTGAGCAAAGAGTCCATAGAGAAAGAGGAAGAGGAGGGAGTAGGTGAGGAAGGGGAGGCCAGGGAGGTGGGTCGCTGCTCCCTGACCCTGCGCACGCGGCCCTGGGGGAGGGAGGGCGAGGAGAAGAGACGAGTGCGTGGCTGAGGTTGGAGTTGGGAGGTGCTGGGGAGCTGAGAGCTGCTGGCATGCGGGGAGAGCTGTGAGGGGACGGGGTCTGATGGCCCTTCAGGTCAACACTGAGAGCGCTGGCTTAACGGGCTGCTCAGGTTGTTCATGTAGAGATGAATCTCTTCAGCCAGGTCTCGGCGGGCGGTTGGGGTGTCTGCATTATCACCCTCACAGTGGGGTTGAGTCTCGGCCATCATAAGGGACAGAGGATCAAACCCTGCTTCTATACCTGTCCTCTTAACCACTCGACCAAGAGCACTGCTGCAGCTCACACTCCTCTCCACGCCCGATATGCTCCTCTCCATGGCAACTGTGCAGCTAGCAGTCCTCTCCACAGCAACTTTAGGTGGGCTCACAACGCCCCACCGCTTCGTTCGATCAGTGCTGGAACAGATTCATTGCTGAGTTCTCGTACTGTTTTGTCTGGAGTTAGATCAAGAGTGTTTGGCCTTACAGCCTTTCCTCCGAAAATATCCAGTGAGTTTGGCCTTTTGGTCTTTGGAAGGGCTTCAGAAAAGACATCCCTGGTTTCCACATTGGTTGCAGATGGATGGATTCCAACCATAGGAGATGAATCCTCTTTCTTCGAGAGTACAGTCTGGGACACTGGACATTAAAATGAGATGAAATACAGTCAGAGAGTTGTTCAAATAAAGCATATAAAGCAGTTTAATAGCTTGCAGTCCCACACTTTACCATTAGGTGGAAGCATAGAGATGTTTAGTGCAACTCGTGTTTGTAATCAAATACTAGCATTGCTATACTTGCTAGTTGCTTATTAGCATGCCTATTATTAACATATTGGATACCAATAAGCAGCAAATTATGAGTTATTGGTTTGTTAATAGTGATAACTGGACCTTGTGGAAACCATGTTTTTTAAAGGATTATCTGATGAACAGAACATTTAAAAAACAGCATTTAATTCCATTGTAACTGTTTTACTGTCACTATTCTGCATTACTGTTTAAAACATTTATTTTGGATTTTACTCAAATTCTGTAGAATAAGTAATAAGGTAGTACATTATAGTGAACATACTATGTTTATGTTTAGGCAGAATAGCATTCTGTGTTACTCACATGGGCAAGAGTTTCTGTCCTTCTCCTTCAAGTCTGGAGAGGGTTCTGCTCCTCACCTCCTCCTAACCTCACCTCCTCTTTAGACAGAGAATCATAGCCCTGATCAGACTGACCACCTGGAATCAAACAATACATACAAACACTCCTAAACACTTGGCAAACCATTACAGTGTGCATAAAAAAAGAACATCCTTACAGAAAAGTAATGTTAGAGAGATGTTTTGCAAGGTCTTTTTCATGTCTCACAAATCTTTATAGCACACTTCAAAGTTTAGCCTACTTTACAGATTTTGGGTGATTTGATGCAGCTGGATACAGACTCTTAGGAGAATGATTTCAAACAAAGTTATTTTAACCTAGCACATCATAACGCATGATAATATAACATCAAGAAGGAGCAGTGATTTACTTTCTCATATAGCACAATAGGGCAGAAACACAGACAGAAAACACTCACACTCACAGGGTGGCTGCTTCTGAGCCACACTGAGAAAGCTGATGGAGCATAAAGCTCACATCACAGTACTGCCTCCAGAGGTGAGCTAAAATAACACCATTAGTCATTCCTTTTTTCCTTTCTCGCCTCCTCAGTCAGACTTCTGCTATACCACTGCCTGTGAGTGCTCAGTAACTGCTAGTCTCTTCTGTCAAACCATACATCTCTCAGATCTTCTCCATGACCATCACTGCCTATAGCATTAGAGTACTTCAAAAAGCAGTTTGAACATATAGAGGGCCTTTCTTCTCTGTATTTTAATATATTGTCAGATACGACACATACTTTTTTTTTTTCATTTCATCACTTTCCTTTTTCTGTGGAATACAAAACTGTACAGTATTTTTTTGTCGTGTGATAAGTATTAATGATGTCTACTGCTGTTCTGA
This sequence comes from Puntigrus tetrazona, assembly GCF_018831695.1. Lineage (NCBI taxonomy): Eukaryota > Metazoa > Chordata > Actinopteri > Cypriniformes > Cyprinidae > Puntigrus > Puntigrus tetrazona. The sequence goes on from NC_056716.1 coordinate 25,972,340, forward strand.
ACCATATTAAGTTTCATTCCATGAACAAATTCTATGCATCCTTTGATATAAGAAACACGAGGATATAGAGATGAATGCTAGGCCCATCTCAGTTTAACGATCCTGCAAAAACATTACACGCTACTGTTTAAATGTTTGGGGTCAGTAAGATTAGCAAAAAATAAATGTATATTCTTTATTCAGCAATGATGCATTAATTTGTTCAAAAGTGACAGTAAAGACATTTATAAAGCTACCAAAGATTTATTTTTAAAATAAATGCTGTTCTTTTGAAGTGTCCAGAACAAATGTATCATGGTTTTCACCTAAAAATGTAAACAACATAACTATTATAAGCATTGATGTTAATAGAAAATGCATCAAATCAGCATATTAGAATGACTTCTGAAAGAACATGTGATCATAAATACATTAAGTAATGGCTGCTAAACATTTAGTTGTCATCACAGGAAAAATGCATTTTAAAATATACTGAAATAGAAATTACTGTTTTAAATTGCATTTTTGATCAAATAAATGTGGTTCTTTTGTCCAAAGAGAGAAGTATATATATATATATATATATATATATATATATATATATATATATATATATATATATATATTTACAAAAGTATAAACCCCAAACTTTTAAAAAGTAGTGCATTTTATAATGTGTATTTGATACACATTTTTCCCTTTTGTTTTATTAAAGTTGATAATTTTTTTTTTTTTTTTTGAAAATTGCATTCAAAATGAATTTGGATCATCTGAGGGGGCATAATGCTTTTGTTCACTGCACCACATGTGTTATACTAATGTGTGCTTAAAGAAATACAGAAAAGACTGAAAGCGAGAAAAAAAGGGTGAGAGATGTCTTTTCACTCCCACAGTGAAAAATAATGACTCTCCTAGAGACTTCTGTGAGTTTGAAGGAGAGAGAAGCACGTCCTGTTGTGCCGAGAGCACAGTGGAGAACTGATGATGGAACGAGAACACAGAAAGACTGAAAGCAGACCGGGTACCTGTGCTGGATCTGTCATCACTGGAATCCATTTTAGTGAAGTCTGTATCAATGGAAACTCGCTCTGCCGAATCGTTAGAGCTGTCCAGACTGCCATGGCTGACGCTGTCGAGATCACTGGCATCTGCTCGGAAGAAGAGTATGAAAGACAGTTAGCAGGAGAAATAACAAGTAACATATTTCAAAAACACAACAGCTTGCAACTTGAAAAGCTCTCTGGCCAAGGATTGCATCATATTTCAAAGTGGCAACAAAGCAAAAAGAGCAATGAAAAACGTGTGTAGTGTGTTTAAGCTTCCACTTGGTTAAGGGCTTTCAAACCGAGATTATCTTTCAAACATACATTAGCATTTAAACTGTAATGCAACTAAATTTGTTATATGTATGCCTTTCAAAAAAAGGTAACATAAACAATCCAAGATGCATGCTTAGTACCGTCTTGTGTGGTTAATTTTATAAAGTTATTTTATAATATTTAGATTTTTATTTACCAGAGACAAAAAATAGAATCTATAACATACATTTCATAATTAAAAATCTTTAATGACTACTTTTCAAAAGGTTTGGAGTGTTTTTTTTTTTTTTTTGATATTAATGGTATTACGAGGTAAATTAATTAAAATTTTAAATGTAATTTATTCCTCTAATGGTTGATAATTCAGCTGCCATTACTGCTGTTTTCAGTGTCATATGATACTTCAGAGATCATTTTAATATTGTGAAGATTATAATATGGCAACATTTTTGTTGAAACAGTGACCATGTTTTTCATGATTCTTTGATAAATAGAAAGTGCAGAATTTATTCAAAATAGTTTTTAAACTATGCTTTACAATAGTCTTGACTTTTGATCAATTTAAGTCATGCATGTTGAATAAAAATATTAATTTCTTTAAATAAAAAAATCACATTGACCCCAAAAGTTTTAATGGTACTGTACATTAATTTATTATAACTTAGATTCAACAAATTAAGAAGTAAATTCATATAATCCACTAATTAGGTCTGTACTCACTAGTCCTTTAGTGTGAGATAAATTCATTCTGCATGACAAAGTTGCAGTTTTTGGGGCTTGTGGGTTATGGCAGCTTGTTTTAATTATGAAAGGCCTCTTGTGCCCTTCTCTAATATGCTGTTTACAGGGGACTGTGTGAGAGAGGAGATCAAATCAGACTCAGACTGTGAACTGTAGTGGATGAGAGAGGCGGCTATCGACTCTTATCTTAATTGGACCCATTAAAGTCTTTCTGGTTCAGCAGGCAGGCTGGATCTAGCCCAGTACTGAGGGGAGATAGATTAGAGATGGTACCTCCTCAGGCACAAAACTCAAGTAACCCTGTCTTTGTGAGAAATGATGGAAAGTTTTTCTGACAGTGGGAAATGATATCGAGTCCATGCTCCCCTGCAGACTTGGCTAACTTCTCAAAAGGGATTTCTTTATTCTGAAACAACTCTGATGATATATCTAACAATTTTGAAGGAAAATTAAGTCGGCGAAACGATTTTAACTTTGCAGAAGCAGTGACTGTAGCTATTAATGGACTGGCTACTAATAATGAATTCTGTTAAAAAAATCTAGCAAACTACCTTCTCTTTAAACAGCTTCCTAACCAAAATGAAATCTCAAAAGTGGCTTATTTGGAACCGACTTTCAAAGGCAGCAATTCCAAGCATAATTCCTTCTCATATGAAACACCTAATCCTATAGACCCACTTACAATTTATTTCAATAGAGTTACCATTGCTAAGCTAACATACACTGTGTAAAATACTCATATTTTGTAATGTATTTTTTTATGTTAGACTAGTCATAGTTATTTGGGTACAATTTGGATGGAATTTAATTTAATTAGACATTTAGATAATTTCCCAGCCTTGTACACCATCTTGATTTTGGAGTGTTTACAGTGCATTAAAAGACTGTCAAATCTTTTTTCTTTTTTTTTTTTTTTTACATTTTTTTCAGTATTAGAAAGGTAACAGAAGGCAAGAAAGGAAAGAAGCAGCATTATCCTGTATAATTGTTTTATATTGGACCTGACTTTGTTTTTACAGGAAATTTAAAGAGTGTGTCCACTTCTGTGGAATGTGTGAAATGGAGTTGGGGGTTTTACCAGAGAGATGGGTGTCTTTTGGGTGGGTGGTCTGCCTCCTCCATACTTGTTTGAACAGCACCACACCCCGAACCACATTTCTCAGCTTTCCCCACAGGAAGTATCCCCCTCTGGTGGAGGAAGGCCATGTGCTCTCCAGAACAGCCTGGGAAGAAGAGCACAGTGAGACACACAAAGACACACACACACACACACACACACTCATATAGAGATTAACTAAATAATTCTACAGTGCAACGCCTCTCATTATCTTAAGTAGATTGTGTTTCTCTCTCAAGGACTAGCTGTAATTACTCTGATAGAATTGGAACAACACTCAGCTGCCCGGACTTATGTCTCTGTGAGTGTGTCCTCTTGGTATTTTGGGACGTCTTGCAAAGCACACACAAAAAAATGGTCCCGGGGAGATGATTGCTAGTCTAAGCTTTTGTCTAATGATAACAGGCATGAGAAATAGAGTCACATGCCAAATGCGCTGCCAGCTAGAGGCTCTTGAGCATCAGCCTAACACACCTACGCAGGATAAATCTGTTTTCTCTCTGCTTGTTTTGAAAAAGTAATTTTACAAAAGAAATTAAACAAATTTATCACCTTTTGAAGAAAACTAACATGCCCCAAGATGTATTTGCATACTTATACACTTAAAATATATTGATGTCATTTCATTAGATAACAAAATGTCAAACCAGGTGGCATTTACAAACCAATTATGCCAGAGCAGCGGTTGGGTTGGAACTCATAAATGGGTTGCTGATCTGTCCTGATTCTGTCTGTTCTAGTTAGTAGGCTAGTAGGGAAAATGCTAAAGCAAAATTGCAACTAAAGATATAATTGTGCACATAACATTTAATATAAAACCCATAAACATGCAAAACGTTTGCCCGCAAAATAAATATGTTGACTAACTTCTAAAATTAGGAGAAAACAATATCTTATATCTTTTGTTTCCATTTCAGTGCAAATTAAAGTAACTTTTGTAAAATCTATTCAAATCAGATGTGACATAGTTTGCATGACATTTTCTTGTCCTCAAATATCAATATCAGTATAGATAATATGTGACCCTAGACCACAAAAGGAAAAAAAAAAAAAAAAAATATATATATATAAACATAAATATATTAAAATTTATTATTTTTTGCTTAGTAATAGGCAAAATCTACATTTTCAAATGGCTGTATCTCAGCCAAATATTGTCCTATTATAAAATTGTATATATATATTTATATATATTTATTTAGCTCAATTTCAAAATGTTTTTGTTTTGGTCCAGGGTCACATATATGTATATTTATTTAGTATTATTTAGATTGCTACGCGCCCCTATGTAACATAAAAACATGAAAACTATTCTTACCCTGTTGTAGTATCCATAGGTAATGGCATTAGGCTGCACTCCGGCTTTCTTCATTTCAAAAAGAACCCGGACAGCAAGAACAGGCTGTCCATACTGCCCACACAGCTGCATCAGGACCCGATAACACACCTCCATTGAAGCAGAAACCAACCATTACTTTCAAAAAACCACAACACCGGTGGAAATTTCCACTGTCTAGGTACAGCACAAACTGTACTGGCAAATCCAATCAATAGAGACTGTTAGGCGATTCTACCTCATCAGGGGGCTGCAACTTTTTGTCCTGCATGTTTCTCAGCACGTCGTAAGCAGTGTGCAGCGCCCGCACCTTGGAGTGGCAGGCGCTGACATAAGCGGGCAGGCAGATGAACCACAGGCCGTGACAATGCCTGAGGAGACACTTGGACCACATCTGTGGGATGGAGGAGTATGTCTTAGCCATCCTCTGGGCTGATTTGATCTCCTACAAAGGGAGGATCAGAGAGAGGATGGAGCATTAGAGAGGAGGGGGAGAGATTTGACAAGCGGCATCATGGGGTGTGATTTGGATGAGATTATCGTTTGAAATACCAACCTGTTGGGAGCGCCTGAAAATGGCAGCTGGGCTGATGGGACTGATGTGTCTCACGGCTGATGTTGCTTTGGGGACTCTGGGACCATCCTGAAGCTCACAGAGTTGGGGGTTCAGTACCGGAAACCCACTGTAGCTGCAAGACATCAAGAGAGCATGCTAAGCTTGTACTTGATTGTTATTGTCAAGTCACGTCAAAGTTTATTTGTCAAAAGCACAATGCTAACATGCAGCACTAACTGCAGGCAATCGATATTGTTTCTGCAGTTTAGAGAGGATTATTATAAAGATACAAATGCAGAATTTAAAAGTTAAAAATAAAATATAATATTAAAGTTATTTATTTTTGTGCTATGTTTATGAAAAAAGTAGACGTATTAAAATTCTACAAAAAAAACTTAAATAAAACAATAAAATAAAATGTTTGAATAAATTCACAAAATGCATGACAAAAATAATAGAAAATCTCTTTACAAAGCATTTTAAAAATTACAAAGCATTTTAAAAATATGAACAGCATACCACATCTTTAATGTCAAGACACTCCATTGCCCATTATAACAAAATAGTACCAAATCCCGAAATAACAGATCCACTTAATATTATCACATGCTCTCTAAGGAGTGTGCATTACTGCTTTAGTGAGAGTTTCTATGGACAGACGATCCTTAGAGGGGTTTATTCTACATACCGCACCCTGGGAAAGGTTTAGAAGGGGATTATGCTATGCTACAATGCCATCTGTGGTGTGGCACACTGTTTGTGTGCACGGTGTTGTAGTGTGCATGGGAGTTTGTCTGTATGAAGTTTCTGTTGTACCTATAAACAATAGGTGGCTCTTCTCCTTCTGGAAGTGCTGGCAGCTCTGGAGGGGTGATGTAGACCGTGTGCTCGCTGCGGTGGGATTTGTCAAGCTCAATAAGCCTCGTGTCTTCTGGCTTATCGCTGTCCACCTAGAGTAAAAACACACTTTATGAGATACAGTTTTTTGATTCCACTAGAACACAAAGTAGAGGCAATGACCCATGAGGAAAGTAAAATGTCGAAAGAGGAACCAGAGAAAACATTTATAGCAACTGAAAGCCTTAAAAAAGCCTTATCACTTGCTAACTTACTCAGTACTACTATATATTCAAACAGACACATCACATGTCAATGCAGAGCTACAGTTTGGTCAGAATTGGGAACTGAATCTTGAACCAGACACACATATTGCCATACAGCCATGCCAAGGGATTTTCCACTGTCTGGCCATGTTGAAGTTTGCCAAGTGCAGATGATCTGATCTCAGATCAGATGAAGCACTGGTGTTAGTGTAAATGACCCTGATAATCTCCTCACATTGCTGCATCCGACTGATCTCACATCTGTACCAAGAAGCTCTGATCCTCCTAGTCTTCATCCAATCCTCCCCATCTGCCTCAGACGCACTACAAGTGCACTGACCTGGACTTAATGCCTAATGTTGTATTGCTTGAGGGTGCGAAACCATCGCAGTGCAATTTATAGGCTAGACAAGGCTTGGAGGAGCCAGTGTGCATTTAGCCTTCAGACAAAGTCTGTCTACAAGCCCTGTAAATGGACCATAAATGCATCATAATGCCTATGCCACTGTAATACACTGGCTATCAAATAAAGCATGACTTTATATCTATTGATAGAGGGAAAATCAGTTTAAGTATCTGTAAAGCATTCTCTGCAAAATGGTTTTAGATCCTATTGTTAAAAAAAAAATTAGACAATCAATAAGAGCAATAGAACAAATCAAGCTCTTGCAGAACTTGCCAAATGAATTTCCCTGAGAAGGTTTTAGATCAATCAGTGGCTCTTTTACCAGAGAAAAACAACATTGATGACTGTGGCATCAATTAGAGCTCTCTGTAATGCACCAGGATGCCAAAAGGCACTTTCCATCAATACAGTACAAAATGAAGTCTGAAGTCCATTTTCAACAAGTAGTCAGTAAAAGCAGGTACTTAACCTTTAGAAAATGTGGAAAAATTCTACTTCAGGCAGTCAAAGTAGATGTTGTGTGAACAGTTTTATTACCAGCCTGATTTTTCTCATGATATCAATTATATATATATATATATATATATATTTGTTTTATATATATCTTTAGCACATATGATACCTCAGGAGGTAAAAGTGCTGTATTAGCTGTTTTATTGAAAGCCTGATTTTTTTTATGTTTCTTATTTTTATGCATATCTATATCTACATCGATTTGACCAGAAATTTGTTTATTGCGTGCGTGAGAAAACAGAGCAATAGTACAAATCTAGCAATGTAGGACATTTGTTGCCAGGGACAACAGTGTAATAAAGAGTTTAAAAATAGTTTCAATAATATTCCACAGCAGAACACTACGGTTGTTCAATTACAATCAAGTATTTGAGAGAGCCTTGTAATAATTATACACTGAGGCTGTACAATACGCTCAAATGTGCACCGTTTTCAACACTGAGAGAGCTTTGAACAAGCGGGTTTGAATACAGAGGCAGCACCAAAATTAAACATTTCGCCTAGATACTCAGAAAGATGGTTATGTATTACTAAATTATGATAAACTTTAAAATTGGTTCATTGGATCACTGAGGTGTCACACTGTAACCAATTGCTTTCAGGCCATAGTGGTACATGGTTTGTCCTTTACCTCCCGGGTTCCTTTATAAATGTCCTCTGTGAAAACAACCCACAAACTGTGTCAGTTTAAATCAGCTCAAACTGTCATTTTCATTACCACCACAGTGCTAAAGAACTGTCCTCCAAGGTCCTCGCATAAGAGAAGGACAGGCCAGAGCAGGATAAGTGTGACTTTCACTGATGGCAGCATAATTGAAAGTGTAATACAAAGAGCTGCACATTCGTCTTTACTAGCACACAACAGCCTTGTGAGGAGGACAGGTGAGAGATGACTCCTGCTCCTCTAAACAAGAATAAATTGTGCCCCTTGTTGAGACGGATATAAATGTACTACAAAGGCACAAAACAACCATCCGGGAATATATTTGTCTGCAGTTTACAAAGGAGACAACTTGCAGCAGTTCACTGAAGATGCAGCTTCAGATGCGCAGTCTGGATCATACCGAGAAAGGGCATAACAGTTTTTAAAATAAGAAAACGCAAAGCGGCGTAAAGCACAGAAAAATTAATTATGCATGCAGGAACTCAGTGGTTCTGCAGAGACTCTGATCTAAACAGAAATGTTTTTAATTATGAAGGCAGCAAACATGCATCTTCAAAGCCAATATTCATAATACCAGCTATGAATCACCACACCCATGGTGAAACCACAAAACAAAAACAGGTCATGTCTGTCAGCTGAGGTCAAAAACCTAGGATGAGGGTTTTTCTTCTTAAACAGTCCTCATTACATTGAACTTTATTGAAAGGATTGCCCTTGAGATCTGTGACCCTATTTTCAAGGGTCCTGATGACAGTCCTAATATTTTTAGATATCATTGATATAAATTAAGTAAAATAAAATATTTCTCATTGCCACTAAAAAAGCATTTTTGTAATCAAGGGTAAGTACTCTAGTGACTATTTTCGGTTCTGCAATACATCAGAAGTTAATAGACACTGAATTAAACAACTTACCTTCCCCCTTTCTCCGTGCGAATAACTTTCCACGCAAGCAAGTGAACATAAAAGTTTAAAGAGAAAAAAGAAAAGGAAGTAGTGAGAAAAGCAAAAATAATAGGACAGGCTGTTTAGATGAAAAGCCAACGTAGAAAAGAACAAACGAGAGAACAATTGCTCACAGAAAATTAATAACCTGACATAAGTAAGCTCAAGGGATCACAACAGCACAGCTATTAACGACAACATTTCCCCTTACTGTTCTCACAAATCATGCCGTGTACACTTCCTTGAACTCTTTGTATTTTCACATGCTCTTTGCTAAGAGCCTGGGGTGTAGTTTAAAATGGTAACTCTTTGTGCGCTTTGTAGAAGCAGTTAATACTGAATCTAATTAGGTGGCTTATTCTGGATAAAGGCATGAGATGTATTTCTTAAGCGGAAACAAAATTTCATACCTTGTCAACACAGTCATCAAAGAAAGCAAGGCTTGCATCCTTATCGCTGACAAAAAGAGCACTCCTCGATGAAACGAATGAACATCTGAGTCTTGGTCATGAGGAGTAAAACTTTTGATGGGATCGATCACGACTCTTCAAAAAGCCTGCAAAAAGCCATATCGAAAGTCAAGGAGATCAAGAGGACAGTCAGAGAGGTGCCATTACAATAAAAAGTGATTACATTCATTAATTGATTACTATAATTCACCGCCACAGTTGTCCATTGAGATTAAACATTTAATCAGTCAAATATAAGAGGGCGTGTCATGAATTACGTGTTGTTTACTGTCGTCATTGAGAAAGCCAGAGTTCACACTGTGTGAAAGATGTAATAGATTTTAACTTAGGGATTACATAAGAAGCTGCAGATGTGTTCTCAGATATTCTATTAATCATTGCAGTTTGTTGGACCTGTCAGGCATGTCTAATTTCAATGGGGCTTTATCAAAATCGCCACAATAATTTCAAGCCTGATTTAAGCCAGACTCCACGGGCACAGGGCCAGATTTGAGCATTCTGAGCAGCTGCTGAGCTTCAGCATTCCACTAATGCATCACAGTGGACTCACTGTATGTGGTTGAGTCAAAACAAGATTTTAATGCATTGTTTTTTTTGTGTTTTGATGCTGATGAAGCAACCCCATTACAGCTGTTCCTGATGTTCACAAACAACCTGAAACATCGAGACAGGAGAAATAGGAATCAGGCATCACGTCCATCTTGGCTGCTTACCTTGCAGATCAAATAGTGAACTGGCGTCAGTTGCTTTTTCAGATGGAGCCTGTGTGATGGGCAACAGGTATGAACGGTAGCCTTTCAAGATGGCTGCCATGAAGCGCAAGAAAGCCTCCTGGATCTCAAGCTCCAAGGTTTCCAGACTTTTCCCACCACTGCCAGGTTCCCGCTTTCGCTCATGAAGGCCTCCATCTGTCCTTCCTCACGACTCATATGATAACCTATGGAAGATTAAATTACTATTTCTGAACTTCCATTTCAGATTCAGTAAGATTTTCCTTTATTTTCATTTCAAAATATGTTAAAACAGAACACATTTAAATTGGACTGCAATTTACTATAATTATTGTAATTACTGTATTTTTGCTCAAATAAATTCAGCCATAGTAAGCAAATAAATCAAAATATTACACCAAATAGAGTACAAGGCAACTTTCATGCACAAGGAGAAATGTACTGATAATGTCTAGGTTATATACGTAGCATATCTCCGTAATGAAGATATAGTAGGCTCCATTTGAGATATGGGTACGGTACATAAGCTCCTTTCACGTCACTTCAGAAAGGTCAAAAAGATTGTAGGCTTTGTCTGTTATTAAACATCCACTCAACAGACACATAGTGTTCTCTTAAAAATATATGGGAACACAGTCACTTAGCATACAGAAACACATCATTTTTATTAAAGTTTACCTATAAATAATCTCTCTCTTAAGGCCCAATTCTATGAGTCAGTACATTCCAGTACAGGATGTTTTTGAGAACCAAAATCACATTGAATAATTGAGTTCAAAGTCTGGTTCAAAGACTGAAGCATCAATCAGCTCTCATGTATTAGATAGTATTCCAGCACTCAAAAAAAGGCTTACTTCGCCTCTATCTAGCCAACTGCCCTCGTCTCTAAACCTCATCAAATCTCAAGGATGACTGGTTTTGCTTTTACTCGGTCAAGCATTCATAAAACATTGTTAGGTAATAAACATGATACTGCTCAGAGCCTAAAAGGACAGTAGAAGGCCAATAAGAGTGGTACTTTCTGTGCAGTGAAGTGAACTCATATTGTCATGAAAAGGAGAAAAGATAAGTGAAATCATTTCTTGGTTGACACCACAGTGACCCGTCCTTACTAACCCGCATCCAGTTGCTGGTAGAGATTGCTGAGAGTGTTGATCAGATGTTTACAGGCTTTTCTTGGCAGGATCTTCCAGGTCAGGGATCTGCGCTCTTCTTTGCTGAAATAGGCCACACATGTTTAGCATTTGTGAGGGTAAACAGGAGTCCATGCCCGTGAACAACATAACTGAAGGCTGCTATATAGTTTCAATGTAGCTTTTACAAGGTCTGTAATCTTTAAGGTGAATACAGGCAAACAAACAACACATGCGCATGTGTTTAACACATAGTGGTACTGACGGTCCTATCTTTACTACAACATTCCTCACTGCTCATATATCCTGACCCTGATCTTTTAACCATCTGCATAAAGATAAAGAACAGTATTACTTGGAATTTCACTTGAAAAATGTTTGCTATTGCTTAGAATTTCTGATGAACATAAGCACTATTCATATCACAAAAGACACCAATCATCACCTACACTGGGAAATTAGTGTTTACTTTGTGGACTTATGTGATAAAAGATGACTTCATCTCAACAACATAGGTCAAAAAAAAGGTCAGTAGAGGCTCTCCTGGGAACTCAGAACTATGAAGAGGTAAAAGGTCACTCACTGAGTTATAGTGTTGGTGTCCAGGTCCACACAGCTTATGTCCGTTGGTGGCTCATAGAGATCAAAGTACCGTGAATCCACCCCTACAATAAAAGGGCATGGAGCGCTGAGCACATCTGCCAGGGCCAGTGGGCAGAGAGAGGAATGTATGGGCACGGCCAGTGGAAGGGAAAAATCATCTGTGGAACACGTAAAATAAGTTCAGACAAGGCACAGCCAAAGGTGGGACAAAAGCAAAAGAAACTGATACTGTAAGAATCTTAAAATAGAAATAGGAAAGGCAAGAGTGAAAATGAATAGTCTTCCACTCACCGACACCAGGGCCTCGTGTAACGCTGGTAAGAACAGCTGGGCGTAAAAAGAGTGAACTAGGATCTTATGTTCAGTCACAGCCAACACCAGAAGAGTCGCTGCATTTTTGGGCCGAGGTTCAACAGCAGTGTAGAGAGCCGTCCGCCACTGTGGGCAGAGAAAATAGGCATGTAAACAATGCATACTCACTAAAAATAAAGCCAAACCAAAAATACAAAAACAAACCACAACAAAGAATAGCAAAACAAAACAAAACAAAACAAAAACATAACATAACATAACATAAAAACCCAAAACAAAACCCAAAAAACAATGAGATGAGCAATTGATCTGTGTTCAGGTAATTGCTAAATTCAGAAAAAGGAGTCTCAACATGCTATAACTATATCACACTTAACCAGGTCCTGAGAAGTATCATTTCCACACTTCATGCTTTGATCAGCATTCATCTGACATGGTCAGTGTATCTTGTGTCTGATTTACCTCAGAGGGAGCGGAGAGGAAACAGGCTGGCTCAGCATCAGGCTATCATGTGGAGACAGCTGTGAAAAACAAGCACACAAACAAGCGGTCACAGTGAGATGAGGGCCAGGTTTGGCAGCTATTTGACCACACAATGTAATTTGTTTTGACACATTCAAGAAAGACGGTGATCAAACTAAGATGCCATTTGCACAAAACTCACCTGCACCAGGATACGTGGCCTTTGTGGGGAAGGAAAGGAACCTTGTGCATGAAATGAGAAATATGCCTAAGGACAAATAAAAAACACTTTTTAGTGTCCATAAAGCGTTTAGCTCGGCAATTTTGGCTAAAATTGTCCTTACAACTCACTTTTCAATGGGCAGAGTGTGTGGACCTGAGATGGAGTATCGGTAAAGAAAGGTCAGAAAGTTCTGGAAAGCATCAAAAAGGGCCAGTGAGAGAAGGCAGATGCTTTTGTTGGTGTGAACAGTCATGGATCCATCAGGCCTGAGCCCGTTAGCCTGCAGGCCCAGCTGAGAACACTGCTTGTCAGTCAAATGTTCTTCTGGGTAGGGCTCATAGAACTGGATGGCGGCACCGTAAACCTAAAAGACAGCAAAGACAGACTCATGAACACCTTCTAGGATTTGAGATGGTTTACATTTTAGAAAACAAAAAGCTTTCTTGACACCCTCATGACGTTATTACATTTCTAAAGTGCACAATGGCAACTATCTTTTAGACTTCTTGAAAGCAATCACCAACAGTATCTATTTCAAAAGGCTTTTCTCAAATCCACCCAGTGAGAAAGTGATACGGAAGATTTATTTTTGCAGACTTTTAGATCAGAAATATCTCAGCTTAGCCATGTTTCTTTGAAGCCGCTCACCTAAATGAATAAATTATACAATACTGCAGCACAAATAGCCTTGAGACTTGTTCGGCTGAGGAGAGTGAGCTGAGTGTACTGATGTGTTTGACATAATTGAGCTGACCCAAACAGCACTTTAGCAATGCATTATTAAACAGGCCAATTACACATGTTCATCTTATTTTGATTCTTTTCTGAGGCCCATTATTCATGGGCAGTTTTGATATTCATCGCGCTGGTTTCTAGCTGCTTTAAATTCTTAGCACATTGCTAAACCAGACAAGACAATTCACCTTCTTCTGTGTCTGATTTGAATGATGGTGCTGCAGTAAAAAAGAAAACCTGCAGAAAATCTAAATGTTTGTGCGTGCTCGTGCGTGAATTTTTTTTCTCTGTACCTTCTCTCCAGAGGCGCCTGTGAGAACGAATGTCGAAAAGACAGGAAGAGAATATTTAGTATGAGAGGGCCAGCACTCAATCGACGCTCCCATCGGCAGGCAAAACAGGGGAACGGATTCAGGCAAAGGAAAGGAATCATAATCCTCCTCTGGATATCTGGACAAAAGACCTGCACACACCCCATACAAACCCCTCAATTAGGCTGTATAGCTCAGTCAGAGACAACAGTTATTACTGATCCTGCATCGCTTGCTTTGTAATTAATTACTTGACCCAGTCTTCCATATGACAAGCTAATCGCAGGAAGCAGTTAAAGCCTAGATTTTTTTGCTGCTGAGAGCACTGAGCTTAACAATGACATCATGTTGTTCTTGCTACATGGGAGTATCAGGTTTCATTCATCTGCAGTCGTATCCTACTGCTCTGATGTGAACGCATCCTTTCCCTCCTACTGTTCATTGCAAGATGCACAACAAAAACACAAACTGAAAAACAACTCAAGACGACAGAGATACAATACCTGCTTTGAATGCAAGTGTGTTGCTTTTGGCCAAAAGATTTTTGTAGCACAAGTACACAGAGGACCCCCACTGTGAAGGCAGAAAAAGAGAAATTAAGTTGATTTTATACGGATATGTAAAAGGATGATTGCTGTGATCTGATGTTATTACTTATAATTTAAGGAAAACTACCCACGAAAACACTTTGAGCAAGGTTTGACCAATACTAAAATTTTGGAAATACTGATAAGCTGATATTTATAGAAAATCTCTTAAATATTGGCTGACATCATAAAAAAAAACGCAAGCCGTGTCTTGGTGTTGAAATACTTATTATGATAACTGAACGTTATTTTTGTGCCTGACCTTGTTGAATGGGAGTTTCAGATGCAAAATTTATGGGAGGGAGATTGTCAATTAACTGGTATTTGCACCATTATTTAACACCCCAAAAAGCACGTTTTAAAGCAGGTGGTAATTTTCTCTTGGTAGATTGCACTGGTCATTATGGAAATGATCTGACTGCGTCTGTGTTCTTTAATGCATGAATTGTCAGTAAATCACTTATAGAATTTTCTCCTCCCATCAGTGGTTTATGGAATTTTGTTCTAATGCCAATTTACCCCATTTAGTAAATCTGGGCCTAAATCTTTAGATTTTAATGCAGTTCAGTGCTTGCCTGTCTGAACAAGGTTCTTTGATTAGCAAGAATTCCATGGATGACCAGTACTGCTAGAAAAACTATCATGGGCAAGCATTTTCCTCTAAACTGGTCATTTAAGCAGGATAGGGTGACAGTTCAGCTCACCATACTGCTGTTGAGATTCTTGTCCACCTTGCAGAAAGCATGCGGTGGTGTCTCTCCCTTGCCGGGAACAATGACACAGATGTCTGTGACAGCCAGCGTGGCGTGAGTGATTCTCAGAAGCACGCCGATATGTTATGTAGATCCTTTGGGAGGAGGAGCTACTGATATTAGCAGGGCGGCCAGAGGTGTGGTCTGTATAATTTGACAGTCCGGCCAGTTTCAGTTTCTCCTTCCACTCAAAGAGCACGCTAAGAATCATGAAACAAAGGACATGAGGATAGTAAAGATTCTGCAAAACAAAGTGAAAACACAACAGGTCCCAAAACCAATTGAGCTGTCTCATTGTCTACTGCCTGCATTATAACTACCTAAAATACAGCATCCTAAATGGTATCTGCAGAGACATGACTTATTCAGTAGAATTGGATTTTAGCATGTTGCTGAAATAACTACATGATATTCTAATAAGCAAATTAGTAATTAGTTAAATATTAGTTAAATATAAAATTTTAAGAGTGTAGTTGTAACGTTTTTCTTCAAGAAAAATGGGTACATTTATAGTCAGTATCTTTGTCTACAATCTTTTTGTCACCTGACTTTGTCAAAGAACAGACTTTGCTTCAAGAAGACGACTTCAATACTCTCTAAGTAGGTAGCTTACTAGGTTTTGGAACACTCTTATGTGAAGATTAGATGTTTTACCCCAAGTCTGTGAGCGGCGGTTTGTCTCTGCCTCTCCTATAGCAGAGGAAGATCTGCGGCCCCATGAGGCTTCCTCCATTCAGTTCGGCAGGAAGTCCAGAGGGGTGCATTCAACACAGATATATCCTCGAGGTACTTCCTCCCTAGGAGCGAATCACCACAGCCACATCAGTGATGGGCGCCTTTAGCTGGGCTGAAGTCCTATGACCTCCATCCTCAGGGTGGACATCTTCCTCGAGGGGGCTTAGACGAGTCGGTGAGTCCTGCCACCACAAAGTAGTCTGCTACACGAGAAGGCTTTTTGTCTTCCATCTTCGATCATCCCCATAAAGCGAGGACTATATATGCTGGAAAAAGAGAGTGATGTAAACAGAGTGAGCACAGAAATGTGAAACTGCAGCCTAATAAACACTCTTGCTTAATAATGCCAGGTGTTCAGATTCGAACATCCTCACGAATGAAAACATCCTTCTTTAAACCGGGAGGATTTTTAAAACCAATCAGCATATGCAGTGCGAGTTATACAACACTCTAGGAAATACCATTCTTACCCTGGATACATTTACTCCCTTATGTGCTTAGAAAAGGATATGACCATTACACATCCACAGATGCAGAGCACATATTCATATAACAATCTTTGTGAGAAATATAAACTGGACAGACGGAAGCAATTAACCGTTCTTGCTGGAGAAAAAGGAATATTTCCTATTATGCTTTGAATCATGAGTCATGTAGTTTGTACCTGCTCAAGTGCACAGGAAGGAAGAAGAAAATTACTTGAAAAGGTCAGACAACAAAGGAATTCCTTTTATATGCATCAATGTGAAGTTTGTCACCATGAGCCTCACTAATACAACAAGCACTGATATCTTAATTAGAGATTCCCTTCTCTTTCAAAAAGAGGCCTGGGGCTTTTAAAATACTACAAAATCTGACTTTTTAGAAGCCATTACTCTAGTCTTCAATGTCACATGATCCTTAAGAAATTATTATAATAAGCTGATTTGCTTTGTACTGCATAGTTTTTACTAGGGTACACAAACATGAATTTGGAATAAGAAATGTTTTTAAATATAAACTTTCTAGTGATTTTCATCTAATACAGAGTACTCTTACATAAATAAATAGTAGTGGTCTTTTTTTTTCCCTGATCGAATATTGAACTGTACCAACGTGAGCCTAGAGAAAAGTAAACCATTACACGCCTAGTACCATCGTCATTATAGTGGACACCATCTGAAAGGTCTTTGGTGTCTTGCAGCTTTATAGCCAATGGCTTCTCTGTGATTTACAGTAATGGTCAACAGAGTCATGGGACATGGCTTAAGAGCTTAGGAATTGAAACTAACCTACTGACTAGTTCTTTTGCTATGACGAAGTTGAGCAGTAAGAAATTTATTTTATGAGGAACCAGTGATGCTGATAATGTGAAACAGGAAGTTGCTGTTTCTACCAAATATTTTGGAAATGGTGACAAATCACCGGCAAATTTTATGATCCTGGTTAGATGCGAGAATAAATACAGGCCTTAGAACTCTAATCCTTCTCATCCTTATAAACCTTTTGGGCTTTGAAGGAGGGTCTCTAGAACACTCTCTCTGTCCCTTGTCCAGCGACACTGACAAAGACACTGATTCACACTTTGTTCCAGATGTCCCTCCTATAGCTGATTTCACATATTGTGCTCAACAACATCACAGCAGACATAACATAAATCCATCAATCTGCTTGCAGAAACAATCAAAGATCCAATCACACCCACATTGTTCTGAGACATATACAACAGAAAGTCCACCAAACACAGTGAGGAGAAAATGTAGCAGATGTGTCACATGTTATGTGAGAGATTTAGGATTATATATAGACATAATCTCTCGGTCCAACAACCACGCCATCCACAGAGACTGACTGTGCCCTCTCTACCATCAGCAGAGAAATTATAATCCTCACCATGGCAACCATGAAGAAAAGCCAGCAAATATTCATGATTCGCCTTAAAAAATGTAATGGTGGAGAGAAAATACTTACATAAAACTAATAAAAATGAGTCACAGAGCAGAAAGCTCACTCTTTTGGTAGGGATAATGATGCAGTAATGAGGACCTCGCAATCACAAATCAACCGTTCAATAACAACTGCTGGGAGGAAAGGAAACAGCATAACCCGACAGGTTAGAAAGAAATTCTAGGCAAATTTGGATAAACATGCAGAGAGTTATATTGTCATTATATTGTAATAAGGCATATTGCGCATTGGAAAGCCCTGAGGCAGATTTCATTGTTATGTGATGCAATTACAGAGACTCTTGCTCTGACTCAACACTTTTCAGATAACTCATAGGAAGTCACTACTTTGTTGAGAAACACCATGGCAACGTCAATGAGGAACTCAAAACGCCCGGATGTGCGTTGGAAATGGCACTTTCATCAGACAAATCAACATGGGTCCTACGCAGCGGAAATCCTGGCATGGAGAACCCATGAAAGAAAATTACACTTAATGCCTGAGCCATCCTATCTTGCTGCTGAGAGAGAAATAAGGAACTCCTTTACTTCTCTGATCTCCGACCGACTTAATACTTGTCATTCCAAAGAACTGGAGTAAGAGATCGATGGTTCCCTTTTCCAGTTTAAATGACTGGACAGTTCCAGTTCACACAGTACAGAAAGCACAACGCAATACAGAATGATGCCACAGAATCGAAAAACAGACTCACATAATGGACATAAATCTGACAGTTACAGGAGGCGTGAGTGTAATCATGATGTGATCTAATTCATGGGAAAAACAAAGACACTAAAATTATTGAAAAATTATAAATGTATTATTCATCAAATGCTAATAGTATAAAAAAAAACAAAACAAAAACAAAAGGCTGAAACTGTAGCAGTAATTTTCTGACAGAATATTATTCAGTGATTGCATATTTACAAAACAATGCAGTTAAGTGCACTTTTATGGATGTTTTACAGTTTAGTATTATATGATGTTAAAATAATAAAAATAAACAAAAATCAGCTCTCATGGTGATGTTTCAACCAAACTGGGCCTTGACCTAAAAAGACTTTGACACTGCTCATTTACATTAAAACTCCTTCTGCACAGAGTATATCTTTATGACTCATTATATCAGAGCAGAATAAACAAAACAAAATACTCACAGCATAACAAACACCATTTTCTAATAATTTTATCTTAGTACTGCTGTAGGAGGCACATGCTAAGCTTTGCCCTTCTTTCACCAACCTATGTCGTGTAAGAGCAACAGGATAAGCCAATTTAACAGCCTGTCCATAAAAACAAGTGTGATCTTATCCAGCTGTGTGCTGAAGCTATGGGCTGTGGTCCTGGGTAAGGGCTCCGTGGACCAACAGGCTCCCGATACTGCACAGTTCTGGGACAGCAGGGAGGCCTGGAGGAAAACACAAGAAGAGGAACTAATGCAGCACATTTGGCGAGCATCTGGTCCTGCTTAAGACACGGGGCGGACATTTGATTCCTTTGCACCATGCCGGGAAACAAGCAGACATCTGCATACTTGGATAGGAGGAGGCAGGCAAGCTATTTCTATGTGGAAATGTTTTTGTCAGGAAGACTTTACTGAGGTACAGGACAGGCAGGAATTCTTTTCTCTTTAAAGATCCAACTCAAACCCACCTACTACAACTTTTGAGTTAGAAGACACTTATAAAGCCATGCACTTATTCAACCTATTGTCAAGGGACAAATTCTGGCAAACATCTGGAGTTTCAAAACAATCTCTGCCCATGCAGGCTTTCCAAAGTGGACGGGAAGATGAAAACAACCAAGAGTCTTATTACTGAAAATGTTTCAACAGACGTTTCCCTTTAATGTAACATTTACTGTAATGTCATGATGCACTTGAAAGGAACGCCCAACTGAACTAAAGCATACATTTCTGAAGCTAGTTAAGCACATACTGTTAATAATAGTGAACGACTGAAGCGTCATACTTATTAAAATCATACTGATGCTTTAATAATTTTAAAAGGATACACTGGGGAATATTGCAGTTCAACGTGAAGACATGCTTATGAGCACTGCGTTTTTAAAAATCTGAATTAAGATACATATCACAATGGCTCTAAATCCTGGATAAAAGCCAAATCACCACAATACATGATGGATGCTGTGAGAAATCTTGCTTAACCTCTCTGAAAAGCATTTGCAAATTTTTCATGCTCTGCTCACCCGGGCTTTTCTTTCAAACAACTACAGCGTCACATTATCACATCAGACAAAAGTAACTCTTATGATCTGTATTTGAGCATGGCACCCTGTTGAGTAGCTATACCAAAGGATTTAACCCTCATATTCAGAACTGGGAGAACAAAATGTACAAATTTACAAATAAATCATAAAAAATACCACTAACAGATATATTACTACCACATTGCTTTAATGCCTATGGCTGTTTTGGCCCTGCAGACCACATCGCACCAGCACTGACATTGTAGTGATCCTTTTTATCATTATAGATCCATTTTAAATTCCAGTAAAATAACAGAACATTGCATGTTAAGCTATATTAATTAACAAATATCTAAAAACGTGGTAAAATAGAAATATGAAGATGATACTGCATCCAGACAGCTGGGCTGGGTCAGTCTTACAATAACTCATAAATCATAAGGGCCAATGTAATTTACAACAGAAGCTCAAAATCCTGAATTATACCAATAGAAATATATTTCTAATATGCTTCACCGATAAATGACTCTGATCACATGGTGTGTAAATACAGTATCAGAATCAAAACAAGCGCACAATTACGGACGCGTGATGACAGCAGATCACTCCATCGCCGGTCAGTCTTACATTTTCATAACACAGATTGACCTAAAACGCTTCGTATGCATCACTTATCGCCTATTTTAACGTTTGGAATTACAAACAGAACGCAAATAAATGTTCGTGACCAATAAATAGATACGAGGATCGTACACTCACTGTTTCAGTAGGTCGACGATTCAGAGGACACGCTCATTGAAACACGGACCGTTATTTTGATTATTAATCACTGGACTGCAGAAGGCCCTTATGTATTTCCGTCCATTTTCATCAGACAAATAAATTATTCCTCTATCACGTATAAACATTCCCTCCGGGAAAACTGTACCTCATCTTCCCTATACGCTTTCAGAGATGCGCTCAGCTCCAGACTCACGCAAGCGCTTATGAAAACCTGCCACTGGGGCACGTGACTGCCAGCAAGCCGTGACGTCAGCCGAACATTCCGGGGACCGTCGTTGATTTAATGTGGGGGCGTCCCGACAGGTAGTCCATATAAAGCCTGCGCTGCTAAACGTTATTGACGGAATGTGTTTGAAAGTGTTGCACTTGGAAGTGGGATTTAAAGATACAGTCGGTGGTAAATAACAAGCACAAAAGACCCGGAGTTATATGAGAGATGCAAACTAAAAATATTCAGTGTGCTTTTTTGGATAGATAGTGACAGCAGACTAGATCATACAATTAACCTAAATGTAAAACAGTGGTAGTGTCAGTTTAGTATATTTGTGGTACTATTTTATTATTATTATTATTATTATTATTATTATTATTATTATTATTATTATTATATGTTATAAGGAATAATAAGGTTCTATCTGCTTTCTGAGCAGGAAATGTTGAGCTTTTGCACTCCATAGGTCTGCTTTAGATGAAAAGAACCCTTTTGTTTTCTATATAAGATGTCACAGAATATGAATTCATTTTGTTAGAGTTAGAGATCAATTAATTGTTCTTTTGATATATTTAGTTTACAGCTTGTTTAATTAGCCTACAGTTTTTGTTAGTGTTTTTATTTGTTTTTAAAATGTATTTTTATTTCATATTTAGTTATTTTAGCACATAGATCGGTAGTATAGTAATAAATAAAATAAGTCACTTTATTTCATTTATTTATTTTATTACAGTTTACTACTTTTAAATATGAAAAACGATCTAGTGTCATTACAGAAACACTTTGGCTGGGACTGACTATAAGAATTATTTCAGACAACCAACTATTTGATACTCCTTGGACATTATGTCGTAATATGGCAATGTAACATAAGTCAATATATTTCATTCCATTTTGTATTATTATTATTGCTGATGTCCATTAGCGGTCATTGTAATGAGGAAGTTTATAGGAGTCAGTCTCATTCACATCTTACCCAAGGACAAAGTTATAGTGAGTATGGCCTAGGGAAGTTTGTTAGCTAACCCTGATCCTGCACTGTGTAACAGGGCTTTGGAAATGGCAATACAGCCCTCACCAGACACAGAATTGTTTTTAGGTAATGGTGTGACCGCCAACAAAATGTGCCACTGACTCAGGCGTTCCATGCCATTCTAGAAGGTCTGATGAGGGCGGATTGCCGCTGTAATTACATTCTTAAACTGTCTCTCAACTGACACAGATATCCACTGAAAAGTTGCATTTAAATAGATGATTTTGGAAAAACAACATACTTGGACATATCACGATGCTAATTTTGATGTGGGAGTTAATGTGCTGCGAGAGAGAATGTTTGTTTAGAAGGTTAAAGAGATCAAAAGGTGCTGCAAAGCACCCAGAGAGAAATACAGCTACTGAGGCCATCTTCAAAGTGCTTCAGGTTTCTTCATCAAGACACCCAGAACACTTCCTAAACCCAGATGAATGATTTAATAAAGCAGTTTAAGTGGATGCTTGCTGGCCACCCAACAAGCTGCATAAAGCCATAAACATCAGAAGGATTAGGAGGACATCCACCAGCCCCTTGTGATATAGTCCTACAGCTTTGTGCTTCCAAGGCCACATGCTGGCCACCCAAATGGCAGGACTAGAGTTTCAGACATCAACAGTCAACCTAGTATGGCCTTTTTGGCATCCATCAAAATACAGGATTTGGAACTTCACTCTGGAGTATGAAGTGCAACATTTCTCTTGTTTGTTTTTCACTTCTGTAAAAGCCTTTAAAGTGTTACAGATTTGTTTTGAGATTTTAATGTTTGGATGTGAATCTGAGACTGGAGTTGAGCCAGAATACATTTGGCATGGAAGCAGCTGAAAAATCTGATTAGAGCTTGAAGGCTGCTGTTGCTGATCTCTGCCTGCGCCTACCACAGAGTTTGATGAAACCCAGTAGTCTACCAGTGAAATTCAATATGCGGCACATTTCTACACACCTTCACAGGATTCTCCATTTGTGTAGCACTTATGTTTGTTAGGCTAGAAATTGGTTTCCTTTTGAAGTGGAGTTTATACATAACCACTTGTGGTAGCACTCGGCTGGCCATATATATGTTACCTTGATGTGTTTATCTAAAAAATACGATTTTTTTTTGTCTGTACTTACATTTTAAAAATCATATTTATGTGTTTGGATATGTGTCCTCTGTTTGTGTCTACCTCAGTTTCTCTGTAATTTCCCTGTGGAGCTGTAATGTTATTATCTTTCATTGTGTGCTTGTGTATGATTAGAATAACAAATAAACCCAAACTTGAATTTTGAATTGAGGTTGGTGGATAAGACTTTTTAAATTCATAATTTTGCTATTTGCAATGGCTAATATTCTATTACATTTTATTGAATTGCATTAAAACTAGTGCTGTCAAATGATTAATCAGCTTAAATCACATTCATAATATGCACAATTTATATATATGTGTGTGTGTATATATATATATATATATATATATATATATATATATATATATATATATATATATATATATACACACATATATTATCTAAGTAAATATGTATATAGTGTAATATATTATGTTTATATATGTTAGAATATCTGTAAATTTCTAAATGAAGCGCTGTATGTGTTTATTTATTATACACAATACACATACAACTAGACAACTTCAACTTCATGGATATATAACAGAGATTTCAATTACATTTTGATGACTGAACTGAGAAATATCCCCGTTTGCCATTTTATATATTCTAAAATGTAAGCCCCCAATAACATTTCACTTGCAAAACTATACCAACTGCTTTAAAGCAAGCTGAAAGAAACCTCTACATAAACATTTTTTCTTCTAGTATATTATGTGTTTATTTTTTTCACGTGATCTAAGAGGAAAACACCTAAAATATTAGAATATTTAATAGCGACAAAATGAAAGGCATTACATTGCCCATTGGTTGGTATAAGAACACACTTTACAATGCAGGAAACCCCCAACTGTCCAGCAAGCGATTCTTTTCAAATATGAGTCAGCAACAGGACTACAATAATGGCAGACCTACAGAATATACATCAAAATGTTGCTGATTACAGTCATGTACAGTTTGCTGCAAAGCACCAGGATAATTACTAGAAGCGTCTCCTGATTATTTTTGAATTGTTTACGATTTTACATTAGGAACAGACTACAATAGATATTCTGTGATAAAATGATATTAAAGAAACATTTCAGTCTATATTTTGCCAATAAGTACTGTGATTTTTTCAATGTCAGTCGTGTTACAACAGAGCACGGAAGGTATGCAGAATCTAAGGCCTCAGTATCACTATTGAGAATAAATAAAATCTCTTTAATTCTTTTTAATTACAGTCTCTAATAATATTTAGGTGCTTCATGGAAAAAAATGCTGAGGATGTAAAATCCAACTTAAAAATCTGAATAAAAAGACTTCACTACACTTATTGTGGGGAAAAAAGCAAAAAAAAAAAGCCATTTGTTAAGCATGCTGAAATAATTAATGAATGTTTAAATGCTGGTTTAAATCTAATTAAGTAGCCTAAAAACTTTCTTATAGCTGTAATCTGTATTCAATAGAGTATTCAAAATAATTGCAGTAAGGTCTGGTATACATTGCCAGGAAATGCACATGGTTGTCTGTTATGAGTCACAGGCTTGGGTGCTATGATTGTGCAACATAAGTATGGAATATGATATTTTTAAGAGTATAATTACAGAATGATCTAAATACTTTTGGTGGCATTACTGTCCTTATCTTCATTTCCACACTATCCACTCATTATAGGTGGCTAAACATTGAGATGAATATACATCAATTTGAATCTGAAATATGTTTCTTATGTGACTCATTGTGAACCATGGACTTTCCCATTGCCTTTCATCTACCTAAAGAAGGATTTACAACTGTATGTTTTTAGATTACTAAATGACAGGAAGCCCATTGTTTGTATCTATGCAATCACATGTTCAGTGCATTTTCAACCATTTTGGATATTTTGTGACTCAAGACACACACAATGCTGCACCCTGAGTAATGGTCGTACGTAAGGATTTTCAACGTATTATAAATATATTGTATATGTTAGAAAACCCTTAAATAATGCAGTTTTAATATTTATTTCAGACTAGTAAGAACAATATTCGCTTAGCACTGTAATAATACAAAAATACTTATAATAGCCCTAAATTAATAATGATTAATTTGTCCCAGTGTTTGAGCTAATCAATGAACCTTTACACAAGCTTTTCACGTTCACTGTGTTTACTATTATTAAGTAAATCCGTCAACATTTCTTAGTAAGAAAAGAACAAAAAGCTAGAGTTCCACCGAGATTTGAACTCGGATCGCTGGATTCAGAGTCAGAGTGAATTGTGTGGTGAGTGCTAACCATTACCATGGAACCGCCCTGCAGCCACCTCAATCTGGTTTGATGATCAATGCATGATCAAATACAAATAACTTATATTAGCCCTCTGCTATATTCCTCTTCAGTAAGTAGTGTATTCTGTTCTGCAAAAAAAAAAATCTTAATTTCTGACAAGCACATATTACGTATCAAACAGTAAAATTAGTATTTTAAACATGAAAGCACGGACACGCTACCGTTTAACATAAAAACAAGGCACGCGATATTTTTACGCAATATACAAAGTGCATTTCTTTGCATTATAATGGAATCGCCTTTGACAATAAGAAGCTTTTGTTTTTAAAAAAAAAAAAATAATATTATATCCAATTTTGTTTAACATTCTGTAAAAGCTCTAGCAGGAAGACTTCGGGAGTTTACTCAGCTGGGTCGCCCATAGCGCTGTACTAGCATGGCTACAGCCTAATGCAAATACACTGCAGTGCAGCTGCAGGAGAGACAGGAGTCAGGTCAGCTCCCTTTTCCTTCACATTCTTCATTGTTTTGCGCTTTTGTTTAATCCAGATGGGGACGCAGAGATGTGAATATGACTACTTGTTAAAGTGAGTACAGCGTACATTTGTCTCGAGTGCAAGTTAAAGCCTTGGATCTGATAACCGTAGTTATTGTTAGTTTAGTGTGATTTTATTAACCCCAGACACTGAGGTAGCTAACCGGCTGGCTGATTTCAATAGCCCAAGCCAAACTCCTAATCCTCGGCTGAAATAGTATCGTTGCATAGTGTTTGTCAATTTATATGAAATATATGAAAGTAGCTCCAGTTAGGGCACATCGACTACATGGGTAACGGTTATCATAATACACAGTTTACCATAGATCGGACCACACCTTGAAGCGTTCAACAGAGATTAGCCAGAGGCTGTCGCCAGAGGATTTAACGGAGCAGGCAGAGTGAAACAGCCTATTTTTCCCTATTATTTTCAAGAATGTATCCTTTCTTTTTTTCTGTGGACGACACAGAAGGTATTTAGGACAACAAACCTTCATTCATTTTCATTACTTCTTCTTGGTACGGCTAAAATAAACAGCGATTGGGCTGTCATAAAGCCTTTTGTGTTTGCTTGGCAAAAATTAACTAATACAGTTCTGGAATAACGTGAATAATAATGGAGCTTCATGCTTTGGTTGATAAATGTACATTTGTTATATCAGAGTTATTGGTATTATCTTTTAAATAAATACAGGAATCTCAAAGTGTCAGGTGACGCGGCCTCTGTACGAATGCATGTTGTTTTTCCTTCATGGCATATACATCTGTCTTTTTAGGACAAGTACCTGAAATAGAGATTTGCTCTTCGTTTTAGTGATTTTTGCAATCCGTTGTTCTAGCAGCTTGTGAGTTTCACTGCTGTGATATGTTTGTGTCATCAGTTAGGAAATTACGTACATGCATATGATTCGTAGTAAAATAGCTCTCTAGTAGTTTAGGCGTTTTCAGCGTGCATGATTTTAAATAAGATTGAGAACGTTTCTACGAGTCAAATTTGAAACTCGTTATGTTATCAAAACAGTTGTTACCAAAAATGGTCATCTTTTCCAACAATGACATTTTACCACTTATTAAATGCACTTCGCAGCACTAAATCAGGCTGTGGCATCTGGTTTATGACACAAACACTCCAGTTTCCCAGTAAAAGAGGTTTGTTCCTTTATTTTATTTTAGACAGAGTGTCTTTTGTTTGTCCTCACAGGCCTATTTAAAGGGATAGTTCTTTTGGTTTATCTTGAAACACACATGATTTCTGCAAACACAGAGACTAAATAGTCACAATGAGTTTGTATATTGGTCTTTTATTTTGTATCTAAATATTGATCCAATGCATGTATATAGAATTTATCAAGCGTGTGTTACAGAACAGGCGTGTTTCTGAGCAGTCATTTTTGATAGAATGAGCGGAAGGATTTCATTAAAATGTCTTTATTTGTGTTTTGAGATGTAAAAGATTATTTTGGAGTTTATGAGTTAAAAAATGACATAATTGTAATTGTTGAGGAACTAATCCTGTATAAAGAGGTTATGGCTTTTGTTGAAATCAGATGTAGAGCAACCAGTGTATTTTATTTTAAGTGGTCTTGATTGGAGATTCTGGTGTGGGAAGGAGTAGCCTGCTGTCTGGGAACTGCGAAATGAATTCAACCGGGAGCAAAAGCACTATTGGAGTAGAGTTAGCTGCATGGCATTCAGGTGGATGGGAAGACAGTGAAAGCTCAGATCTGGGACACAGCTGGGCCAGGGACGCTGCGGGCCATCACTTCAGCGTAAGGCTCTTTAAATGTCAGATGTTATTCCTCATTTTATGGATGACAGTTTATATATTTTTAAATTTGTTGTTCTTTTTAAATAAAAAAAGCTCATTGACATCAAGGATAAGTTTGACTTATAGACATTTAATAAGCATTCTATATCTAGATATAACACCACCAAATATTACAATAAGATATATTTGAAGAATGTGTGACTAATCCACTTAGAGCTCATGCATTTTAAAATGCGCTGAAGAGAACTGCTATTAGTGGTTGATGATAAACAGAAGTGATTGTGAGTTGCTGTAAGCAATAACAGTATAGTTAACATCATACGTTAACATAGATATTGTTTTGAGTGTGAACAGAGCCTGAACTCAGTGTTCCAAAGTCAATGTAAAAAATCTTCAAGGAACCCTGTAAAGTTTGTCTCTTTTGTCATCATCTAACTACTCATTAAAAAGTCTGTCTTCCTTTTATTATGCTTTGATCCTTTCATATTATATCTTTTGCCTAGCCTGAATGATGGCTGAGACCTTGTTAACAGGCACTTCTTGTATTTATTGCTATCTTAAGATAGTCACTGGTTGTGTTCCTCAACTGTCGTAGCTTCAGAGAATAAAGTGTACTTATTGAAGCTTTTAAATCTACTTCAGTTTATTTCTGTGCTGATCTACAGGTATTACAGAGGCTATTGGGCCCTTCTAGTGACCTTCATGACACCTGACCTGAAATGTGGAGAGCGTTGGCAAGAGCTGAGAGACCACGCGAACCTTAACATAGTCATCATGCTCAAATGGCAATAAAAACTTACGTACCTTAGGGCCGTGCTGCCCACTGTGAGCTGCGATACTTGCGCGAGTTAGATCCACGTAAACTCTTCCAAGTACACCTTTTTAACTCTAAATAAATTACTGTAAGTGTATAGCCAGGGCTTATTTGGGGTTTTTGCACTTACATACCGTTACCGTATCCGTTGATATATGTCCCCTCATCTTTTGCAGAGAAAAATGGTCTGTCTTCCTAGAGACCTCAGCTCTGGATTCCCACTAGTAGGGCCGCTTTTCCAGACCATCCTGACTGGTGAGTGTCCTTTGAGCTATACAGCGGATAGGTGAAGAATATTTTTATTTTATTTTTAATTTTTACCAGTAAAGGCATGAATAAGAAATGCACATAAACAATCTAGAGAGCGACTGTATTTGTCTGAAAAGGAAAGAAAGATTACGTAAATGATTGGCTAGAAGGCCATATCCTTATGAATGACTCATCAAAAGCCCTGCTTTGGTGGTGAGTTTCTCTTGCTTGTTGGCAATGAGAGTTGGTCTTCTTTGCTCCTACTGTTCGCTCCTGGCATCTGCAGAGGAGGAACAAATAATAAATGTTTCAAAAGCATCTCATAGTCCGTTGCGATGCTGTAAATTTATGTTGCGGACTAGCCAGTAATAACTGTAGAATTTATAGGCTTTTATGGCAACACAAGGTCATCATTACCAGTTCTGGATTGTTGCATCATTTTAGCATCTGTATCTCTTTCCGTTTTACAGAAATCTGCGGTCCGTATCCCAAAGCGGATGTCAGCCGCCGAGACAATGACATGTACGAGCAACAATGTGAGTATCCATCCAGGTGCAACCTACTGAGAATAAACCAAAGAGATGCAGTGCTGCCAGAGCATCTACTTGGCACCAATCATCACGCCCGGTCACTGTACCTCCCCAACCACCTGCAGCACCCCTCCTCCCCTCCTCTTCCAAGACTGCTTTGGGTCTGAGATGCAGCTGCACAGCTAGGCTTGAGCACAGAGGCTAGTTCCAAAGCTGGAATCTCAAAGGGTCACCACTGCAGTCTGAATAAGCTTGTTTTTTTATTTTTTTTTTTTTTTGGTTGGTTTTTCTCCTTCCTGCCATGGTAGGCTTTATATTGCAGAATTTTAATAATCATTTGTGCCGATCTTCACTGAAATGTCTTAATATATAATTTCATTCATAAGCGTGTGAGGATTACAGAAAGCTGTGTATGTCTTTAAAGTAGCAGCCTTGTCACTGGCGTGTCTGGGGTGGAGGGAGAAACGTGCAGTATTGGAGGTTTGCTATATTTAATGTTATGATCGTAGAGAGATGATGTACCCGATAGATGTTAGATGACGATTAGGGCCCAAAGACCACAGTCTTCACCTTTCAGCCATCTTCCAAGTATAGTTTTATCGCATGTGTACAGTCCCTTCGCGCGCGCACGGGAGACATGCATCGCGTTATTGAGATTTCACCATCAGGCCAGTGGAAGAGCCTTGGCGCTCTCAGCTACGCTATTTTCTCATGCCTTCATGTGCTTGGTAGAATAGTAGTTTTAGTGCCTTTTTCTCTGATGGAGCGTCCCACACGAAGCCGCCTTCGCATGCGCTTAAAGCGCAGCACCTCCGTGCCGGTACGAGTTGTAGTATGAACTTAACACAAATCTCTTCTTTTTTTTTTTTGTCTTCAGCCCTTGTCTATATATAGCAAAGGTAAATTTGTACAAACAATAGCAGAGAATGCAAACTTCTCTTTGAAACACTACCACAGACCTCTGAGATAGACTTCCCTCTACGCGTAACATTATCTTCATAAATACAAGCTAGACCCATTGTACTTTTTGCAGGTGCGCTCTATGCCAAAGTCGGAACAGGAAAAACATGCGCGAATGGCGGCCACATCACGTGAGAGCACTCTAGAGAATAGACTGGATACTTTCTCTTTGTTTTTGCACTAGATGTAAAATCTCTCAGTTTGACTCGCCTACATACAGTTGATGATCTTGCCCAAGATATGTAACTTGTATTTATTCTGTAGTAGTCACTTGAATGAGTTGTGCTTTAATCTTCATTAGCGAAGTGGGTGGGACTCTTTAAATGTTAGATACGGTGCAATGGTTACCAAGATATATTGTTAGTGTTTAGCCTACAAAAAAACAAATCGTTGCGTCCTGAGTCCAGCAGATAGAAGCTACAAGCTGTGATGCTCGTCTTACGCTTAATGGCTGTCTAATAAAACTTACTCAGTGTGACACTTAAAATATCAGTAAAGAGACTGAACTAATAATGCATGCTATATAACCGTCACATGGGTAACCTCGGAAACAGAGAGATACTGTAGACCTCAGCATCTTCGTCTGCAACCTGAAGTCATTTAGCTTTTACTGCAAATTTCATGCAGTTATCGATCCACGTGACTTTAGTACAGCCTAGGTGAAACAACATAGTTTACTGCGATCATTCTCAGCAGTATCAGAGAAAGGAAACATTCCAGGTGGAGATTGAAGGCCCTTAAAGGCTGCAATGCCAATTAGTGAATCAGACTAGACTGAACAGGCCGTACTTAAATTGCATGTGAGTCATTTTATATTTTAGTCTCTGTATCTTATAAGGTAAAACTCTAGGTCTTCTAAACGCACATTGAGGTAATACAGTACTTATCGCCATCGAAGAAAAGACCTGGTGATTATACGCGTCAGGGTCTGCTTGTGCTCGTTTAGGACCCTAGCTCTGATTATATGGCTGTTCTTTGGGGCAGGGGTCTCTGGTGCCTGGCGGGGCCAGTGCAATGATGTAAAATTACAGATGGCACAACGCAGCCTGCCCATGCACTGCACATATAGCTGGTGTGTCCTAGTAAGATTACCGGATATTGCACTTTCTGACTGGCGAGATCTTTCCGTATTGCCTCGAGAACTTTATTTCTTTTTGTTTCTTTTGTCTGCATATGCTGTGATTTATTTCATATTGTATGAAGTTATACCCTTCTCTATCCACTGTAATTCCAATTTAAACAAATAAAATATGAATTAATTCAAAGTTTGGCTTATCTGTTTTATTTATTTATTTTTATTTTTATTTTACTGTGTGTGTCGTGAGAAGAAGTAAGTTTACCCCAAAATCTAATCTCTTCTGGCCAAAAACAACATCATAATCCATAATGCTTCCTTCAGTAGAAAATCCTGTTGTCTTCTCACTTTTGAAATCTTCTAGCATTTATGCTTTGCTCTTCATTTATACTTCCAGATAACATGGCATTTCCTCTGGAAAAAGCAATGTTAGAATGAGAACTCGTATTTTAGTTAGACACAACAGGAGTTAACATTAACTACATAACAAAAATGATGGATTTGATTCTTGCAAACAAGAGCTTTTTCATGATGAGACGATGGTACGATCACGCTGGACTCGTGTAGGTTATTGTGATAGTTTTTATCAGCTGTTTAGGTTCTTATAAGCACTGATTCACTGCAGAAGATCTGTTGGTAGACAAGTGATATGAAGCCCTAAATTCGCAAAAAACAATCATCTACATCTTGGATGGCCTAAGGAGTAAAGAAATCTGAAGCAAATTTCAATTTTTGAGTTTAACGTCGCAGTTTTCTTTCAGCTAGGTTTTGTAACCTCATTAGCCATACGCTATGTTTCTTCGTTACTTTATTCCTTATTTGTTGGTATATTTTATTTTCATTTCCTTAAACGCATTTTTCTGTCCTAATTTAGTAAGTTAGTAAAGTAGTTAGTTTATTCAAAGGAGAAGTTATAACAGATAATGTTCGAGTACAGATGTAATAATTATTTTTCATAATGGTTGGGCAATATTAAAATCATTCTAACTGATTTAAAATACTAAAACCAAGAATCAGTATTTTTAAAATCTACAAGCGGAATTTACCCGCGGCTTATAATGTACAGTATAAGAGGATGTTGATTTCAAATTACATTTAACATTATTTTCAATTATTTATAGGCACTATATTTTTTACATGAAAAAAAAAAAAATCAAGCAGCAAATAAGCAACAACAAAAAATGATGTTCTGAAACAAATCTTAAAGAAGTCTGAGAGCAGCAACTATTGATCTATTAGGTTGATGAAATGCATTTTTTTTTTTTTTTTTCCTTTTTATTTATGACGATTATCACGATTATCTATATTATTATGTTATGTAGGAATGCAGCCAGCACAGAACAAAACTGAAATGAAAGCTGCAAAGTCGTAGTCACCAAACAAACTGAAACACAGGGAATGGGACACACGTCTCCCAGGTCTATTTATACTAAACTTTTCCAGGACACGTGAGTCTCGTCTGGCATGGAATTCTCTATTATGACATAGAGCTAACATATAATATCGACTTTATATATTAATACTGGCCACACGAATAGCACAAGCATAAAAAGAATTCCTCACTATGAATTTATCATCATTTGTTCATGCTACTTTTTCCCGTTTAAATATATTGCCTTTTTACCTACAAAGAAAAACATCCTTGCACAAACGAGGTATAAATAAACATCATAAATACAGATACAAATTAAAACCCTTTGCTAGATGTTTTAAAAGTAAACATACAAAGAGAAAAACCAGCGTGATAGCTTTGAAAGTGTTAACTTAAACCCACAAATCATAAAACATACACCCAAATAAGTAGTGGCAACAGATCATAAACTCCTATGTACAGTGAAAGCACCAGGTTGTTACACAAAATAGGCAGCACGGCTCATATTGTTGGAGGCTCTCCTCTGCCTTTATAAATGTTCTGAGTAGGTTTATAGAGTGGTAGAATCGTGATCGGTTCTCTATAACCTCACACTATGTTTTGTGTTAACCACATCTTTTAGCAATAAAGAAGTCTTATCATTTCTTATTGAAACCATGCTGTGCCAATTCTTTGAAGTCCAGACTTTGCCTTAATGGTCACCCCTGGCTCGTTTTCAAGATCGGTACCAGCTCCAAATGAAAAGTTCTGGATCATTGAGTCGCATTGATTGTAGTGTCCCCAGTGTGTGCCGGAGCTCTTGTTTTAAGATTCAACATATCGTATGTTTCCATGAGCGTCTCAAACGCTCCTTTTATTCCCCTCTAAAGTCTTTTCATAGACTTATAAACAAAGAATATTTTTTTACACCTGATTTTATATGCAGCTTATTTATAAAACCTCTGAGAGGATGGTGAATGTCGCTGAGTGTCCAAATCTGTTCTTGTTTTGATGTCTATGATCC
Organism: Puntigrus tetrazona; assembly: GCF_018831695.1. Lineage (NCBI taxonomy): Eukaryota > Metazoa > Chordata > Actinopteri > Cypriniformes > Cyprinidae > Puntigrus > Puntigrus tetrazona. The sequence continues at coordinate 26,005,897 of NC_056716.1, forward strand.
ATTTCCCACAATCCTCGAAATTGCGGCAGTCTACTCCTGTCGCCATCTGGCATGTCATGCATCTGTACTCGAATTATTGTTAGAGAAGGAGAGATGAAGAGAGATTTAAAAAACACGAGGTCTAGGCGACACTGGGCTCTACAGCGCAGGGAAGCTCAGGGGCTCTCTGGAGGGGGTGGGAGTGTGTGTTGGGCTGTGGCGCATTAGGAGGAGATGTCGTAGTGGCTGGGAATGTAGCAAGCTGTTCCGCAGGAGGTCATGGGACTCTGAGAGAATCCAGTCGCCAGGCTGTTGGGTCCTTAGGGAGACACTCACTGTCGGTTCAGGAAGAAGGGTGGCAGGGCGTCAAAATCAAACTATTTCTCTGTCTATAGTATACATTAGATTAAATATAAAGGATTTTTGAAAAAATCATTCTCGTTAGATAATTTGAGATATTTTTACATAAATTGGCGAAATAAAATGGGACTGTATATTTGCTAACATTTTTCTATGAAGCCAGTATTTATAATACATTATAAAGGGTATTCTTGAAGCATTATAATGAATGCATAATACATTTTAAAATAATTTATAACATTTGTATCATCTCTTGAATATTCAAACATCTGTTTATAATATTTACCTATTTGTAGTTAAAGTATAATAATTTCTAAAACAATGAACACGGTTTATCCATGAGATTACAATGAATAGTTGCATTATGCATTATAGGTCTCATATCATACCATTTCACTTTTTAGCTACATATCCAACTAGCTTTCCATAAAATTAAGTAGTGTCTATAAATATATACCTACATGCTAAGTATATGATACTTTGCAAGAGTATGATAATATTCTATCTAGGTCTACTAATACTAACCTAACCACTCCATGATTATATGAGTACTGTGCTGATCTTAAATAAACAATGTTAAAGATATGATATATTCCATTATAAATGAAGTAGATTTGATATAGTGTTCATTGTATGTATAAATAATCATACTCTTAAAAGTATAATCATTCATGAGATGTTACAACACATTATAAGGTCTTTACAATGCAATATGCATTCATTATAATGCCTTAGAATACCCTTAATGTATTATAAATACGGAAACTTCAAATTATTTCCATATAGCAACCATGCAAGTACAATTTTAAAGCGGCAAACAACCTTTCCTTAAAATAACATATTTTCTGGAAATAAATTAATAAGTAACAAATTGACAAATTCAAACATTTAAAAACCTATGTACTATTGGACAACTATTTTACTGGATTCAATGGGACAGTCACAGCTCTCCTAGGTTTTCATCTAAAATATCTTAAAATGGGATTTGAAACGACATGGGGTGAAGTGATTAATGAATTTACCATTTTGGGATGCAGTATCCCTTTAAAGAGAAACAACTAAGACAATCAGGGCTTTCTATAAAGTAAGTCCCACGTCTACGTTCGAGGCCTCCCCGGCCGTCATGACGTTCCTGCCCAGCAGTGGTCAGGGTTGTGCTGGTGCTGGAGCAGAGGTCAGGTCTCCTGTGAGCAGGTGACTTCATCTCCACCGTGGCTGCTTCGATGTGCTTGCAGGCCCAGGGCTGGGGCGGATCCCGAGGATGGTGGGCGTGCAGTTCTCACTATTTAGGGAGCCACAGGCTAGAATGCACATGGAGCCTTTGCCATAGTCTACACACATACAGAGAGATGCCTCATGTATTCATTTCACATCATCATGGGACAGACAAAAATGTAATAAATGTTATTATTTATACAAGGACTATAGGAAAGATTAAATTACGTTTAAGACAATCTCTAGTCAAGATGCAAAATAAGCACTTTTCCATGATGTACTGTTGAAAACAACAGCCCAAGGGTAGATTTCACAGTGAAATCCTGTTAGATGGCACTTTCAGAAAATCTTGTACAACAACTAAGATCTAATGTAGCTGAAGAAGTGTTTGTGTAAAAGATTTCAGGATGTAGCCACTTGCCTTGTATCGATGCGGAAACATAGAAGGGTGTTAAGTTGGCATGTAGAGCAGAAGGCGGTGATGACGCAACTTTACTACATGCTCTCGTCAGTTACACATACAAACGTAAAATATTTGTAGAGAATGAGGCAAGCGCACATCCAGGTCAACCAGTCTCTATATTGAATCATTTCACTGACTTAATCTTAAAGACGTATTCTTAATTTGCAGAGAGAAGGCAGTTGCCACAGCAAAAATGGATCTTGTGTGTAGTTTGGTATATTCTTATTACAGAGCAAATGTCCATCAAGAGTTATTACCTTTAGCCATTCGAGTAGTTTTGTTGTCCCTCAGTGTGAGTGTATCTCCTCTTGAAACTCCTAGAAGGAAACACCACGGGCAGCACACATTCTGGCAGTTCATGATTCAGCAACAGTATAAGTATCATCAGTATTAGGAAATTCCCACAGGGAAATGTCAAAAGTGACATACTTCAGTAAAACAGATCTATACTATCAATCAAACAGCATGTTAAGAAAGTATTTATATATATATATATATATATATATATATATATATATATATATATATATATATATATATATATATATATAGTAAAAAGAAAACAATATAATAATATCACAATAAAAAATATATTGTATTACAAATTTAAATTTTCATTTTGCATTAATCTCAATCCATTTGCATTTAGGTTATTTTGGGCTGTTTGGTTGGCAATATCAACAGCATAACAGCAACTATATAAAATATACTACACTTTGGATTTTTTTGTTTTAATAATGAATATAAAATAACAACAAAATAATGTTAACAGAAAACACAGAGAGAGGAAACCAGGAACACTTCTGCACATATACAACAGTCCTCCTAGCCAAATGTATGAGTTAACCTTTAACTTAAATCCATCTCTAAATCACGTTCTTGGCTGACTAGCCAGAATGCAAACATGCCTTCAGGAGTGACATCCAAGATCAATAAATGAAAATGCTCAAACAAAACACCCCTCCCACACTGATAAAGCCGGTGGAATATTATTTTGGATTTTCTCTGTAGATAGTCTCCATGGTGATATGACAGCGAGTGGAGTTTCGTGTACATTCACTGTTCAGTTGGGTGTTTTCCTCTATACTAAATGTGACGTAGTTTAGTCTATTATTTGAAGAAAAGGACAATTTGTACATTCACTTGAGTTTTAATTGAATCAAAACTGTTCTCATTTACCCACACAGATTCAGCACTACTTATAGGTAGTTCAGTATCTTTGTAATCTTCTTCAGAATGCAACAATGTGGCCCAGGATTTGAAATAACTTTCCATTTATAAACTAGTTTGTCATCTGCCATCAGAAATCAGAAAACCTTCCAACAAAGATGAAATCACTGTCCCTACTTTGAACTTGTAGTGCACAGCTATTTGCTTTTCTATGGGCTTGCAACCAGGTAGTTGAAATACCCAACCTCAACCAGAGTCTCTGAGGCCTGCATGTGCTCTGCTATGACCTTATCAACAGACACTGCAGGTGAACATAATGGGGTGAGGTGGCTTGGGATGGGAAGTCAGGGAAGTAATGAACACTCTCTCCCCTAGTCTGAGTGACCGGATAATGTAGGGCAAAGTCGACTGTAGCTGGCATGTGTAATGTGCCATAAAGCAGGGGCTTATTAAAAGCGCGCGGCAGCGGAGGTCCTGCTCGGTGCGAGCGCCGTCTGCTGTTATTTCATTACTACTAGGAATGAGTAAGTAGTTTAATTCTCTGGTGCTTCAATGAAACAAATGTCTTATTTGTTTTCACGGAATAGGCTAGGCAGAGGAAAGAACAATATATCTGATCCATTTAAAAAGCATGATACTTTTCAGGCTTTGTCTGACAGAACAGAGAAGATCATGATTTAAATAGAGGGTGAGATAAAGAAATTAAGTAAGGGAGACTGGCCAGGTCATTGAGATTGCAGTATGCCCTCCATTTCTGAACTGTTCCTGTCTCACTTTCTAAAGGAAAAAAGACAAAAAACATCAAAGACAATGAAAGATCATTGCCTGATAGTCTGGAGAAACAGAGTGTATTGCAGGAGATATAAACCTTTTTTTGGTTCTGAATTTGGAAACCAATTAAATTAAGATTTATCATTACAAGCATGATTACCTAACTAGAAAATTATATTTTTCAGAACAACAGCAACACATTTTATAAGTCAGTTTATTGTTACTGGCTCTGTCGTAACTATAACACATTGTATAGTCAGCCTTTATTGGTACTATCCTGCTCTAATATATATTATATTAAAGATTTGTAATTCATTTGAGCTGAATGTTATTTGAAAGAATCTCACTAAGGTTGTTATATATATAAAGTTTATTTGATTGCATATGCTCACAATCAATTTATTTTAAAACTGTATTTTTCAGTCTTCAGTTTCACATAATCCTTAAATCATTCTAACATGATAATCTGGTGCTAAAGAAATATAATTTATAATTATCATTCCTGAAAACAGCTGTGCTTCTGCCAAAATCTTTGTGAAATTCTAATTGAAAGAATTTTAAATTCTTTAATAAACAGAACAAAATTAAGCTTGAAAAATAAATCTTATTAGCATTACAGATGTCTTGGCTGTCACTGTTATTAATTTAATACATCCTTGTTGAGTATTCATTTCTTTAAAGAAAGTCCACAGCATCTTTTATGTAATATTCTGAGCACAAGGGCAGGTATTATGGCCATACAAATTATCTGTGAAAAAATAGTTTATCTGTTAGCATGCCAACCTCAGGAGTTCGTAACAGCCAAGCTGTAAAGCAAGTATTTCTCTATCCTCACCTGGGAAGCGAGAGTGCCGTCGATTTATTATTTGTGATGAGTATGGACGAGATGTTGCACTGTGCCACAGTGTAGTAATGGGATTGGAAACACTGGCCAGCACTGCTGGTCTGAGATATTTCTAAGACAGAGCAAGGCAAGTATTCATAACTTCCCGTGCCACAGTGTACTAAACTGGAGTTTACTAAACTCCTGTTTGACAATGCATGGCATGCTGTTCCTGCAATACTTACAGTAGAAAGAGGGCAGTTTTAATGGACCAGTTCGCAACACCCAATGGAACGGTCAAATCATTTACTCTTCACATGGAGATGGGATAAAAAGGATCATAAATATGCAGTGTATTTTTCACATGATTGAATACTTGCGTGAAAGGTTATCACCATAACAACCCAACAATAATACACTGCCGATACTGTTGTTTTGCTCGTAGTTACTGCTCAGACAAAAATTCAACTACGCAGCTTCTAAACAAGTCACAGACCATTCATGGAGCATCTGAAGTTGTTCATGGCAGCTTACTTATCTCCAGTGATTGAGTCTCACCCAGAGAAGGAGTAGTCAGTGTTGGTGACACGCAGGGCTGCAGGGTGTACAGGAAACACTGGGCATTTCCTGGCCTTTATCTCTCTGTCTCTGCCTGAACCAAACAAACAAACTGAGCATGGCCATGATGATCAGCAGCAGGAAGATGATGCCCATCACAGCGCCTGCAGCATTACGCTCTAAAACCCAGAGGAAGGACTGATCTTAGTGTAGAGTTCAGCTCCTCCATCACACTAGAGCAATGAGACACAGAATGATTATAGATCAGGTTATGTGCATGGCTAATCCCTTGTTGCATGTGACAGCACCACAAAACTACAATAATCGAGATTTTTGATCTTTGCAAAGAAAATGGGGTGTGGAGTGCATCTTGCAAGTCTGGAGTGGATCACAAAGGCATTGCTATGCAGTTGCCAAGAAGTCTAATTGTTTGTTGAGTATTATTTGCTAGAGTTTGAGTAGGTGCTCCAAATCATGTATATGCATAAACTATTACCACGATTTGTAAGTATAAATTATATACTAAAAAACAAAAAGAAAATATGTACACTAAATAGCTGGATGATGCAAAAAAAATTAGATAATATTGTACACTTCATGCTGTTCACAATATTGCAACTAACGATCATCATAAAGAGAGGATGGGCTATAAGATTCCAGTTAATGTAGCACAGTAACACCATGAAATTCATACACTACATGTAGTTTGGTATATTGCAAAGTGTAGTGTATAGTCACTGATGTATGATAAATCATTTGAGACCATTTGTTAAGGATTCTGAGTAGGTGTTAGTGTATTTGCTATGCAGTTACTAAGATGCTCTATTTAGTTGCGAAAAGAAGTTTGGTTAGGTTTCAGATTCTAATTATTAATGATCCTTAGTTGAATTACATATTTATAACTCCATATGTAAAGTGCATCATTTAGGACATTTAAGTGTTTTTATACGGCTGGTAATGTGTTGCCATTTAGCTGTTAAGGAGTGTTCTGTTCAGTTATGGGGTTTGAGTGAGTGTTAGTGTGTTGCTATTTGGTTGTTATGGTGTTCTTTTGGCTGCTGGGAGTCACAGGTAGTTTGTTAGTGTAGCTTTGTGGTTGCTAGTTCGTTCAGTATGGTTCTTCATCAGGTGTTGATCTGTTGCTCATGTAGTTTCTAAGGTGCTTTATTTGGTTGCTAAGTGTTTGAGTGGATTTATTTGGTTTTGCTATGTAGCTTGTTCATGCAGTCGCAAAAGTTTGAGCGTTTGTTAGCGTGCTGTTATGTAGCCATACAAATTCAGGTGTTGGTTAATGTGGGCTGTACTTAGTTTGCTAAAGTCTGATTACTTATTTGACGTTTCTATTTGCTTGCTACATTGTAGTAGTTGCTAGCACCTTGCTATGGAGTTATTAAATATGCATAAACAGCCCTCTTCAACATTTCAGTTTTTTGTTCAGTATAACACTATAGATTTCCCAAGGTCAAAGGACACTTAAGAAGAAGTGTTACCCTGATCTGGCCAGCAGTTCCTTTTATCCGGGCTGCAGTAGCACATTTAGGTCACATAGTCTGAGTGGCGTTGTTCATACGATTCACACAGCTGCTGCCCAGCCATAATAGGCAATCCCGGGGACACTCTGTATAAAGAAAACACATACCCCAGCACAGTGCCCAAACACCGCGGGCCAACAGCGTGTAAAACAAACCTCCAGACACATGTTGTGATCGACTGCCTGGGATGGTGGATAGAACACAGTCGCACACACAGATCATTGCTGCTCCGGCAATCTCTTCCGAATCAACATTCCCTCACAGCCTAACACAAGAGCTTACACACACACTCTTAAAGAGGCTACAACACTCCTCATTCACAGTTGGTCCCAATAAAGCCAGTCCGACAGGCCACACTGGCCAGTGATATGATCACAGTCAGCTCCAGGCAGCCAGTGGCACACCTCTGCACAGTCTACTTTAAAGAGCCTGAGGACAGCCTGAAGGAAAGAGATATCCTGCTACATCATTAACCTACAACACAGTTGGTGTCTGTGATGGTGCAACCAGGAACCAGAGTACAGAAGAAAGCCTCCACATTTGAAATTCATAAATAGCCAATATTTGTTATTATAACATACCTAATTGAGTTATAGTATCATGACAGTGTTTCCCTTTCAAGGCGCCGTACACTATGATTCATAGACAAACTGAGTACAGTACATAAACTTCACACAAACAACGCAAAGACAGCCTGGCCACTAAAGATAACAAGCCTACTAGATGGAAACATTGCAGCAAAACACACAAACCAGTTTCATCACTCCTCAAGAAGAGTTTATATCACTGCCGTCATAAAAAAAAAAAAAAAAAAGGATTTCAAACAGAGTGGCAGCAGAGGAGGGATCAAGAAATGGTTAGCGTAATGAATGAAAGATGGATTCAGATTTTTGCAGGCGTGATGTTGGTGGTTTTGATTTCAGCCCAGTAGGCCAAGGTCGTATAATAGGTTAAATGACTGACGTGATAAAACGTGCATTTATTATTAAGGACCACTGGTGGCATCATAACATCCTTGAGATTCCCAACTCCCCGGGTACGGTTACAGAAAAACTGCCCAGCAGATGTCACTGTAACTGCGTTCGTTGCGTGTGCGGGAGATGGTGTTTGCATGTGGCTTGTTGTACATTACAATAACTGTCAATGTGTGTGTACTTGTGTGTGAGAGACTCACGCTGTGTGCAGTGGGGCAGTCCAAGCGCCCAGGCTGCACCTGCACTCTCCGTGTGGGCACTACATTGGAGCTCCGTTGCGGCAGTTACGCCAGGTTCAAGCAGTCAGGGCCCCACTGGCCTATGGACAAACTGCGGATCCAGAGCCACGTCAAATGAAGACATGTATGTAGCGTCCCAAGCGCACATTTGAGCCCCTAATTGACATAACGTAACATACAAAATGATGCATTTGATGTAAAATTTGCATATTTTACGACAAATGTAGTAGAGCCAAAAATAAAAAGAAATCACATCGAAATGAGGCCTGAGCTACAGTATAAGCTGAAATTGGCACTGTTTGGAATTAATAATTGAAATCCTTCAGTCAGTCCTCACCCTTCACTTACAGCAAACAGTGTTAGATTAACAGCGTGAGAGGGAGGCGCCAGGGCGAGCCATAAATTCTCTGAGACATTGTTGCACTCGTCTCTCTATTTCATATTGCCGCTCTCTTGCGCTGTGTAAATTATTGAGAGTGTGCTATCAAGTAATTTATTGAAGAAATTGTTGGTCTTGTGGGGTATTTGGTAAAGAAAAATGGACGTGGTCATGATTTACGTGGCACTATGACATGAGGCGTCCATGAAAGACAAATGGATGAAAATGGATGGAAAGAGCAGAAGTGGGATAAAACATTAAGAGCGGGACAAATAAAAAGAAGGTGGGAACTGAAAATGCAAACAAAGAAGGACAAATTGCTTGTACTCTGTGAACAGTCGTCTCAGTCCAGCCTGGAAAACATTGGCAAGAGCGTCAATGCGCAGGGTTGCAGGTGCCATTGTTAGTACTGCATATGAATCTCCTTACAGGCTTTCCACATTATTTACCACTCAGGACACACTGGCCCAGGACAAAAACAGACATAACACAGACACAAACACAACACTTAAGCCTGTGAGTCGTTCTTTCAATATTAATCCCAACATATCAATGATTTTACTCCTCCAAACACTGATCTTAGATTTCCAGTTAAATATTTGCATTCCAAATTATATATCATTCTAGGAAATAGTTTTTGCTTTCCATTGAAATCCCCAGGTGAAGTGTGTCAGAGCGGCACTAAACAATTTAAGATTGGAAATGATGATGAAAAATAAGCGATTATTTTCCTAAGCTCTAATACAGCCCCATCCTGTCTATGACCTCTTTTGAAAAGACAAAATGCTCTTTTATTCATATCCAAAGGAGCTGCATTTGTTTGATTAAAAAACCAGTACAAAACAGCAATAATATGAAATATTTAGTGTTGCTAAGTAGTTAAGCGCATTCAAAATAAAAGTTTTTTGATTACATAATATATATTATTAAGTACTGTGTATATTAATTATGTATATATATATATATATATATATATATATATATATATATATATATATTTATATAAAATATTGAAAATTATGGGACTTTACTTGGTATTATTTGTGGAATTGTGGAAAAAACGAAATTAATATAAAATCTTATGTAACAAAAATGTCTTTACTGTCACTTTTGATCAATTTAATACAATTTTAATGTAAAACAAAATAAATAAAAACTAAACTTACTGACCTCAAATTTATAGAATGTTGATTGACTAAATGTTAAATAATATTTCTAGAATGAACACAGATTTTATCACCTTAGAAGATTTTAGGTTAAGTACAATTACAGTGTCTCCATAAAGCATCTTGCAGTTCACCTTTAAAACTTTTGAAAGATCTACTGTGACGTCATTGTAAGTTCTATAATAGTTCTGCCTGAGTAGTAACTGATGATAAACCAGAGTGACACATGCAGCAGTGATTGTAAGTCATGTCTTTGTGCACTTTAAAGCTGAATCACCCTTCAAACATGTGCTTCTGTCACACTGTCCAATTATCCATCTTAGGCCAGCTTGGCTCGGTGCTGTCAAGAATAGGGTCAACACTGATGTACTCTGAAATTAAAAATAGAGCTTGTGTACATTTTTAATAAAATAGATATTTCACCATGCTCTGACACTTGCCTCAATTAGAAAATTTTCGGTTTAGTTTAAAGCCCATCGTGTTTTCCCCCTTCTCAAGCTCCCAGCAAGTACATACGATGGGATCGTCTCTTGTGGAAGACAACATATGTCTTTAGCTTCTCATGAGAGTTGAACTACAGCCACACAATAGAGTCAGATGTTGCAATCAGACAGTTCGTCCACGAAGTGAAGCTGAAGCTAAATCTTTTGTGCCACTGGCTTTTAATAATTATATTTCCACACTCTTACTCATTTTGTGGAAACTCTTTCAACTAACTCAAAGCTTGCTCTTATTAGTTAGTGGCCCCTCATGTCACGAGCTCCGTTTCATTCCAACTGTGACTAGCTGAAGTTCATTAGCTCGTTCTGAGATGGGTGAGCGATGGGCTCAAGACATCGGAGGACGCCGGCATAGACCAAACTACAAAAAGTAGGTATGTGGGCTAGCCACGATCCCCCCGAGGCCTGCCTTTCTTCCAGTAATTATGATCTGGACAAATTAAAACAAGCCTTTTCTCGAACCTTTTCCTTCTTTTGCTTTAACATATTAAATATTGATTCACAAAACTGGCTCTGAAAGCAATGAAAGTGAATTCTATATATTCATACTGCCTTTCCTTAATTCATGAAAAGACTGGTTAATTATTATGAGATGGTTTATGTATATTTTATCTGGACGTCTCAGTTGGGTGCTGTGGAATGGGAAGTGAGTGTTAGGGTTTATTAGTTTGAGTTGAAAATCTGCCTCGTTGACCTGAAACTTCACTCTCAGAGTCCTGTAACTATGTAAACTTGTATGTAACAGTCAACATAGAGTGAATATTTATAGCGCTCTCTTCGGACAGCGAGGAGCTTAATTTGGAAAACTTTTAAAAAGTCAAAATGAAATCCCTTAAAGACATTCCTTAAAAAAACTACGCAGGGTTTATTCTGGTCAAACCCTACGGGTAGGAAGTCATAACAATGACATTTCTCTATTGACATTCGAAAGTAGCCATGCTTTCTGACGAAATAAATTTGTTTTTCAAGCAACATATATGCAGATATGTCATTATATTACAGTAGATGTTTTGCCATCAGCCAGAGATGGCAGATTTCAAACTGCACACTTCTCAGGGAGGGAGTCATCTATAAGCAGCACAGCTGAATGGGAATGATGAATGGCAATGTTAACAGATAGCTCTCTCCAGGTATTATAGACCTGCTAGACGTAAATCTTGAAGAATGAAGTATATTAGTGAAATTAACTACTTATTGTCCTTATGCTTGCTCTGGTTTTCCACAGGAGCTCACCAAAATGGAAAGCGGTGATATCGACCTGACTCTTCAGTGTTTGTCTCGCTCAGAAGAATGAGCTCAGCAATATTCAGATTTCCTCTGAAGGTTATTTGTCAGAGTGTCAGTGATAATGCCAATTATTTTCAGTACGGCGGAGCCGCAGAGTCAGCGTGGCGTTCTGCGGATGGGCATGTTGCCAATGGCACACACACACACACACACACACATAGAATGGCATAACATGCCATGTGGGTCGAGTACAGCTCATTTCAGTGACAGGTAGGTTGAGAGGGGTAAACTATTTATGTGCATCATTTATGTATATAATCTCCAACAGAACCATAACATCGTCATTACATACCAATCAAAATCCATGTCATCAATATATGGCAGTGTCTAGTCGTTTATGATTCCTAAAGAGTGCACAATTCCGCTGCACAATTTCATCTACATAACAATTGATTCTGGTTCACTCTGGTTCATCAGCAGAGGAAGTAGCGACTAGAAGTAAAGACCACTAAAGTTTATGTGAATTGCTTCCAGAAGAATCACCTGCTTTTATGGGCCTGAATCGTGCATTTTTAAAATGTGAGAAAACATTTCAGCCAGATTTTCTCTGCCAGAATTTTCACTGACCTCACCACAAAAATTATAATAAATCATTTTATTATAGGCAATGTATTTTTATAGACATTTTAAACCAGTAAATGTTTTTTCTAAATAAATTATTATATAAATAATATATATATATATATATATATATATATATATATATATATATATATATATATATATATATATATATATATATAATAAATAAAAGGATAAATATAACATTCTAAGCTTGTACAAATACAAAAAATAATATACACTTTTTGCTATTTTTAAAAATATGTATTGACAGATATATGGAAACTCCCCCAATTTATTAACACACTGTTACTGTAAAACAATAACTAGTTTGAACTTGAAAAAGTCAAGATACAAACTAGTTATTGTTTTGTGACTGTTACTATAAGTCATTCTTACAATCTCAACAAAACTTTTGCTAATCTGTCAGCCAGTTAGACAATGTTACATTGGTGACAAGTTTAAAACCAGAATTTGCAACAACACTGTTCAATACCCCAAAAAAGTTTCCAAAGCATTATAATTATTGACAGCAACATTTCCATCAGTTGGCTCGAAACATTTTCACATTGGCCCCTGAGAGTTGTAAAAAAAGCAAAAAAGTCCACCAGAACTGCAAATTGTGTGTTAGCAACAAGAATGTGTCAACAGTTTTGCAGAAACTGCGTATTTCTGGCACATTATCATGAGAAATGGATGCCTTAGTGTATTGATTCAGTCACAGTGTGTTTCCAATTGAAAAATACTGTAATTATAGTAAAGGTAGTTGGACAGTGATGTGACCATACTTCTCTCATACCTCTCCAAACACAAGACTCCAAGGATTTGTAGTGAGTTCTGTGGGTGAGAGGAGAGAAAAATAGAGAGAAACAGAGGAGAGGAACGAGAAACTACTTGCCTTGGTTGCAAAGCGAGCCGAAGAAACCGGCCAGGCACTCACAGTGACCCGTGACGTGTTGGCATGGGCCTGTGCTGTGCACACACTGTGGGCACGACTGGCTGCAGCGGTGCCCGTAGAAACCAGGAGGACAAACTGTCATGGGGGCAAAACAGGGATTTAGAAGCAAAGATAAAGTGGGAAAGCAAGAAATTACAAATTAGAGATTAGAAGCTAAATAAAAGGAAAATATGAACACAGATTTGTAGTATTACATTGAAGGACAAGGACATTAGCAAACATACAGGCAACTATAGTTAGAAAAATATTGTACAAAGCAGTTCACATTCTTTCACAATCTTATGTACTTTTACCATTCAAACGTTTTTAGTCAGTTTTAGTATGTTTTATATATATATATATATATATATATATATATATATATATATATATATATATATATATATATTAATGTATATGTGTACCTGGACCACAAAACCAGTCATATATAGCATGGGTATATTTGTAGTAATAGCCAGCAATACTTTGTATTGGTCAAAATAATATATTTTTGTGCCAAAAATCATAATGAGTAAAAATTATGTTCCATATAGTTACTCTGAACATTTCCTACTGTAAACATATCAAGCGGTAACTTTTGGTTAGGAATATTCACTGCAAAGAACTTCATTTGGAAAACTTTGAAAGTGATTTTCTCAATATTTTGATTTTTGTCTAGCCTCAGATTCCAGATTTTGAAATAGCTGTACTCAACCAAATATTGTCCTATGAATAGAATAAATCTCATTAAAAATATTGACCCCTTATGAGTGGTTTTATGGTCCAGGGTCACATATGCTTTTATTCAACAAGGAGATATCAAACTGATCTAAAGTGACAGTAGTTAATGTTACAAAGGATACAAATTCAGCTTTTCATTACAGGAATAAATTAAATTTTTATATATATATATATATATATATATATATATATATATATATATATATATATATATAAATTAAATATATAAAATTTTTTATTTTAAATTCTCTTGTTTTAAAAACTATTTTTACAGAATTTTTAATCAAATAAATGCAGCCTTTATGAGCATGAATGGCAGTGTAAAGAAATATACTTTAGCACTTTTTGAACCATTCTGAAACCATTTCTGTAATGTTATAATCTAAGGCCACTCCGAGGTCTGAATCATTCTTTCTAGGTACTAGCGTTTAATCCTGAACCACTGAGCCACTGTCACCTGTACAACTAATGTAGGCAGAAATAATGAGGGGTTTTGTCGTCCTCATGGTCAGGCTCATTGTTTCACAGAGCATGAGGCTCAGTCTGTCTCTGTCACTCAGCTCTGTCCGAGATGGGAGCTTCTGTGGGTCATTTTTCTTCATTAGAGTCTTGATTAGCTTTAATTGCTGTAGCTTAGTGTAATGCAGGAGGGAGTGTGTGCTGACCTTTCCACCATGGGTGGTGGGCCTTTGTAATTAAGATAATTGTACAACAACGAACAGTGTGGTGAAGATTAATCGCATTCCCTTTTCTTTCTCACTGCAATCTTTGAACACACACTTCTCCTTACTGGTTGAATCTCAAGAAAAGTCTGGATCTGATTTTCTGGATTTTTTTTTTTAACCACAAAATCAAGAGACATAAATAATACATTATATTTTGAATAAAGAAAACTCTATAATTTTTTTTTTGGCATTCTGACAACCATACATTTTCCTTATCTACTTTCAATGTAATATGAAAACATTGAACATTTTTAAATCGTACAAATATTTCACAATAATACAGTTTTTGCTGTGTTTTTCAACTATTGATGAGCAGAAGAGACTTCTTTAAAAACATTAAAAATCTTACTATTCAAAACGTTTTTAATTGTGATTAATCGTTTCACAGCAATACTATATATAATGCCTGTTTTATTAGATAGATATATGTTTTTGTTGTCTTTACTGACTTTACTATACACAGACTATATACAGACTTTACTATATACAGACCTTGAAAATGACCAGCAATCAGTCAGCATATCTGTTGAGGCACAGTGTAGTAAAGAGAAACAGCAAGAGCAAAACAGTGTCTTAGAAGCAGACCCTTGAGAGGCCGAGTAAACACTTCTCCTCATGGAGAGGCTGATGAGAGCCCCACATGGACACTGCTTCTCTACAGCGATCCAGGCCTGAAGTGATTAAGACTTGTGTGATTAAGACATGTTCATGACTCTTCACTAAGTGCTTCCTTCTTCAACCGTCCCCACTCCACTCCCAGAGGGTCACCGTCTGGATGTAACAGTCGTGACCCCCTCATCTTCCTTGTTTATCGTCTCGGTTGAAGTGTGTTCAAATAAACCACTTACGTGACAGGCTTTGAGAAGGTGACATTGTGTAAAGAGTGTCACTGGAAGGAGAACGGAAGTTGACAGGAAGCTTACTTCTCTTGCAGGAAGTCCAGCGGTAGCCAGGGGCGCACACGCAGGTCCCGTCTTCAGGAGAGCAGGAGCCTCCGTTCTGGCATGAGCAGGTCATGGAGCAGTTAGGCCCCCAGAAGCCTTGAGGGCAGATGCTGTCACAGTGGATGCCTGTTAAAAACAAATGAGGGAAGCATCAGTGCATGTTCTCCGTGTTCTTCCATATTTACTATTATAGCAGAAAACAGAAGTGGGAATAGATGCAGGAAAGCGAAACAAACAAAAGCAAAATAAATCAGTTGCTTGTTTGGAAGAGACTTTTGTGAGGGGGCTGCCTGAACCTTAAGGGCACTGCTTTTATAGTAAGCTAGTATCACAATTTCTACTGGGACGGCAACAGAGTACCAAGCAGGCTTCTCTGAAAGCACAAGTCCTGGTTTCAAAAGCATGGGTGTGTGTAGGTTCGTGCATCTCTTGGCGCAGCACTGGGCCGCTCTGTGCTCTGCTCTGTATGTATTTTTGATCAGACTGGGCCTCCTGCCAGTGCAGAGTGTTCATTAACAGGGCCAAGTCCCGAGTGGTTGAGCCTTCTCTCCCATTCTCTTTTCAGCTGGTTTGTGTGTAGAGTTCCACCAGGACATGCTCAAGTAGGCACACTCAATAGGCACACAAATACATAAAGAAGAGACATACCATATTGTTTCAAAGTGCTGTAATGTAATGACACTAGCAGGTCATGCTGGGGTTATAACAAAAACAGAAAAACAACAAGGCACAACAAGCTTTTAACAGATCCACCATACAGCAGACAAACAGCCAAACGCTACTGTAAATATACTATAAAACACATAATGAAATAAAAAATACATATAAAATAATAGAAAAGACACAAAATATGTGTGTATTCAAATATAGATAGATATAGATAAATAGACATATGTTTATGTGTTCATTTTTAGGGGGTTGAGACAGCATTCAACTAAGAATGAGAGTCTCATAGGAGTCAGGTAGCTGTAATTCTTAACTGAGCTGTATTGGGCCTGGTTCCCCAGTGTGGTCAGAGCTATCACAATTTGCTGTCAGAAAAGTCACCTGAGGCTCATTTTTAGTGTCAGGAGACACCTGGTTTAACTTATGTCAGGTGCGTTTCTACCACAATTCTGGTCATTAATGTTATTAACATATACATAAATATATAACATATATATATATGTGTTATGTGACAATATATGTGACTGCTGTCATCGTTTAAAAAAAAAAAAAAAGCCATTTGGAGCAATGAACTACAGTGAACTGATCACAGTTTTGACTAAGCACACCATTTATCTTTAAAATCAGTGTAATGCTCATCCTCGAGTGGCTTATTGCTTTAATAATACAACTTAAATAAATTAGCATCTATATAATTCACACTCCATAAGCACAATGGCATCGAAGGGAGAAATGATGTGCACACACACACACACACACACACACACACACATATTCTCACACACATCCTTTCAAGCTGCAGCTCAGGAACCTCATTTGCAATTTCCTTTGACAGAGACTTTCTGAGTGAGTGGCACGGCCCATTAAAACGGCATTAGTCCCAAGGCTTTGAATTAGGCCGGGTCTAAACTTCAGGGACAGGCATCATACCTGCTTCACCTTTGTGGCAGAACAGAGAAGTGGTCGGACGGAGAGGCAACGGGGATGTGCAGTTAAGACAAGCCCAGCCACCGCACATCAAAGGAGGGGCAAGCCTGTTTGAGCTTCTGCTGGGCTGGGCAGAAAAAAAGTCCTGCACTTCCTTTATTGTCAGCAATGAATGAGAATAGAAGAGTGCCCTGAAAGCCTAATGGTGACAAACAGAGGGGCTTTTGAGCAGAGCGAGGAGAAGAAAGAGAGAAGTGACTCTCTGCATATGAGACTTTTCTAGAAGAGAACTGCCAGGGGGACTGGAAGCCAATTAATGAGTGAAGAGCAAGTACCATCATATACCATCACTTTCCAGGGCACTTTACATGTTAAGTGGACACACGGGCGCACATGCCTGCAAACGTAATGCAAAGGTTTCTGCAGGACACTCTGTGTTATCCCCACCATCCTCCAGTCTAGAGCCCCTGAAGCACCTAATATCGCATGTCTACATTTTGCCTTCTCACTCTATCTCTCTCCCAGTTATTTTGTCTCTTTCTCTTCCTCCCTCCATTAGACACACGCACAGTTTTATTGAAAGTGACCATTTAATTCCTGTCTCACACATCCTCTCTTTCTCTCTTTTGATAAAACACACTCTCGGCTTGTCTGTCCTTGGGCATATCTCTCTATGTGCTGTACTCCTCAATTCTTTAGTAATACTTTTCATTTTATCACAAAAATCTTCCAGCTGTTGCTCTTCAAAGACAATCCATTTACTTTTCTTACCTTAGTTCATAATAAATATATTTTATTTGTGATTATATATGTTATATTTTTGCTGCTGAACTATGCCTATGTGTATGCTTTTGTAATTATTAAATGTTTTAATGTCCTTTCCAGTGATTACTGAATAAGAACATGTGAAAATCATTTTGGCTCATATGGTTCACTTATGATTAATTTTGTTTCATGAATTCTTAAAATAATGGAATCAAAAGAACAAACTGCATTATTATTATAAACACGTTCAAAATGAAAGCTTGACAACATTTTTTCTTACCCATTGATTTGTATTTGTTCTGTTCGTCTTTATCACAACAGAGCTATACATTTCTTGGCATAAAGCAAGGTCTATGAATGCTTGCTCTATTATAATTTTGTTCCTCTGGATATAAACCCAACAAAAAAGCTTTGGGTCCAGTAATAATGTTCTTTCCATTTATAAATTTACAATAGAATTGCAATAGAAAAAGTTACTTCCATACACTTTCTTCATATATCTGGTATATTTTTGTTATATTTATTCAAGTCCACTAGTTTTACATATGTCTGCATTATCCATTTATACTGTATAAGTTTAAGACATTAAAGGCATAAATATATAATGCATTTATATTATATATTTATATTTATTATTTGGAAGCACTAATATAAATAATTAAAAACAATTATTGCATTATTGATCTTTTGGTAACTTTTGAGACTAACACCTGCAGGGCTTTATAGTATAGATTTTATCGTACAAACTCTTACTTTAGAAGTTAAAATTTGATATGACCTATTTAAATGAGCAACCTCAAAAACATGACTCCATGTGAGATTCCTATCACACATTCTTATGCAATCTCTTTCTCTCCATCTCATGTGTAGCTTATTCTCTTAAAGTCTAAGACCTGACGATATCTTCTCACATATGCACTATGTAACGTCTAGCTCCCCTCTCTCTCGATAGCTTCCATAAATCACTGCTCTGCATAGTCTCTTTGTTCAGATGCTCGCAGTCTCTGAGGCCTATTTGCACCTGGTGACTCCATTAGGCCTGGCAGATGGCGGAGACCTGGGCCGGATACAGAGCGTGAGATTTCTGCGTAGCTGGCTCCTTCTTGCAGATAATGAAAGCCACATCATTTCCCAGTACACACGGTCAGAATTCAGAGACCTGAACGGAGAGAGAGTTATGGAGGGCCTGCAGGCAAAGCCACATCTACCATCTCAACCTGCTCCCTTTACGCTTCTTGTATAACATGATCACATGCTGAAGAACTTGTAAACGCAGCCCTTCTGTGATATTCAAACATGTCTACTGCCTCTCATATCTCTTTCTTGGACACACAGTGCTGAGATCGCTGCAACAGAAGGTGTAAGCACAGTGTGAATTCAAGCCATATATACAAAACCGCAGAATGATTGCTTCATTCTGGGTCAGTACAATCTAATTAGGTAACATGTTCAGCAACAGTTATTATAAATGCTTCATGCTTTCAGAGATCTCATATTAATCTGCCTGTAGGCTGTGTGTCTGATGCTAACAACTTTCTGAGGCGTGGTGGTCCTATGTAGAATAATCTGAACATACATACATATATATATATGTGTGTGTGTGTGTACATATATATATATATATATATATATATATATATATATATATATATATATATATATATATATATATATATATACATATACTATATACATATACATGTGCACACACACACACACACACACACACACACATTTGTAGAATTTATTATATTGCTTTGCTATTGAAATAAAATGGGATTTCATGTTTTGTAATTATATTTGAGAAAAAACAAACAAACATGAATTTTCCCTTAAGATCAAGGCAGTTGAAAGATTAATACTTTCATTATTGCAAAGAAAACGCTGATTTTATTATTTCTGGTTAAAATAAGTACTGCAATTTTTTTATTGGAAAATCAGTTCTAACATTCTAACAACAAACTATAGCAGATGCTTTGGGGTGGATATTATATATTATATTTGTGTCATGAAGACACATTGTGGTATCTCGAGAGACCTCAGCATCTTCAAAATTCAGCCCGCTGACTCTTATAATGATTAGCAATAGTATTACTATTAGTAGTAAGTCTGTTTCACACAGCTTGAGCAAGCAGAGCTACAGCGTAACTGTAACAGCAGGGTCTTATTGTGCTTTCACTCTGCAGCTCTATACAGAACAAAAGTAATTTCTGGATATCCACACAATATAAGTATTCCTATGACAATGGCCATCACATGAAATGGAGTACCAATAATCTGTACTTGATCATCTTCAGCGAAAGTGTTTACAATAGCGTTCAGCTATTTGGGGTTAGTAATATTTATCATTTTAAAATTAGAATTTCCTAACTTACGAATCCTGAATATAACATTGTATCTTCATCTTTGGGATACCAGTAGCAGGAGAGAGCATTATCCTCACAGTTTTTTTATTTTTGTTGTTGTTGTTTTTTTTTTTTTTATATTTTAAAATATCATATATTCCTGTGAGGCAAAGCTGAGTTTTTAGCAGTCATTGTTCCAAAATCATTCAAATAGGATGATATGGTGATCAAGAAACAATATTAAAAACAGATATGCTGTAAATAATTATTCTTTTTCAATTAATTTCAATAATTTTCAGTCACGTGGCGGTATGAAGACCTGGATGGCAAAATATCCATAGAACTGCACAAGAATCGTTCGATCTTTTTAACAGCTGCAAATATTTAGATCTCTCAAAACAATAAAACTGTATGCTAACAAAATTCAATTTATTCAGCCCCAAGGCAATATTTCAATCATTAAACAGTGAGACAAAACAGTATATTTAAAACAAAAATAGCTAATTTAATCATTTCTGTATTAATGATGTGTAGTTTACATGGGAAAGCAGATGAGACCGAATATGACCGCAATCAAGCTTAATGGTTCAGTGTTTCCACATAACACAAAACTTTACATGTTGCATTTATATTCTGGCTTCATCTGCTTGCCTGTACAAAATATACAACATCAATAAGGTGTTTACTGAATTTCACCTTTTAATATCCGCATTTTAATAGGCATTTTACTAAATTATTACAAACTGAGTTAAAATAACTGGTGGTCAGTGAAGCAAAGCTTTGTTTTGCCCACCAGGTGGGAGTTACTATGTTACTAATTGTTACTTTTCTTTGATGAATAGAAAGTTCAGTGTGGATAGTCTTTACTGTCAACTGAATGTGCCCTATGTGCCTGTCACTGTATGCTTAAAATAACGTCAAATATTTCACAAATGAGTGTGTAATTCACTGTAAGCGTCTATGTTGTTTCATAAAACCCTATTTAAACACGTCGATGTGATTATGTCACTGGTCTTACACTAACCTGTCCATCCTGGCAAACAGCGACAGAATCCACTCACAGGGTCGCATCCATCAGCGTGGTTACAGTCCTGGCCTTTCGCGACACTCCAGCCCGTATGTGCCATCCTGAATAACCACACACACAAACCATCTTGCTAAGCTCAAACTGCCCTGTCATGACAAATTTGTATAAATCAAATAGCCAGGCCTGCTAGCTTCTGGCAAAGAGACAATGGAACCGGTCGGGAAGATACTCACGGGGCAGGGCTGCTGGCAGCGTTCCCCTCTCCAGCCTGAGGTACAGGTACAGGAGCCGTCGATTGGGTCACAAGCCGCACCATTGGCACACAAACAAGTCTGGTTACAGCCCAATCCCCAAGTCCCGCTGGAGCACAGGATTGAGCAGTCTACACCCTGCCAACCTTTAAAGCAAAGGAGGCCGGTACAGACATCCGTTAATTTATTTGTCTACTCAACGACCGGTTCTTTCAGTTATTTATTTGCTAAAAACCAAAGGGTTTAACATTCTCTATTTGAGTTCTAGCCAAAGCTTCTCTAGTTTATAACAGTGTTCAATTAATAGAGCGGGAAGAGGGGAAGTGAGGTCACGTCTTGACAGAAGCCAGAGGATTCTTTTCTCCCTCGGCTCGCACCATAAAGCAGTCAATGAGTTGAATATATGCATGGTTTGAGGTCAACATAAGAGCAGAGTGGGATAGGCAGAGAAGTTGTGTAGCACACTGAGGTTCTGCATTATGAATGGGATGAGGATTTTAAAGGTACTGTCTCTAATGAGCTTCCTTCTAAACTGGAGGGACCTGAACGAATACTCTGCTGGTGCAGGCCTTTGGGACGAGTCCATGTTTATGCAACAATAAGGCCTTCCCGCAGGTACGGTTAGCTGCGGTTCAAAGCGCTGAGCACTCACAGGGCTCTTGTGGATTCACGCTGCATTTTTATGCCATTACAGTCTAAAAAGGCCATATGCGGATGTAAGTGCTAAGTGCTTATGTATCCTTTGAAAGTGACCTGGAGGCTTTGGATCCTTTGATACTGAAACACAAGTTTTCCCATAATGATAGAGATGGATATAGGGCATGGATAGGGATATAATTTACTGCTTTTCTATGTATGATGACCAGAGTTTTTGGAGTACAACAGACCTATCAAGCATTCCTGATTTTTTTATAGACAGGATTCATTCTCTAAACATTGGCATCTGTGTTAAAGGGAATTAGAAAATGATTAATTAGTCCGGAGTAATTGAACGTAAAGATTACGACTTTTTACTTAGCATCTGATTGCATGTATTGATTGCTTATTGATTTATTTGTACAGGTCAAGCTTTAATCTTGTTATTAGGTTGGTTGTAAACCCATAGTCTCTCATGGCTTTCTCTTTATTCATGTCTATAAGGAAAATGAGGGAATAAGCGTAAAAAGAAGGAGAGCACATTATTCCGTACCTTCTTTACAGATGCAGGAGCCATCGATTGGTGAGCAGGATGCTTGGTTGTGGCAGTGGCAGGTTGAAGTGCAGTTAGTACCGTATAGTCCACGTGGGCAGGTCTGGGAACAATCGTCTCCCTTAAAAACACACAGAGATGAACCGTTCAAAAAAAAATGTATTAAACAAATTTATCAATGTATCAACCATATATTTGAAACCACCCTGAACATTTTAGCCAGTGTTGAGGTGTAACTTACATGTAATACATACTGATTTAATTGATTTCAGGGGTATAGGACACAGATAATTTTTTTATCTGCTGTTTGGATTTATGTATATGATTTATTTAAGGTTAACTTCATTTTAAGGTAACGTAATCTATAACCTGTTACATTTTCAAATTAACCTTCCCAACACTGATGATTTTAGCAATTATATAGCCACATCCTGGCAACCAACCACACTAAAACTTCCCAAAAATCAAGTATAAATGCAGAAAACCACCCAGAACTTGCCAGGGTGCGTAGCAACACCCTGGCAACCACTAACTAAAAGCACCTTAGAAACCACCCATATCGCCCAACAACCTACTACAACATGCAAAACCACCCAGTACGTTTTAACCACAACATAGCAACGTCCTGGCAACAACTCCCTAGCATCGTAAGAGTGGGTTTTGCTCCGGCAGGCAGAAAGATTAGATTAGATTTCCGAAAATCTCGTTATCTAGTTACCAAAATTTTTCTCTACTTATGCAATTTTACACTCTAACATGAGCAATGTGCTGTGAAGTGTGACTCAAATCCCATCTGAGGATTCTGTGAAACTTCAACACAAAATTTCCTGCAAAACATTCACTGAAACAGAGTTTGATACAGTTCAAGTGAGTACAGAGGAGGTGGAGAGCACATTTGGGCTGCAGCAAACCTGAAGTCCGTGTGTAGCTAGTCTCCTTGCTGCAGTCACACAGAGTGTGGCAGCGGACGCTCAGAGCTAAAGGCTCGCTTTTCCCAGCCGCATTAATGAGCTGACAGCCCTGGCCCTCGGCACCTCCGTCCATCCCCTGAACAGCATTGCTGATGACTGACAGACACTGTGTTCTTAAGCCCTGTTCCCCAGCCAAACAACACCAGCACAATCTCTGTGCTTTACCAGGCTCAGCAGGGAGTCGCCTGTATCCCAGCGCCGACCATCGCGGTGTCTTTTGCCTCATCCCTGGCTCTGACTGACAGCTGACAAAATGATTTAGACTCCCAATTGGTGGGGTAATGGCAGTGTGCTGCGCACCTCCTGCCTCCGTCTCCCCGGTGCCGGGGATCGAGCAGCAAAGGACCCGCTCTCTCATTATCATCTGGAACTAGGTCTGAGTGGAAAGCAGGATAAGATATGCCACAGGACGCCATGGGCACTGAGCGGGACGACTCTCGCTCTCTCTCTATATATTTTTGTTTCCCCTCTCTCTCCTTCTTTCAATCTGTCATCATTTATCTCGCTCGCTCGCTTTGATACAATCATCTCAATATTTTCTCTTACTCCCACTCTTTTCTTTCTTGTATGCTCTCTTTCTTTCTCATTCTCACTCTCCCACATTCCCCCATTGTATTCCCCATTTCAAATATTCCACCTCTCCATCTGCTTCGCTCGTCCATCCACTCCCCACATGAAAAGCTTACATCTGTGGATTAATTTTTCATCAATCTACGTGCAGTTATCTTTGTTCCGCTCAAAAGTGACAGCAAGCAGACTGCTAACAATGGCAGTTCTGTGCTACAGAAAAGACTTAAAACTATCGGTGCAGGCAGCCGAATATGGGGCGCGAAAGTTAGTTTGTTCGACTTTTCAGCAGACCTGCAATTTGCTGGTGAATGGGTTGGAGGAGGTAAAAGAGTCTCTGGCTCACAAATGACCACAGGGATTTAGCGAGACCCGTGAATGCTCCAGATTACACTGACACAGGCCTGAGAGCACTCATTCAACTGGGTGACTGAACTCCTCTAAAAGCAGGCTAAAGTCAGACTTACGTTTTGAGGTTAAATACTTTTTAAATATTCACTTTATAATAAAATCAACAAACATTAGTACAGTAAAATAGCTATAAATTGTATATTTTTATATTCAACGAGGTCCAAAAAGCGGAGACCACACTGAAAATCTTAGATCCAAGAGTTTCAAAATATTAAAATAATCACTGTTAGGATAAAATATTTTTAAAATATAGATAATACTTTAATTCACATTGAGAAGCAAATGTATTACACTGATCATTAAAGCACCTTTGTGCAAAAAGTCAGTTGTTTCCATTAAAACACAAAATATATTTGGATAATGCTCGCATCATGAAAAACAATGAATATTCTTAAATATTCACATTATAACAAAATGAACACAAATCATTAGAACATTCACCAAGCTAGAAATGTTTTCAAGATTCGAATGGCATGTTTTCATACTCAGCGAGGTCCAAAAATCTGAGACCACGCTGAAAATCTTGGATCGTTTTTTTAAATTAAAAAAAATTCTCTTTGCATAATTCTCACATCATGCTGGAAAACAATTAATATTCTTAAATATCTCCCCCAAAAAATTCTAGAAAAATGTTAAGACATTTGAAAATAATCAGTTTAGGATCAAAACACCAACAAAAAACAAATACTCTTGTCTTTGTCTTAAAAAAATGTAAGTAATTACAATGATAGTTTGAGCTTCTTTGTACAAAAGGTCAGATGTTTATTTTTTAATTCTTAGATTATGCTGGAAAACATAAAAACAAAATATCTGACAACACTTTAGTAAAGTGACCAATTCTAACTATTAACTAGCTGCTTATTAGCATGCCTATTGGCTGACAACATTCTATGGTGTGCAATTATTTTCAGGGAACTGAAGAACATCCAGGCAGCTCTTGACTACATTACAGTCCATATCACTCCACCAACTGATTTCTAATATTTCAAATGTCTTACAACAACAAAACAGCCAAAACTCAAAATGACACTGGCCAAACAAACAAATAAATAATCAACATGATA
Source organism: Puntigrus tetrazona (assembly GCF_018831695.1). Taxonomy (NCBI): domain Eukaryota; kingdom Metazoa; phylum Chordata; class Actinopteri; order Cypriniformes; family Cyprinidae; genus Puntigrus; species Puntigrus tetrazona. Next base: position 26,031,404 of record NC_056716.1, read on the forward strand.
AAAACAACAGATCATTTCCATGTTTTTGCCGCTAAATTACATTTTTATTAATGTATGGAAAGCACATACTCGTTGAATTATTAAAAAAAAACGCACAGCCGTCATGGCCGCATCACCACCTCGGATGTGCATTATTTTTCGAATAGTTCAACAGCTTGTCGTTAAGCATTCCTTACATCTACAAGTGTTTGCAATGAATGCTATTTTAAAGCATTAAAATTCCTACCAATCCCTCTGTGCATTCTAGTGAGCGTCATGAAAGCACACTTGAGCGTGGCGTGTGTGCTTTTAACGTGGCACTACCAGCACATTTGGTCCCTCATCTCCCCACCTGTGCTCTCTCAGTACCAGCAGCGCAAGCATATATATGTTCCTTTCACACCCCTATAAATATCATTCTCTCAATACTCTAGAGATGAGTTTTTGGTGGCCATTACCCCTCTTATTTTCGACCAGACTGCGGTCAAATTGTTAACCTTTGTTGTTCTATAGGTCCGAATGAAAGAGCTGGCCTGGAAAGCGAGCTCCGCATCCCAATTCCATTGCATCTCGGTCAGACTCCTTGGCCAAAGCTCCTCGAGCAGTGTTTAATAGAACTGGCAGCAGGCCCCAAATCCAACACAAAGAGCAGGTGGTGAAAATTAAGATACAGTCTGTGCCTCCGCCTGCTAGTTCAAATCGCTGTAGTAGCTCTGCCACAGGACACTGCAACAGTTACAGCCAAGGCAGGAGTTGGCTAGAGCCTCTGGTACTGAGTTTGTCTTAATCATCACTGCCGTTCTATTCTTTACCTGCGGCACTGTCTTAATTTCATCTGCTTCGCAATATTTCTGCTGTTTCTGAATGCAGCGGGAGTGAAATCAGTTCAGTGGCGGGGAAGATAATTGAAACTGTAGCTTTCCATGTTACGTCTTATTCATAACTTAAAGTGATGCTACTAAAAAATACAATACACTACAAGTTAAAAAAGGAGCTAGTTATATTTAAGTTACACTACCAGTTAAAAGCTTGGAGTTGGTAGTATTGTTTTATGCTCATCAAAGTTTAATTAATTTCATTAAAAATACAGTGAAAACAAAATATCTTAAATGTTTTCGGATACAGTTTTTTTAATACAGTATAGTAATTTATTTATTAAAGTTATGACAATGCAGAATCTTCCACAATTCTCATTAACAGTGCTGAAAAACAAATGTTTGGAGGAATCTTTTATGAATAGCAAGCTTAAAAGAACTTTTTAAATATCATAAATGTTTATAGTACTGATCCTTTTAACGTGTCCTTGATGAATAAATGTATAAAAAATAAATAAATAAATAATTCTTATTGAAATTTTATGCTATAGACAATATAACAATAAATAAATAAATAAATAAAAACTCCCACTGACCCCAAACTTTTAATAATTTTATTATTTAAAAAAACATAAAAATACATATAATATAGTTCATATAAGTCAAAGACATACAAAAACATAGAAAACAGATGTTACTAAATATTTTATATATTTGTATATGTATCTTTGGCTGAACAACATTTCTGGGTGAATTTAAAATTAAATTAAATTTTGTAAATATTATTTAAAAGTTGCTAGCGCTACTTTTAGTTTTAGTTACTACCAAACTATTTTTTTGGTTTCTCTTAGTTCTCTAACTCTAAAGCTACTAGCTCTAAAATAAAGTACATCTGCTTCTGAGGATGAACAAGATGAACAACACTATGTAAGCAATACTATGAGGCATGCGGTGAAGCAAAAGAATGAATCATCCATCTATTTTAACATCTCTCTAAAATAAATTCAGATTACTGATATGATCATCTCTATCTGTCTTTCTCAAGCTCTTTCCTTGCATCTTATCACTTTCATTTTAGCATCCCTTTTGTTCATCAGAGAACACGAAGCCGGGTTGATTGTGTGCCATGTGCAACCAACTGAATAACAAAACGATTTGTTATTTATGTCATATAGAGTCTTGCCTAGATATCACAATCTATTTTGGAGTCCTTGTATCTTGCGTTTCTTTCTGTGTTTCACAAGGTCTTTGTGTTAAGTCTAAACCTGCTGTGTAATAAGACACAAGCATTGCAAAAGTAGCATAGCTGAGACTCTCACCTTGTTCCCAGCCTCCCTGCTGGAGGTGATGTGTGTGTGTGTGTGTGTGTGTGTGTGTGTGTATGTTTGTGCGTGAGACCACTATAGAGATCATTTTCAAAGCAATAAACTGTATTCGCTGACACTTCTGCTTTAAGTATCAGGACACAAAAACTTTTCAAAGAAAGATCAAGGGAAGTGCTGACTAGAAATGTCCTCTGAAAGATGCTCCAGTTTTCGCTTAAAAACCACAATCATAAACCTTTATTATGTAATTATGAGTTTTGCCACTTTCATATGTCATATCTATGGCTCTGTTTAGACACCATTTTCAGTCATCTGATCACAAGTGTTGAGCCAAGACACATTGCTGTTTGCACCTGTGTCACATAAATGTGTCTCCTGTGAACGCCTGTGATGGGATTTTGTTGGGAGGAACTTACTACACTTCTTTCTTACTGCATGGTGTTACATATATACCAGATAGCTCTTCTTCTAGTGTTTTAACAATTCTCAAAAATTATGTTTTTTTATTGTTCATTCCAATAAATCTTAATCAAACTGCATTTGGGTTATACTGACTAGGTAAAAAACAAAACCAGATAACTAACACAATAAAAGCATGATACATGATAACATAATAAAAAAAAGATTTTTGAAAATGAAAACAACAACAATAAGCTTTTGCAAATAAATTACCACCAATTGAATGGTTTTGATCAGGATTCTCATCTGGAGATTGAAGATATATATTCAGTGCTTTGATACAACCTGTGTTGTTAAAAAGCGCTATATAAATAAAAATGATTGATTGATTGATATATAAGATTAAATAATTAAATTAACTGATTTATTTAATCAGTAAATTGTGATATAATTAGGTCTGGACTTAATTATAATATAATAAAAAATTATGAATTTAATCATGTACTTAGAACTGTACTTTTGCACTGTATACATATTGTATGTATACGTATAAATAATAAAAAGTAAATAACATAAATACCATAAACATAAAATTATAATAAACCATTTTTTTATTTTAGCAACCACAAAACCCTGTTTTGAGCAGGTACTTATATATGTGATCAATTAATTAGTTCATTAATTGGTAAGTAATTAATAAATTAAAAATGATGGTCTATAACTGATGTCTAGGACGATCTGTGTTTATGTTACAAATGAGAGGTTTGAGTGATGTTAATGGCAGGTGTATAGATGTGCCTATATGTTAGGAAGGCATATGAAAAAAGACCATCCTTTAGTTCAGAACATTAGCAGCTATAATCATCAATGCTCAGCAGTCAATTTCATGTGACGATATATCAGCATGGCAAGATTTACTAGTATTTAATGAATGTAGACAATGATAAATGATAAACATGGACTCACTGTGTAGCCTGGGGCACAGATACAGGCCCCAGTGAGACTGTGGCAGTCTGCTCCATTAGCACACTGGCACAGCACACTACATCCTTCTCCATAGTAACCTGGGGGACAGGTCTCATTGCAGTATAGACCCGTCCATCCTGCTGTACATGAGCATTCACCTGTCAGTGGGTGGCAGCTGAAAAAGAAAAAGACAGATCGACATTCAAGTACAAATATGCCTAAAGATACGTTGTGTATACGGCATCTAAACAGAAACACTTTGGTCTCCAGAACAAGAGAGCCAAATCTGAGTACTAAAACCATTTGAGTTCATCCATCCTGGTGTCTGTGAGCTCCACTCAGATAAATGGGGTGTCCTTTCTCTCCTTCATGTAGTAATGAGCCCCAGTGTCTCAGGGCCTAATCTACCCATACCAGGCATTAACATTGCATTAGCCAGGAACGCGGCTAAGAAATAATGAATGAAGCACAGGTCGCGATAAAGAGCAAGTGCTATGCTACTGTTGAAAGGTGTTCGAATTTTTACTTGCAAGTCAAATGAAGTCAAATGGACTCAAATGGAGCTCTTTACTCACCCATGGCTCTGGAGGTTAACTTAAGAAAAGTTGGCTAGAAAAGTGATGATTGTAGGATTGAAATTTAGCTTAACCGTAGGGAACTCTACCAAGATGTAATGTTTGCCCCAAATAATCTAGCTGTTTAGCAATTGCAATTGGAAATTATGATCTAATTAAGGCTGTAATTTAGTCCAATTAATGATATAAGCATGAACTTAATCAAGTCTTCTTTTTAAAAATGGCAGTAAAGGAATGCAAGCAAACGGAGTACTATTTGTATTTGTACTATTTGTACTATTTCTTGACTTTTCTATTTCTGTGAATTGTTTGGTAAATATTAATATATGCATTAATATAATTGCATCCAAAATAAAAGTTAAGTACACATAATATTTGTGTGTGTACTGTATATATTTATGTATATACAAACACATGCATGTATACATTTAAGAAAAATATATTATGTTAATATATTGAATATATTTATCTATAATCCAAATTATATGAATATAAATATACATGTAAATACATATAAATATTTGGGATGCACCCATACTCTTTTTTTAGTACTCGCCTGATACCGATACTTTTATTTTTGTACTTTCCGATACAGAGTACTGATATTTTCATTGCATTTGTAACTTTTAAAAATATAAACGTTTTTTTTCTGACTCTGATGACCCAATGAGCATTTCCCTGTCCAATTCCTTAACTTTGCTAATTCTATTATTGCATTAGTATTGCATCTTTCTCATGGGCATTTAATAATTTTTACTTTTAATCTTTTATGTTCACTTTTTATTTATTTTTAAGTTTAATCTCTATTTTGCCTCATTTTATCTGGAAAAGACAGCATTTATAATAATTTGTCAAACCTGAATATAACGATTTTATGGCTTTCAGCCTTACAGACAATTATATATCACCTATATGTGATTAAATACAAAATAAATAGTAGTTATTAAGACTGATGTGGTTCGGGATTGTAAAATGTTCTTGGGAAATATTACCAGTATTTCAACTTGCCTAATAATTTGGAACACAGTGTAGAAGTCATGCTTTCTTCATCTGAAATGTGCTTTGGTTTATATTCCAAAGCCACTAATATAATGCAGAATGGTGAAGAATGAGAGAGAGGACATGTACACTGCAGCCTAGTGCTTTTCAGATATTTCACTTTCGCCATGTATGCAGTTAAGGCTGTAAAAACTGATGTTTATAGTGAATGCCCCATAAATTGTCATATTTTTATGATTTAGTTTTAATCCAAATTATGAGTGCTAAGTGAGTGAACATCAATAAAAGGTCACACAACAGAAGTATGCACTCTCTCTCTCCCTCATTATGGTTAAGTAACTAGTGGATTGGTTTGCTCACTTGTTTTTGACATATCTGCCCGAACAACAAACAGTGATGTCTGTGAGAAAGAGATATATGCACTCAACAAGCTTGCACATCTGTGCCACCCCACGCTCAATCCACTTTGCTTTGCTTATCAGCCTGCGCACATCTGCTATACAGGCATTAATACTGAATGTTTAATCAAAGGAGCTCAGTACTGGGCCTGATACCAATATTGCATCAATATATATATATATATATATATATATTCTCACCTGAGTGTGTTGGTGGCGTTACAGGGGCAATATCTGTCACAGATGAGACCGTAAAGGCCTGGTGGACAGAACCTGTCCTGGCAGTGAGGCCCTTTGAATCCCGTATCACACAAACATGCTCCGTTGATGTGGTAACACTTAGCCCCATTCTGACAGTCACAGTGGAGGGCACACTGAGGTCCATATGTGCCGACCGGACACTCTTCCTGGCACCTGGGAACAGTGAGGAAAGAAAACCCCAAAGCAATGTTTTGTTACATTATTCATTAGTCAGAGAGGCTCTGTAAGAAAAAGTAGCCCGTCAGAATAACACAAGCAGTATTAGTAGACTACAGAGTCATTCTAATCTAAGGGTCAATGGTCAATGCTCTGGGCATCATTTTTGGTGCCTCAGGTTCATCAGCCCCTTGGTTTCGCCTGGGGCGACAGCAAACTAAGACTGCAGTCATTAATTACCGTGAATACAATTAGACCCCGGCTCATTCTCTCTGTTGAATAGCAAAGTGACTTAAGGAACAACGACTTCCACAAGATCTTCAATATACAATCCTGGCAGAACATCAATCTTGAGTGTCCAAAGAAGCCATTAGGAGACAGATAAATAGCTCAATTAAATTATAAAACGGACTAGGTATGTTTCATGTTGAAATTACACCAGCGTCGTTTGTATCAGGAGAGACGGGTGTGAGAAGGACTCGCAGGAAGGGAGGAGGGGGTACTAACGCAATCTGAGATTATTCCTGCTGGGCTAATTCACCTGTCACAGACCAAATGAATGAGGGCAATTTTGTTAAATATTAGAGGATAAGAAGTGTCTGTCCTGAAAGTGTTTTCATTCTGCAGACAATCACTTTACTGCGCTAATAAACCCTAAGCTGCTGCAGAAGACACGGGAAAATAAAGGCACTGAGCAATTTCAATTGGATACTAATAAAACTCCATTACTAGTAATTAATGAGCAGAAACTTGCGGATCTAGTGCGGATCTCGGAGTGGGATCGGAGGATGCAGGGAATGTAAACACAGAGCAGTAAAAAGACAATTAATCAATTATTCAGCAACCAAATTTTGCAGGCTTGTTAACAAACTGCTTTTGTGGTGATTTTTTTAAAGACACAGAAAAATAATAACACAAATAGGCTTGGAACTAGGTATTTGTTCTACCTGTGGCCACTGTATCCTGCCATACACTGGCACTGTCCTGTAATGTGGTCACACAGTCCTCCGTTGCGGCATGAGCATTCCTTGCTGCAGTTGATCCCGTATTTGCCAAATGGGCATGGCTGGGCACAAACAGACCCCTGTCCAGAAAGAGGGCAGAGAAAATTTGTCATTCATGCCCATTAAAGGTGCATTGATTTACAGGAACAATTCACGCAAATAAAATTGCATCATCATCAACTCCCCATTTTTAAACCCATACGACTTACTTTGTTTCACAAGAATAAACTCTTAGAAGGTCCTTTAACACCACAAAAGATAACTGCGTAATACTTTTTAACTACTAACTTTAAATGATCCAACTTTTTAAAGCAGGAAAGCTTATGATTCACTGTCAATGGAAAAAATTCCATGAGGGTCCCATTTACAAAGAATTAACAACAATTTTTTTTACTTAATTTTCAGTCTTTTCATCGTACAAAGCCATAGACTTCTCTAATACTTTATTGGTGCTTTTTTGTAATTTTGGAGCTTGAAAGCATTTCCAAAAATAAAAAATAGTAGCAGCCAATACATTTTTCAAAATAAAAATAAACATTTAGAATAGCATTTTTCATACAGGTTGGAAAAACCTAACTTAATTATGGGAAATAAATTTTTAGGTAAACATACAGTATATAAAATAAGTGTATTTAATCTATACAACTAGTAAAGATTAAAGAATTATGCAGAAACAATATTTGTCCCCCTGAAAAAGGCCATATTGTATATATCTGTAGCCATTTATGTAATGCAGATAAGCTGATGACTACATGATCACGATCCAATCCAGTCTTTGTTACTGTACCTTTAAGAGTTTTAAGCAAGGTTCTGGAATTGAATCATTGAATTTATATGTAAACAGCTTGTATGAAAATGTACAGTACACAGTTATGATGTCAATACTATTGCAATTTCTAAATGACCCATTTTTGCAGTTTAGTTTTAATAAACGGTGAACTGAAGATGGAGCATTGCTTTGTGAATATTAGAGTACGTCTACATACTGTATCGAGTTAAGCTTTTTTCAGAAGAGAAAGGAAACTTGTGTTTTTGATATGTCCTCTTTACGAGTTTGAGATGATGCAAAAGAGCAATAATGAGGCTCAGCAAACTTCACACAATTGGCTTCCAAATAATAACTTCAGCTGCTCTGCGAGACTCAGATCAGTGTCATTTCTTACCCACTACATTCAGATTCTCCTCCACCCTTCCTTCATTTACCTCTTAAACTCTTTCACCCTCCCTCTATTCACTTAACCCTCCCTTTCTCCTTCTAATTACTCTCTCTTTTCCTTCCTTGCTTCCTTTAAGCATGACTCACCTTCTCTCCGTCGTTTCAGTATCTTGCCCTTTACTCTCCTTCACTTTCTGCCGCTCATTCCTTATCATCTGTCTCCTCATCTTTATTCCTCTCTGTTTCTTTTCTGTCTTTTATTCTCTCAGTTTCCATTTGTCCCCCACGTTTCCACCCTTTCGGTCCCCCCGTGTGCAGCTTCTTACCGTCCATCCAGCAGGGCAGGAGCATTCTCCAGTGATGTGATGGCAGGTTCCTCCGTTCTGACAGGGGCAGCGCTGCTCACACTGTGGCCCATGACTTCCAGAGGGACATCGCTCTCCACAGCTGCCGAACCACAAGAGGAAATACTTGAAACTCAGGCAGCCATTGCAAAGGATTGCAACATAAAACACAAGAACGTTCAAAGACTTTAGAACAAATGCTTCAAAAAAAAAAAAAGAAAAAATCCAACCATATTTTTTTTAAAGTAACCTCACAAGAACTTCACAGTGTTTTCACTATGCTAACAATGAATATAGACAAAGAGTAAGTATTTAATATGTAGATTAGCATGGGAGATCTGGGGCCAGTTGTCACAGTTGTCACATAGGTTAAAAATCTCCAGGTCTGAATCGATAGATATATTTTACGGATATTCAATTTACTTCCTCTATATAAAAAGATACACTTCTGTTCATGTGCTTGAGTGACTAAGAATTCATGTTTTTCAAGTCTTCAGTGTAAGATGACCCTTCAGAAAAAAATAAAAACAATAAAAAAAGTCTTTCCCAATTAACTGATTTAAAAGAATTTCTTGTTAATATCATTAACATTATACCTATTATTTTTATTCAAAGAGCTATATTGTATTTTTATTTTTTTCCCCCATATTTCTCGTTGCACAAATCATTATGGTTTTACTTTATCTGAAAAAGAACAAACATTTATTTAGGTTCTTTTGTGAACAACACAAAAGGTCACAAAAAAGCTGAATGTGGCTCCTTGGCAAAGATGTTGTAAAGGTTGAATAGCTTTTTGTAGTCAAGAGGTGTGTGCCTATACAAAAATTGACTTTCAAAATAAACCTACCCTTTTCACTAGAGTAACAACTTGTCCTTGTCCCCTCTGTATCAAGAATATGTTTCCGGAAAGACATACTAACCTTCATATCTCTATATTGCAAACTGGTTTTATCCCTGGTACTCACATGGGACCCATGTAGCCTGGTGCACATATGCATTCCCCCGTCTCGTGGTGGCAGGTGGCACCGTTGAGGCATTGACACTGCAGCTGGCAGCCCTTGCCATAGTAGCCAGGCTCACACTGATCCTCACAGCGCCATCCTTGGTAGCCGTCAGTGCAGACACAGGCTCCTGTGATGGGGTTACACAGGGCCCCATTCTTGCACTGACAGCGGTTGCTGCAGTGGGGCCCCCAGTGGCCACTTTCACAACCTGAAACACAGCGAAGAAGAAAGAACGCTATTTTACACCGGCCAACTAAGATGCCGCCACTCTCCAGTAAGAGCTGAGGATAAAAACTCGTGCTTATCAGTAAGACTCATTTTATTACATTCCAAACTGTGACCTGCAGTCCTGGAATTGCAGAGACACAAGATTTGTGAAGTCATAGGATTTTATTACAGAACTTATGCTGACTTATGCAAGTTTGTACAGTGTTTTGTCAATAATGTGAATCCCACTGTGAGTGGGGATTAGCTAAAGCATAGATTATTTACATCCCCTCATATATTCTTTTTAAATTATCAACAAGCTAATACCATGCTGAAGGCAAACACTATTAATAAAAAGGGTGAATCCACAAGGAGCTAATCTTGCAAACGCACCTAAAGTGGCCCAGAGATGCTATAAAATACTGACACATTCATTCTTGTGTTTACACGGTATTAACTAGCATAAAAAAGGGCCATAACCACCATAGACATTGAATTTGATTCCTTTAAATTTGTTTACAATCTTTTTTACTGCATGTATCTGGAGATATTTCGACTCTAAGAGCACTTTTGGTTTGCCTTACTGCATACTTTAAAAATCTGTGTTAACTATTAATATTTCTGCATCGTCACAGCTGTTCAGACGTTCAAAAATGTTTTGAAAGATATTTGAAATAAATTAAAAGTGACATTTAAGACATTTTAAATGTTACAATATATATGATCCTGGACCACAAAACTAGTCAAGTCGCACAGGTATTTAGTAGCCAACCATACATCTTTTAGCATATTAAGTAAAGATCATGTAAAAATAAATGTAAAATAAAAGTAATTTTTTTACCCATATCACTTGTTTTGTGGCGACATATTTCTATTTTAAATAAATGCTGTTCTTTCAAACTTTCTACTAATCAAAGAATCCTGAAAACAACAGTATCATATAATGTTTCTGGAGCACCAAATCAGCATATTAGAAAGATTTCTGAAAAATCATGTGATTAAGCAAGGAATAATGACTGCTGAATATTGAGCCATGACATTATTGATCACATTTTAACAAATATTCAAATAGAAAACTATTTAATATAAATAGATATATATTTTTTCAGCATTTTTAATAAAATAAGTGAGTTTAACAACATTTTTAAAACAGAATTTAAAATTCTTACAGGTCCAACACTTTTGAATAGTATCTGTCATTTAGATGATGGTTTTATACAAATTCAAGTTAAAGCTACCTTGTGATTTAAACAACCACAGAAACCAGTCCATATTTAGTGCCAGATGCTTAACTAATCTCAGAAGACCCTTGAAAGTGGATGGAGCCCTAATGAAGACTGTGTTGCTGCGAGACACCAGCATCCGCTGCGTCTATGCCAGACAAACATGAGGTGGATGATCAGCACTTCGAGAAGACAGCTTGGCACAGAGGGGGGTCATAGAATAACCTGGTGCTGCGGCGACTCTCTCCCAGGAGGTGTAACGTAGGCTGCATTAAGTAGCTGAAAGAGGGCAGGAGGCACGTTATTGATTCAACTAAATCTGCTACGGATGAGTTCTCCTGTCGGTTGAGCTCTCACACCACACAAATGACCAGGGCACATTAAAGGCAGGAAACCTGCGGGAGGTCAGCGAAGACGGATGAGCCGCTCATCGTCTGCTCGGCTCGCAGTCAATCAGCACTCATCACGCTCCTCACAGCTCTCCCACGCTGATGAGAGAAAAAGAGCAGAAAAACACAACGCATCCACCGTTTGCCTCACTCAGCGGCCCCCGGACCTCGTCAACTCCCCATCAGCCCCAAAGTGAGCGCTTCACTTTCAAAGAAGCCTCATACTGGGACGCAAACAGTTTCCTTTCCATTCAACACGGCAAATCCAAGTCCGCCGGCCTCTTCATCTGCAGCCATTCTGAATCATTGCGGAGGAGGACAAATAAAGTAGAAATCTAGCTTAATTTGCAGAAGTCTTTTCTTCTGGTGCTCAGAAGCAGCACAAAATGTTGCCATTGAAGACTCAAAGCCTCTTTTCCCCCCACAGCGAGACGCCTCAGCACATTTCCTCCTAAAGCCCATTATCTCGGGCCGTCTCTTCTGCGTTTAGTTTCAGACTCGCCGCAGACAGTGTCTCACTGCGGGCCCTCTGACAGCATTTAGCCGTGATTAAAGAGTCAGAGATCATTTGGTGCCACGGGCAAGGCTGTAAAACACACAGTCTTATTCCTTTTTCTCTGTATTTAAAGTATCTAAAGGAAAGCTTCTGTAAGGATGAGTCTAATCGGAGAAGAGATGAAGGAAGAGCGGATGAGGGCCCGTCGGGGCGATGGACGGTGTGTGTGGGCAGAGATTCAATGGTAAGTACACCAAACGACCGACCTGCAATGCAACCCCTATTAAAAGCGCTCAGCATTGCACAAACAGGCTAATCAAAGGGTGCGTTTGGGGAGACAACCGATGCTCCTCTTCGCAACAAGCTTGTACCTTGAGGCATCAGGGCTGAGCTGTGAGCGTGCGATTGTGTACTGTACTTTGATAAGAAGAAAAATGTACCGGCCTGATTTGATCAGCTGGTTGAGAAAGATCTCAGCGCAGGGCAGCGCCATGCACAATCCTGTGAGAATTCCTAATGCTGCTACTCGAAGTTCTCTCATAAGTGTGGAAAGCCTTATTACAAAACAAGTGAAATCACTTCAGCTGCAGGCCTGATATAAAAATTATTAAGGCTGACAAGAAAAATACTGTATGTATTTTGGTGCTACGTTCTGCCTTGAGCTGTGTGCTCAGCTAAATAAACACGAACATCACAAAAGGCTAATTAGGGAGGATTCCAGTGTCTAAACTCTTGTATTTTCTATGAAGACAAAATATCTCACTCCTGCGGAATATAGAAGCCCTGCTTACACTGTCTCTTTTTATTAAAAATCTGTTTTGTGTCTGAGCCTTAGCCTTTAGGGTAGTGCACCTACATATTGAACAACTGCACTTCATATTTCTTCTCTTCTATTGCTTCCTTTCACTCCTCAAAAATGTCAAAGGCAAAAAAAAAAAAAAAGATACATATTTCAATAATTTAATTTTTATTTTTATTTTATTCTTTGTGAAAATCTAAGGATATTTTATGCTAAAATTCCAAAGTAAATAAAAAGCAACTTTACTTTATTAGCATTTTCTGTCTGACATTCAAATAAAGGCAAATTTTACTTAATAAAACTGCTATTTCCAAAATTGAAATAGCAGTTAATTTATTTATATACTTATTTTTAATTTTATTATTTGGTTGTTTTATCCCACATCTGCACGCTTGGGTTATTTTCTTTGCAAATGAAGGTTAAAATCGTTTTCCCTGTTAAAGTAAAACCTATAAAAAAGAAAAGACTGTGCTTTGCATCACTCCTCTTCTAGCATTACCCTGTCTCTCCTCAAAATAGCATGCCAAAAATTCGAAGATGTCTTTAGATGAATTTTTACTAAACACATGCTTTACTAAAGTTTCTACATTCGAGTTTTGCATCCTTCAATAAAAACACAAGCTCAAGCCATATGACATTCTGCATCTACCACTTCGTGACTAGATTAAAACTAATATATCGGTCTTTTGCCAATCTGCCATTTGCCCTTTTATCATCCAATAGATGGACTGCAGCCATCTAGATGTTTGTAACGGAGCCAAGGGTTTCTGAATCAGATAGTGTAATAGGAAGCACTGTACAAAAGTGTGATTACACTGTCTCTATCACAGCACACAATGCCTCCAGGGCCAATTACTACTTCCTTGCACCCAGTCCAGCCCATTCCACTCCTTTAATTAAAGCTCTAGCGGTGGAGGGAATACTCTAGTCAACCCCTTACACCCAAGTTTTAGCTTTTGTGGTTAATGACTGGAGGAAGTGCATCCAGACAATTAAACCAGCAGATAAATGAAGATCCCAAAGCTTGGCAGCTGAACTCTTGTGTTTGGGTTCATCTCTGCTATGCCATGATGAATACAGGATGGGAGTTTGTCTCTACATGACAGAGTGTCTTAATTACTGAACAATGTCACAGCACCATGTGCTACGTGACTCAAGTCCGACTCGGCACCCGATGACGTTAGACCTGTTTCGTGCCAGTTAAGTGTGTTTTTCAGAGCACAGGTTATACAAAATCCTTATTAAGTCACTGAAACAATGTGCAGCTTCAAAGAAGACTAAAGTAAATTAAAGTATATGGGCAAAGTGGCATAACAGATAGTTTTAAAATATACAGTGAATGGGAGATTTGCTCTGTTAAAGTATTCTGTCCTGTGAGAAATAAGTGAAGAGTCATATTCACCCACAAACCTTGGCTGATTTTAAATTTTAAACAATTATAGGTCCTGCGCTCCTATTACCTCACAGGTTTTCTGATTAGGGAGAAGGGAAAAGAAGAGAAATTGCCAAATTAGATCATTTCAATAATAAATACATTTTCAAAACATCTCACAAAAGTTGTTCACAAAGTCCTTTGATGACAACCTTTGGAAGCATCCAATACCATCCAATCACTTGTCTTATTAAACAACTTTAGAGAATCAAATGCCATAACATTTCGCTCACTTATTTATAAACTAAAGAGTTATTTGTTCGCTGGTGTGGACGCAAATATAGTTATTGTTATTGTTAAATTTATAGTTATCGTATTGTGGTGTGAACGGGCCTGTAGTGTATGGTTTGATTTACTAAATAGAACCATATCTTCAGAGTCATCCTTTAGTAATCAGACTTCTCTGGAAATATGTTTTGTGCTGTAGATTCAGCTGTGGTGTTGAAGCACATTTAAATATTGGTAAATCAAACTCTGTGACTCTGTAAGTGCAATATTTCATCCACATCTGCAGATAAATGAGCACCATTAATGGAGCCAAACGTCATTCTTTTTTGGTATTTTGAAAAAAGGAAAGGTCAGTTCTCCTAGCAGAAGTTCCAGAAGGGCAAACATCATTTTTAGTGCCTTTACCGCTTAAATTAAAAACAAACATATGCCTCTTTTCCTATCTTTCTTCATTTTCATTTCCCACATTCATCTTAGTTCTGCAACAGATGAACAGACTTATAGTGCTTTACAAATATAGCTCTTTTTTTGGACAAAAGTGCCGATTGTTTAGTACACTAGGATGATAAATGTCTCCTGGACATGCTGTTAAACGTATAGTTGTAAAAGCTGCCAATACTCTCACCGTGAAATGGCCCACTGGGCTGTCTAGAGCTCCACTGACACTTATCACTATGTTATTTATTTGTGCGCTGAAAGAGCCGACTGCTAAAAGAATGAATTAGGGATACATTAGGGAATTTGGGAAACATTATGTGGGATGGAGAGCTGATGGATGCTATTCTAAATATACAGAAGGAACTGCCAATAGTCATGTGGGGTGGATAGTGCTGAGTTGTAATAACAGAGGGGGGAGCGCTTGCACTGCAGCTGCCAGCCAGCCTCGACGGACCGGGGCGTCCCTCCTACCCTAATTTATCTCAGACAAGCCCCTGCTACATGTTTCCTTTTCC
Source organism: Puntigrus tetrazona (assembly GCF_018831695.1). NCBI lineage: Eukaryota > Metazoa > Chordata > Actinopteri > Cypriniformes > Cyprinidae > Puntigrus > Puntigrus tetrazona. Next base: position 26,046,512 of record NC_056716.1, read on the forward strand.
CAGTAGAGAGAAGCAGCATGGGACCTGCCAGCCAAAGCCTCAGGGAGACACGAAGCATAAGGATGTGCTGATGTCGTATCTTTTGCGCGCTATGACTCACGCTGTGCTACGGTTCACATGTAAAGACTTTTACTGTACTGTTTTGATCTATTACAGTATCTGCAGTAAATTAACATTTTGTCAACTAACTTGTGCACGTTAACAAATTTAATTTCAGTATTCTGTAAGATCATCTATAGTTGAATGATTGCCCATAGAATTGTCAACTACTTTTTCTAATTATTATGTATGTATGTATGTATCTAGCTATCTATCTACCTACCTATCAAAGTTTTTAAATTAACTTTATTTCTTATCAAGTATGCATCTTTTCAAAAACTGATAAAAGTGACACTTATAAAGACATTTATAAAGTTCACACAAGATTAATTTTATTTATTTTTTAAGACTAATTGCTATTCTTTAGATTTTGAAAAAAAAAAAAAAAAAAAAAAAAACTGCAATAAAATGTATTGTGGTTTCCAAAAAATTTTAATTAACAACCAATTTTTTGGACCATAAAATCACCATATTAGCATAGTTTCTGAATGGTCATGTGACACAAAAAAATGTAATGGCTGTTGAAAACTCAGCTTTGCCTTTACAGAAATAAATTACATTTTAAAACAGAAAAGTTTTTCACAATATTACTGTTTTTAATGATTTGTTTTTTAATAAATGCAGCCTTGGTCCTCATCATTAATTATATTTAAAGATGTTTTTGACACCAAAACATTTGCACCAAAATAATGCTAAATGACATGCAATATAACACAAGTGGAAAGGGGGAACTCCTATGAAAACATTGTCCTGTGTCACAAGAATTTACCAGAGGTTTGGGATTGAATATTTAATGTAATAATTAGGTTTTAATAAGATGAGATGGTGAAGCCATTGTTAAATTGGAATCATGTTTTCAAACCCAAGACAACTTAAGTGGGCATTACACTTTTCGTCCCACTTGAGCACCTTGTATTCAAAGAAGGTTGTTTAGAGACATCTATATCAAATTAAGCACTGACTAATCGCTGTCTAGAAAAGATGCTCCCCTGTGGATACAACTAGGTCATTTGTACGAGATATATCTAGGATGTGAACTCAGATCAATATCAGCCTTGAGAAGTCACCTTCTATTCAATACAGTGCTAGAGACCTTTCACAGAGAAGCTGCGGGACGGCACTATCCAATCGCAGCATTTTTTGTGGAGGGTGAGGAGATCTTTGAAGTGAATCATGCAGGCACAAGTCGGGTCATTATTACGCTCCTGAATAATTCGAGTAAAGCCATGACCTAGTGCAGCAAACCAGTAGCTTATTCAACAAAAGTCAGAAGTGTCCTCCTCAGCAGATTGTTACACGGGCCGTTGCTTTACCAAATTAATAATTCTATCTTCCACTCCTCCCTTGGGAAAAACACAAGCCATTCTCTAAGCCACGAGGCCAACAAGCACGAAAAGAGGCTCGTTTACAACGCTCCACCCAGAAAGGAACGACTCGAAATAAAGATATGTATGAGATGGAGATGCACAAGACAAATGGGAGATCAGCAGTGACCAACAACCGCTGCTCTTGAGACAATGTCAACCCAATAAAGCCCACTGCGTGCTGCGCTTAATTTGCACCCATCGATTTCCTATTTTCAATTATTAATTCTAATTAGGATGAAGTAGATGGTGCCAGGGGCCATGGCAGAGGGTCGATGATGGAGAGGCCCAGCAGATGTAGGCGAGTGATCCACATACGGGAAAGAGTTTGACTCTACTCTACACCAATGCTGGATTTTTGATCATGATACTCATAGATTTAGTGATTTAAACCCAAGCCTTTTAACATCATGATTTTATATTATCACAAATCCTTATCTGAGCTGGGGGGATTTATGCTCACATTAGCTTTGATTCCTCACCTAAAAGCGTGAAAGTCTTTCACCAGGGGGCAGCATACCACATTAGTTCAAGCACAGGTCAATACGTGGAGAAGGCTGTGCGCCCGCCAATGCTCTGACGTACAGAATGGTGCTTCATGATGTATGTTTAATTATGAAGTTGCTACAATGTGGTGACGGATTCAGCCCCTCCTCCAGCTAGTGCTGAAAACAGAACAACAACCATGATGCATTACCAATAATCCACAATGCATTCATCAAAAAACATGGCCGCCCATTGAGCTGGACTCGCATACACTGGAAAATGAACCTGTTAAATTTACGGTAAAAGCTGGCAGCTGCAGTTGTGAAAAATTTACTGTTAAAATGCCATGACATTGTTTAAGGTTCTACAGCAAGTATATTTTACAAAATTATAATAATATATTTTGTTATAACGTGTTAAAATGGTTATATACGCTAAGCTTACTATTAACAACAGAGTGATTACTTTAGGCATGAGATGTTCATTCACGTTTATTTTGTGTTAAAGCTAGTAGTAGAGAGGAAGGAAATCACGCTCAGTCATGCTCTGTCAAAGCGTTTATACAGTGATTAGTGGTCGACTGATTATAACGATTGCTTTTATATTATTAATAATAGACAGGCAAACATTATAATAATTTCTTGTTTGCCATCAATATTCAGAAAAAACACATTTATATAATTTAAACAATTCTTTGAATGACTGATGAACATTTAGTTTCACAAAACCCTGTAGATTTAGTCGAATGCATTTGTGAGATCTTGCAAAGTGTGTGGATTGAAAGCTGACAGGAGAATTCAGCTTCACTAGAGATGAGGTGATCAAGAAAGTTTAAACTTGGCTTTATTTACACTTACTTCCCACAATACTTAGTGCCTTATTAATTACAGTGTTTACTTGTTAATTGTATGTTATATTCATTATGATATATATATATATATATATATATATATATATATATATATATATATATATATATATATATATATAATTTATGTATTTTTAAACATATTTATTTGTGAAAATAATCCATTTTCAAAAGATGTCAACAAATGAATAAATGAAAGTATATCAGCATGACCATTGGCAGCCCTGCTTTCCAAGATATTGGTATTTGTATCGCCATCTGCATCAGCTGTCAAAAAACAATATATGCCGACGACTAACAACGATCTGTCAAGCTACACCAAAGGGTGTCAAAACAGCATTTATTGTTTGAATTTCTTGAAAAAAAAATTAAAACATATTTTAAAATATGAGACTTTTTCTTATCAAAAGTAACAATATATAAAACTGGAAGTTTCCAATTAAGTTCCTCTCAATGCAGTGATTAAAACAATGCTTTAATTGTTTGGTACACATGCATAATGAAAGACCCATACTGATTACACAAAACATAATCATATGTGATGTGTCATACCAAAAATAGCATCAGTTTTTATTGCAAAAAAGGAAAATTACATATACTGCAATGTTAAACCATTTATAGTTTTTCACCATAAACGGTTAAAGTGACTTTACAGTAAACATGTTTTTACTGTAATACTCAACAGTATTTTTCAGTAAAAATATACAAAATTAGCATTTTAAAAGCTACAGTCTAAAAGCTAAGAACATGCAGTTATTACTTACATACAGTAAAGCATAATAAAAATGTAAAAAAATAACGAGGTTGTATGGTAAACATACCATACCAGAAGCATATATAAAAAGACGAGAGGAAGAGTCTCCAAATACTGGGAAATTTTCATTTGGTATGCATACGCGCCTATTTCGAAAACCAGAAGACAGCTCATTATGAATCCATTACTAGAACCACTTGACCATTATGCCAAAGCAAATAAACAGAAATGAAGACCCAGAATAAGGCAATTAAAACTCATGTGTGGACAGGGACAATGATAGAGTAATGTTGCATGAAGATCTCTCCTGACCTACACTGCCAATGCATTATGGGTTTCCATGGCATCTGCACCTGCTGAAATCTGGTAAGGGGGGAGGACAGAAATGAGGTTATGTTATATATCTTTCCTCGGGTTCGCTGCTAGTCTATTGAGCATGAACTCATTCTGCAGGTGCTGGCAATAGTATACTGCATATTATGTGAAAAGAAGGTATCTCATACAAAAGCCTTATATAGAGCATGCACAGAAGAGTTGAAATAGCAAGTTATCATAGCATTATATGTTGGTTTCCTTTTAAATCGATTCACAATAACAATGCATTGGCATGTTTTAGCAGTGTTCAATATGTCTGTTTAACTGAATGATGTTTACTAGTAGATATACAGTAATGCCACTTGGACATCACTCATCTCTGAGATTATTTCCACTGCAACATTCATTTTCTGTGAAGCAGCTTTGAAACAATATGTATTGTGAAAAAAACACTATGCAAATAAACTTGAATTGAATTATGCAGTGTTAGAAAAAGCAAATATTTTCATAAATGGAATTCGTGTAAGGCTACGGCAAAGTCTTCCTATGACCGCAAGCATTTTGTGCGTGTATATGCATACGCCTACAGGCAAATACAAATGCTAGTAATAGGCAATTCTTGGTGGAATTATCTCTCTCAATCCACTGCCTGCTGCTTCCGATTGCAGCCGTGGGAATAAAGCAGCCTGTAACTGCTGTTGTAGGATCCTCTACACTATTGAGAGCTACAAGGGGATAGGAAAAGTTGACTGCATACGCAATGAAAAAGTTTTAAAGGGATAGTTCTCCCGAATATAAAAATTACCCTGTGATTTACTCACCCTCAAGCCATCCTAGGTGTATATGACTTTCTTCTTTCAGACGAATACAATGGGAGTCACATTACAAAATGTCCTCGCTCTTCCAAACTTCATAATTGGAGTGAACGGGGGTTGAGATTTTGAAGCCCATAAAAAGTACATCCATCCATCATGAAACTTCAGGCCTTCAGAAGTGTATGAAAAAGTGGCGTTCCAGCGGCAAAAGAAAACCAGTCTCCTCTTAGATTACATCTAAATGCACTTACATTTTTCTCTATAAATCCTTGTTTTGTACTTCACATTTGTCACAGACATTTAGTTTTGCTGTCTCCTCTGTGCTTCCATGTTTGACATCTTATCACCAGAGCTAACGCTACTACTACGTCATATATGTCATCCATTGGAACCCTTCCCTCTAATGAAGTAATGTACGACTTTTATGATGGATAGATGCACATTATTAGGCTTCAAAATCTCACCCCCATTCACTGCCGGACATCAGAGCCAGGACATTTGTTTAAATATAACTCCAGTTGTATTTGTCTAAAGGAAGAAAGTCATATACACCTAGTATGGCTTAAGCGAGAGTAAATTATGGAGTTATTTTCATATAGCGGTTTAAATATCCCTTTAACATTTTTTAACACAGAGTATTAAAAAAATGTAAACTGTCATTTGAGGAAATTAAAATGTAATTATTAATAGTTATTAATACTATTAAATATTTAAACTTGTAAAGATTTTTTTGTTACATCCTGATCCATTTAAACCACCTTCTCAGTAAATTTGGAACAAAACTTAACTTGCCAAACTTAACAAAACCAACCTGCACTGAAGTGAATTTCCAGAATCCATAATGTTTTTGTGGATTTGGGTAATCAATTTGAAATCAAATCCTATAATGATAAATTAATTTTTTTAATAAATAATAAATACATTTTTCTAGGGGGTTTAGCTTGTGTTGTGAATGGTGTACATGTAACTTGATGCTTTTCATAGAATGATCATAAAATCTATTTCAAACATGTCTTTGGATGAAAAACATCTCTGCCTCCTACACTTCATTTAGCTTTACCCTGCAGTTTGTTCACCAACACAACAGTCAACATGTAAGTCCACGGTTCATTGTTTCTCGCAACTACAATGCTTGTGTAAACACACTGGAAATGATGGGTGGTCTTTGGGGGCATTCGCACCACGGATCGAGATCCTGTGAACGCCTATAGATACACCGCCACATCATTCCACAAAATTAAAAGAATGAAGATTTTCCTTCCAAGAAACTTTCCCAACACTTTTCACCACACGTACACACACAGATCAGTATAATTGGCTTTTAATGATCTGACATTATGCTAATGTTCATTGTAAGGAGATAAATCTTTGCGAGGGGTTTACGATTCTCGGCAGGTGGCCGTCTGCCCACCAGAGCCATGGAGATTAAACATGGAGGACAGACTCGGGAGAACAACGATGACGTTCTCAATCATCGAGGGTCAGAGAGCATCGCTTGAATCAGGTTGCGTGGGAAAGGAGATTATCATTGCAACCACGACTTTGTGTGTTTACATCATCAACATTAGGCTGAAATGAGAAAAGATGTTTTTGTTGCATTTGTAAACGTTGTCATCGTTGGATTAAACAAGTGGGTTGTTTTGAATCAACCATAAACCGTGCAAACAGCCGTTTAAAATTTAAATGCTAAAAATTGAGGTGTTTTGAGAAATATTGGGTCACTTGAGCTCCATCAGAGAGCTGCCCACTTAAGCAAGGAGCACATTAAAGCTTCATTAGCGGAGTGACTGCAGAAGCGAAAGTGGAGGTAAGGGAACAGCCTCAGTGGCGAAGAAGGCTTTGGTATGAAGAACCGCTTCTGCGGTCGGGGCTCTGAGGGTCCTGTGAAGTGGTCAATGTGTGTCAATCACAGCTGTCCCTCTCCTCCCTCATCCACTCAGCAGTCACATGGAGAACCCTCAGGAGAGTCTCAGCCTCTCCGGAAAAAGGTTGGCAGGTTCAGAGGCGCAGAATTATCCGGAATGAGCGGCAGGATCTCTGAATGCAGTTTTGTTCTTCTCGTCTTTGGGAAAACTCGCCGGGGCCCATGAATTATTCCTGTGGATTCTCAAAGTCACAGTGAAGTCAAAGGTACACATCAGTGACTCCCTGAGAAATCAATTGTGTATCTCTTTCTCTAACTGACAGTCAAAAATAGATTTGAAGGAAAAAAAGGCTTGTTGCTGGGGAAGTTTTAGCGCGAGTTAATGGATTATTAGTCATGATCTCTTGCATGGCAATAAAACTGCTTGGTACTGAGAACAACTGGGAATCACAAGACTCCCAATGCAGTTATTTGTTACTTCCCTCATGACAGATAGTGTTGCAGATGTCTGACGAGAAGACAAATAAAATGTAAAAAATAATAAAAACGGATTCATCCATTTTTCTGTAAAGTTTACTAGAGAGAGGCTGCCGTATTGATCTGCTGAGGAAAAGATCCTTTTACTCCCTGATGAACAAAAGCAAATGATCTTATCTAAATCAGACTTAAAATTAGTCTGGCTCACAATAGCTGGTATTTACTCTCGTAGATGTGCAACTGGGGAAAAAAGAATCAATGCAGGAAGATATTTAAAATAATCTAACAGGAGCTAACAAAGACTTTCATTGCACAAAATCAGCATCAATACTGTGAAAACATAATTGAATTAATTAAGCATTTATGTCTCGTTTTCTATTACAAATATCTAGACATCTTTAAAACATATTTTAATCTAGAAAAATAAAGTAGAATACATTTTGATATATTTTAAATACGTGCAATTGAATAAAATTACATATATAAATGATCAAATTTATATTTTTACATTTGCTTGTATGTTTGTATATAAAAACATTTTGCCAATGAGGCAAGAAAAATAAACGTAATTCAATAAATATTAATATTTTAGAAAAATATTAATATTTTAGAAATTAAAATACTGATTAAGAATTGTTTTCAGTTAATTGTCTTCACAAATATTAATAGCAAATTGTTTCTCAGTTTCTCAAAGGCAAATCATAATCTATAATTATTCTTACTTTCGCTCTAAACAAACATGTTTGAGGCATACCACAGCTCTGAAAGTAACCTTGAATTCCTTTGGCGTTTATTTAAAAGAGGAGCACAAGTGTGAAATCGCGGAAGTAACTAAATGTTCGTTAAGACTCTCCTTTGAACCTTATCGTCTAGATGCCCTTTCTCAGACGCAGAGATCACAAACCTCATCCCTTTGTTCCTCTTATTAAGCCCTACCAATGCACACCGGCCTTTCTCTTTCCTATGCCTCTTCCCTTTTGGTCTAAGGCAAAAGGCAAGAATTTAATTGAATTTCAGGGCTTTTAATGTCTGCATCAGGATAATCAAAGCAAGCCAGACTGGAGTTGTTTATCATGACCTTGGGAGCATCAGCAAGGCCACGTTCATAGAGATAGCCATTGTCCTCAGCTTAAAAAAAAAGAAAAGCAAACAGTACTGCATAGCACTGTTAGACTTTGAAGCTCAGTCAGTCAGAAGACATAATGAAAAATTATGAAACAGCAAAGATGCCGTTTCTAAACTTCTAAACTAATGGGTAATGCCACAAAAATCTGAAATAGAGCACTTCAAGGTTAAAAAGCCACAGTATACATTAAAACGCATCTAGTCTACTTCTAAAAGGTCTTGCAGGTTATCTACTAACTGGAAATTATAGTTTATTTTAAGCCATGTTAACAAGCTTACTAGGAAAGCATAAATGTCCATAGCACACAAATATTGCTTAATAATCAGTTTTTAATTAAACAGAATGATTTCGTGTCCCTATTTTTCAGTGTTAAATGAAATATGTGAATTATATTGAATTTATTTTCCATTAAGTATGTCGCAATGGATTCTGGGATGTGATGCTATTTTACAGTTTGGCTAAAATTAAGAGGAAAGCAAATTAATTTGTTTACCGTTTGGATCAGCCTTCATGTCGGAAGCCTGCTTACGCTTTAAAATGCTGTCTCCATGAGGAGCCAACTAAGTTTTGGAAGCTAAACAGATACATATGTTAAATATATAGTTCATATATTATAGCTGGTTGAAAACTGTCATTAAAATGTGAAGGCTGTTGTTCCTTGTCCTTAATCATGCAAAAACAAATTGTTCTCTCAACAACCTTCTTAAGAAAAGTGTGTAACAGCCGACAGAGAAGAATGGAGCGGAATTCAGAATAAAACCCCAGTTACCTTGGGGCCCGAAGCACAATTTGATTAAAAGTTTGTTTTTCTTCCCTCTCCTCAGTTACGGAGGGGGCGCGTCGATGCAGCACTGACAGTTAATTGGACTTGGCAGGGCCAGGAGTTCATTCGTCAGCATTGTGTGGGGTTTGCCAGAGAGGAACAGGACAATCAATGTCCCACAGGACGGCCAGTAATCAGTGCAACACTACCATGGAGTCAGGGTTAAACATCAGGAGACTGCAGGTGCAGGAGGATCTGAGGCATACCGCTAATACTATAACCCCCCCACCTCACCACCACCAACCTCGACAACATAATCAGCCAAGCACACCCAAGGACACCGCAGAGGCAAGGCATCATGGGGTAGTGCCCCAAGAACAAACAAGCAATATCGCAATTTATTGTACTTTACACTATACCAGGAAGTGCCTAAGATACCAAAAGTCTCTCTCAGTTGGACATTTGTGCTACTTTGGAAGTCATTTGAGGCATAATCAATAAGTAAAATCTTTTCTCTTGACCATAAAAGGAGAGTAGATGCTTTAAAATACTAAAGATTAAAATTACTAAAGCTAAAACAAAAATAAAGATAAAGTAGGAATGCAGCATTTACATTCAAAAAATACAGAAATTACAAAACACAGCAAATTTAGAAAAACTAACAAAATGTAAAATGAAAACTGAAAATTTTAAAATTAATTCAAAATATTAGTGGTAGCAAGTACTAACTGCCTATAAAGTATACTAAAATAACACTGATATACTATACAGTACATATTGCAAAAACAATTGCTGTAACGTTAAGATATCATCGTGACAGGAAATGAGCACAGTTTTCTCTTTTTTGGTAGGAAAACTATTGATCAAATGATCACTTTTAACAATAGCAATTCAGATAAATTAGTTTGTCTCACTTTCCATCATTCCATCTTGTTTGATAAAATTACAGAATTATGTATATTACATAAAAATTTTATTGAATATCAAAATGAACTTCCACGTTGACGGATTAAGGACAAATAGGGAAAACTTTACAGTGGCTCTTTGTTTGCACCCTCTTAGGTTCCATCTTGTTTGTTGCCATTGTACAATCTCAAGTTCTATAAAAAAAAAAAAAATGCTTAAGTGGCTGAGGTGACCCAGACTTACCTGAAAGTCTGGTATACCATTTTATAAGAAATACTTTAAAATACAGCCGTGCATATTCGTTATAGAAAAGTTTGAGAATTTAAATAGACCAGAACAGAAATGACCCAACAATAATCCACATAAAAAATACTCGCAGTGACTGCAGGTACCCTTGAAATGAAGGCCTAGAGACTTGTGCGGAGGCATGTGCTCCACAGCTCCATTAAGTAGAGAATCCAGTTCCCTTTCCTGCCTTCACCTCATCACAACATGACCTCTAATGCCAAGAGCAATTTCTGCTCAGAAGCTGGAGAATTAACATCACAGCGAGTAAAGAGATCATCAAATGTAATGATCAATGAAATAAATTGAATCCTGTAGCGCTAAACTTCATAAACATGGAAATCAACCCCAAAATCAAGTGTGACTCAGACTATGAAATGACCACAGCAGAGCCGGGCCCTGCATTAGTATGCTGCCGACAGCTTGTGGTTGCACTGTCATCACAACATTTTAGCTTATTTTAGACCCCACAAAGAAGTTATAGAGCTTTATAATGTCCTCTTTCAATTACGCAACCTAAAGGCTGTTGAGACTACAGACGGCATTCTAGAATCTGGCTTTACGTCCTTTGTGGACATCTATTTGATGGTTATATCTAGCGAAGGGAGACATAAATGATTCCTGTGCAATCACAGGCGCTGCTATCATCTCTGACACTCATCAAAATAGCTGGACCTTTTCTAAAAAGCCTTCATTCGAGAAAGCCGCTGACTGTGTTCAGAGAAGATATTGCTGTTATCAACAACGTGCAATATGGAAATAATCACGGCAGAGAAATATCCGCGCTACAATAGGCCGTATGGGACATTACTCTAAAATTAATTGTGCTTGAATGCAACAAAAGGCTGATGAAAAACTACTTTCCTGGTGGGATAGCAAAAACGCATTCAGAGCTGAGCTAAACAATACCATAGGGGTAGTTTTGGGGAGTTTCTGTGTGAGAGAGTGGCCTATAAAGAGGGCACAGGGTTTGGCCCATTACAGCTGGTCAATTAATAAGAGAGAACAGTAGGGAACAATCACATGGCCCTCTCAACTCCACTGATAGCCATTAAAAACACTACTACAGTGATTTATATAAGCAATTTATTTAAAAACACATAATTTATCAATGCTCTAATCACACACACATACCTTGAGTCTTGAATGATTGGAGTAAACTCCCTTCAAGGTCTTTCAACCGTTTCTCCATTATATTTTTATTCCATCCTCATCCAGAGAGTTTTGGGGTCAGTCACAAACAGCAGCCCCCAGTCTCTCGCTTTTGACAACAGAGACGCAGCGCCGGCTCATAAGTGAGCAGGCTGCGATGCTCGAGGGGATGAACTTTGTGACTGTAAACACACACACACACACACACACGTACACAAACACCTGGGCAGTGTTGAGGTCACAGAGCGAATCTCATTCCCTCACCACCTCTCACAGCACGCTTTGATTCTTCAAAGTCAGAGAAAAGACTATCGATGATAATTTTTCCGAAAGCTGCAGGTTTGGGCCGTGAGAAAGAGATGCTGTTGGGATTTTTAAGGAAACCCTGTGCGTAGCAGCGATCACATTCATTCAGCTATATAATGAGGTATCCCACTGATTAAGTTTTGTTTTTCCTCCAGCACAGTATAAATGATTTGTGCTTACAGATGAGACAGATGAGTTGTCACCGTGTTTGGAATGCACAATTACTGTGAGTGATCAGGTTCTGGTCTTTTCTGTCACTTTTTTGATTTGGCATGCACGCCAGGAGACCAGAAGAAGGACACATTAAAAGGCTGAAAGTGTCTGGACACTTAAAACAGCACACATACACGATGTATATACTTGGTGGGCATTTAATTTTAAAAAACATCAGAATTAATGGATTTGGTCTTGCCTTTGAAGCTAGTTTCTACTCATCTGGAAAGGTTTCCAATAGATTTTTTAAAAATGGCTAAAGGGGCTTTCTTTTAAATGTGCATTTCGGTAGATTTCATGGCAAAACTTAATGAATTTTGAGCAAGTACGTAACAAAAACATCTGTGTTCAAAACCTGTGTTCTTAACCTGGTTCAATACAAGTCTATGATAAGGATTTAAATTTAAAGGAGTCATGAATTTTAAAGTTTTAGCACTCAACATTTTTTTTACCTTTTATTTAGCTGCCACTGTTTCCTCTCAATATGACGCCGTGGTGCAATGAAAGACGAAGAAGATCAACTCCTACTTCTATATCATTACCCCTTTAGCTCGCCCACATTTTCAAACATGTAGTAGAAGTAAATACTTTCCAGACCTTCAGTAAGTCACTGTTCATTTGTTCACTTCATTTGATTGCGGCCACTTTTAAACAAGACACATTTCTACAAGCCTTTCAGACAGCCTGCAACTCAAAGAGATGCAGTGCTAACTAGATTGGATCAGACAGTAATGTCACAACACAAGTGTGACTATTGTGTCACTATTGCTTTTTCGGTTACAGACCATTTGATATGAACGCACAACACAGCAGCGTCCATCTATTATTTTAATATGCAAAACTGTTGAATGTGGCATGCCTAGCAAAACAGCGTGCTTCTGTTCTGAGAGGGTGGAAAACAGTATAGAAAATAGCCTATTACTACTAAAATATGTTTTTTGATGTAAAAAGACTAAATCATTGGAATTTGTCACTGAAGGATCGACTTCTGACATTTTGATTAAAGTTAAGATGAAATGGAAGTAGCATAGGATCTTTCTTTTTTGTATTGTGAGGCGTAAGCCCTGCATATGTAACCAGAGTGAAGTCTTTCATTTCATCATGGGATTCATTAAACATTACTAGGCCAAAAAAACATACTTTGTATAAATCATTCACAGTAAGATCGATAACATGGATTTCTAAAATGTCTACTTGTGTTATTGAATCTTACTGCATGTCATGGCTTTTTTTTTAATTATGTTCTTTTTTTTTAATAAACTGTAATTTCATACTGACTTCAAATTGAACCACCTAATAGATGTAGAAGGCACATACGAACTCCAAACCACAAAACATAGGCTGCTGTAAGTCAAACTAGGGCCCTATGATGAAATCATGAATGGAATTGCAGAGTCATAAAAATAGAATTGACTGTATAATGCAGAATTTCATGCAATGTGTAACTTTTTTAGTGCTGTGAAAGGATTAATCACGATTAATTGCATTTCAAAGTAAAAGTTTTTGTTTACATTTTTGTTTACATAATATATGTGTGTGTGTTGAGTAATTTATTATGTATACATAAATACACACACACATCATATATTTATAAAAGATTTACCTGTTTTTACATGTATATATACTAATATAATTTATATCATATATAAATACATTTAATATATAGTTGGAGATGCTTTTATCTAAAGAGATTATATGTGTAACATTTTTCATAAATATAAACATGCATATGTGTGTATTTATATGTACATAATAAATACACACAGTACACATACATACATATACATATATTAAGTAAACAAAGGTTTATGTGTGTTTTACCATTTATTTTGAGAAAAAACTATCTCCATGACTAAACAACGAACAACCAACTTTTCATATATGCATGTATATATTTAAGAAAAATATGCTATGGATAGAAGTATCTGCAAAATGACTAAAGGACTATATATTAAATGACACACACACACACACACACACACACACACACACACACACACACACACACACACACACACATATATATATATATATATATATATATATATATATATATATATAATGTATGTATGTAAAGATTTTAAATAGAATGTTTTTAGAGCTAAAATTTACCATATAAAGATAGATAGATAGATGGACGGACAGAATTTAAATATATACTTATTTAAAATGTAAAAAACTTTGAATGCGTTTTGAAAAAACGAATCGATCTATTAATTCATAACTAAATCATAATATATATATATATAGTATATATATAGTGTGTATATATATATATATATATATATATATATATATATATATATATATAAATCATCATTAAAAAATAAACTTACCATAACATCAACACTTAATCTAACGAAAGGAAAAATCAATGAATGGCTGTCACCTGCACTGCAATTACCTTTTCAATTATTCCAAAGGTCTACAGTGGGGTTCAGGTCACGCTTTGTGCAGACCAGTCAAGTTTTTCACACCACACTCTGTAAACCATTTATTTTGCACCTTATTTTGTACACAGGGAACTGCCGGTCATGCTGGAACACAAATGTATCCTACTAATAGCAATGGCTGAAAATCCATTAATTAGAAGCAGGCTTACACATACATTTTGGCCACAATTTAGTGCATATGCCACACACACACATACATTCACAGAATGTCCTCAGACATAAAACTGCTCCACGTCTCCTTTCCTTACTCTCTTACATAGAGAGCCTCACACAAATATACATAAAACAAAGCCAATAAAGCTCTTATGAGTGTGAGCTGAGAGCACTTCCTGGTGCGGAGTGTCTGTATTTGGAGCTTTTGAGAGCACAGCAGCAGCAGCGCTGAGAGATTAAAGGAGGCAAAGAGAGGAGAGAGGGATGAGAGAATAGGGAATGAGAGAATGATTTATTTAACTGCTTTGTAGATGACAGAGGAGAGTCGGCGAGAGTGTGTCCTTCTTTCCTGCCAACTTTCCCTTCTTGCCCTCTCTTGAACACTGAATAGGTCTTCCGATTTCTTTGTGGTGTTTGCTCCTTCTATGTAAATTTTCATCTCTGCCTTTTTCCCACTCTAATCACACCATCCATCTGTCGCATGTAATTCAATTCAGTTAAATTCAAAGTTCAGTTCAGGTAAGTTCAATTCGCTCCCTCCCTTTGACGTATCATGTCAACGTACTTGTGCGGATCTGGAATGGCACCATCTGTTTGAGGGCCTCTGTTGATAAATGAGGTGTCGTGAGCAGGTGAGCCCTGAGGCCCCAGCGACCCTTCCTTTCCACTTCTCCTTCCTTCAAACCCGCGCACGTGTCTTTCACATCGTCACAACCTGCGCTAATGCAGAAAAATTGGCTCCTAAACACTTCCCAAGACAACTGCCATTAGAAGTCATTAGTTGAGAGTGCGCTGCATAACTACCATCACAATCTGGCTCAACAGTCAATCCGAGGACTGCATCACAGAGTACATTACCATCTGAAATGAATCATTTGAATAACAGAAGATAAAAGATAAGTCAAGTGTTAAAAATAAGCAGCGGTTGCTATGATTAGTACATGAATGCTGATCAGACTGCGATCTGTCACTCTTAAATGGCTTATTTCCACCTAAAATAAAATTATGTTTTTCTCAACTGCCAAATAGGTCCTGCTGTTTGTTGCCATGGCAGTCAAACTGCCACAGAACCTGACAATAATATTCTGCAATGCAAATGGATCTATGTCCCCTCTACACCCTGACTGGGCAATGGAAAAAAAAATCAAGATATATTGTGTAACTTCACAGAGAATCTCATTAGCACTGCAAACAGTTCACAATTTGCAAAAATATTCTAAACTAATTTACAAGCATTTCATCTACAAACAATTTAGTTCATTTATTTTAGTATTAGGATTAGAGATGTAGAAAAAGGCATTAACATGTGCTTAATTATCACTAATAAATGGCTAATAATCTAGTAATATGCATGCTAATAAGCAAAATAAAGTGTTACGAATTAACTTAACTGAACGGACAGACTAGTCATTTATTTATATATATAAATAAAGCATGCAAAACATAAGAGCAACATACGGCTATTTTTTTAAGTGAACAGAAAGTGAAATAAAAACATAATTAGCCTGAAAACTTTTTTTTTCATGCCAAGCATACAAATGTAAAAAAAAAAAAAAACAGCGAAGAATCATGTGATGAAATAAGACTGAAATAATGTCTGCTGAATTAAGTTCTGGCTTCACAGAAATAATACATCCATTTTCAAATATTTGTAATTTTTTCAATTCTAATAACAATACACAATATTACAGTTTCACTGTATTTTTTAATCAAATAAATATAGCTTTGAATGCCCCCAGTTTGAAAACCCCTGACTTAAAAATATTGCTTGTTGACAGCCCTATGTGTAAAGTAAATGCTTTTTAAATGCTCTTTGGAAACATCAAATATAACTAGAACATACATCGACATTGGAATGCATGTATTGACACTGTCACCAAGCCAGCAGAGGAGCCCTGACCTCTGGGTGATCTGCATCCACTCCCTCTGCGACAACTTCCTGTCCCAGGACTATAAATACTGCAGCAAGCCACTCAACTGCAGGTTGCATTGTTTCGCTCTGTCTCATAGTTAGATCATTCGTGGATTATAGTTTCTGGTTTTGACCCTGTCTGTTCTCTGTTTCTCTGATCGTTTGCCGCCTGACCTGACCTCCGCCTGTCTCTGGATTTTGTTATTGCCTCGCCTCCTATATATCTGTTAGCCCTGTTCGACGCCTGCCTGTTATGACCATGCCTTCGTTTAATAAAAGCCTGCACATGGATCCGCACGCCTCAGACCGTTCAATCATGACAGAATGCAACCTCACACCAGGATCCAGCGGCTTTTCACCTGATCCATGGCCAGGTAGGACCCTCGCTAGACGTTTATTGGCCCTCAAGCAAGGTACCCGATCGATTGAGGATTATACTCAAGAGTTTTTGGACATGGCTTACCTCTCTGACATACCGGACTGTTTATTGATTGAGTTGTATCATGAGGGAGTACATCAGCCGCTCAAATCTAAACTTGTTCGCGAGGGTCCACGTGAGTCGCTTGCTCAGTTTATTGAGTTCGGTTTAGTGACTGTGGGGTCAGCTTTCACGTTGGGTGTTGAGGAGGAGAAGGACAACACATCAACTCCAGTAATGGCCACCTTCCCCGAGCCGCTGCCCAAGATGGCCGCCTTCCCCGAGCCGCTGCCCAAGATGGCCACCTTCCCGAGCCGCTGCCCAAGATGGCGCCTTCCCGAGCCGCTGCCCAAGATGGCCGCCTTCCCGAAGCCGCTGCCCAAGATGGCGCCTTCCCGAGCCGCTGCCCAAGATGGCGCCTTCCCGAGCCGCTGCCCAAGATGGCCGCCTTCCCCGAGCCGCTGCCCAAGATGGCCGCCTTCCCGAGCCGCTGCCCAAGATGGCGCCTTCCCGAGCCGCTGCCCAAGATGGCCGCCTTCCCGAGCCGCTGCCCAAGATGGCGCCTTCCCGAGCCGCTGCCCAAGATGGCTGCTGCCTTCCCAGAGCCGCTTCACAAGATGGCCGCCGCCTTCCCAGAGCCGCTTCACAAGATGGCCGCCTTCCCAGAGCCGCTTTCCAAGATGGCCGCCTTCCCCGAAATGCTTCCCAAGATGGCCGCCTTCCCAGAGCCGCTTCACAAGATGGCCGCCGCCTTCCCAGCCGCTTCACAAGATGGCCGCCGCCTCCCAGAGCCGCTTCACAAGATGGCCGCCGCCTTCCCAGAGCCGCTTCACAAGATGGCCGCCGCCTTCCCAGAGCCGCTTCACAAGATGGCGCCTTCCCGAGCCGCTGCCCAAGATGGCCGCCTTCCCGAGCCGCTGCCCAAGATGGCCACCTTCCCAGAGCCGCTTTCAAGATGGCGCCTTCCCGAAATGCTTCCTAAGATGGCCGCCTGCCAGCGCCGCTTCCCAAGATGGATGCCGCCTGCCCAGAGCCGCTTCCCAAGATGGATGCCGCCTGCACAGAGCCGCTTCCCAAGATGGATGCCGCCTGCCCAGAGCCGCTTCCCAAAATGGATGCCGCCTGCCCAGAGCCGCTTCCCAAGATGGATGCCGCCTGCCCAGAGCCGCTTCCCAAGATGGATGCCGCCTGCCCAGAGCCGCTTCCCAAGATGGATGCCGCCTGCCCAGAGCCGCTTCCCAAGATGGATGCCGCCTGCCCAGAGCCACTTCCCAAGATGGATGCCGCCTGCCCAGAGCCGCTTCCCAAGATGGATGCCGCCTGCCCAGAGCGCTTCCCAAGATGGTCGCCTGCCCAGAGCCGCTTCCCAAGATGGTCGCCTGCCCAGAGCCGTTTCCCAAGATGGTCGCCTGCCCAGAGCCGTTTCCCAAGATGGCCGCCTGCCCAGAGCCGCTTCCCAAGATGGATGTCGCCTGCCCAGAGCCGCTTCCCAAGATGGATGTCGCCTGCCCAGAGCCGCTTCCCAAGATGGATGCCGCCTGCCCAGAGCCGCTTCCCAAGATGGATGCCGCCTGCCCAGAGCCGCTTCCCAAGATGGATGCCGCCTGCCCAGAGCCGCTTCCCAAGATGGATGCCGCCTGCCCAGAGCCGCTTCCCAAGATGGCCGCCTGCCCAGAGCCGCTTCCCAAGATGGTCGCCTGCCCAGAGCCGTTTCCCAAGATGGTCGCCTGCCCAGAGCCGTTTCCAAGATGGCCGCCTGCCCAGAGCCGCTTCCCAAGATGGCCGCCTGCCCAGAGCCGCTTCCCAAGATGGATGTCGCCTGCCCAGAGCCGCTTCCCAAGATGGATGTCGCCTGCCCAGAGCCGCTTCCCAAGATGGATGTCGCCTGCCCAGAGCCGCTTCCCAAGATGGATGTCGCCTGCCCAGTGCCCGCGCCTCGTGCAAAGCCTCCAGTGCCCGCGCCTCGTGCAAAGCCTCCAGTGCCCGCGCCTCGTGCAAAGCCTCCAGTGCCGGCGCCTGCGTGCAAAGCCTCCAGTGCCCGCGCCTGCGTGCAAAGCCTCCAGTGCCCGCGCCTCGTGCAAAGCCTCCAGTGCCCGGCGCCTCGTGCAAAGCCTCCAGTGCCCGCGCCTGCGTGCAAAGCCTCCAGTGCCCGCGCCTCGTGCAAAGCCTCCAGTGCCCGCGCCTGCGTGCAAAGCCTCCAGTGCCCGCGCCTGCGTGCAAAGCCTCAAGTTAACCCACCCTCCCACCCTAGCTACACGTCGTCAAAGGATCCCAGCGGCCCCTGCACTCACCCTCTGCCCTCCACCTGGAGCTCGCCACGGGTCTGCCAGCCTCCATCGCCGCCGTGGGTGAAGGATCCCTCGCTTCACCGTCCCGCCTCCGAGTCCCAGACTCCACCTCGGCTTGTAGACCCGCCGGCTTCCCCAGGCTCCTAGCTCCTCCTCTCTACCGTGCTCCGTCAATCCACCAGCTTCACCAGGCTCCATCGTCTCTCCGGCTCACGCCTTGGTCGGTCGTCGACCATCCGTCGCCTCAGGATTCCACTCCTCCAGCCGCCTCGTCCCTCCATCCCTCCGGCTCTGTCAGGCTCCTCCCTTCCCCGGCTCCACCTCAGTCCTCTGTTGCTCTGGCTCCGCCCCGCGTCCTTCTCGTCCCCGTCTCCGCATCAGTCGCGAAGTCTGCGGTATCGCCCTAGGACCTCCAGCGCCGCTGTTTCGCCCTGGCTCTTCGGCTCTCCGACTCCGCCTCAGTCTCCCGACCACCTGCTCCGCCGCCGTCGGTCGGCTCCATGGGGTTGATGACGTTACCTCTCCATGGCTCCTCCTCCGTCGGCTCCACCACTGACCATCATGGCTGGGCTCTGGATCGCCTCCCACCCCGGACTCCTCCCGTCTTCACCCTGGCTCCTCCCACCGTCTCTTCCTCCTGGTCTCAGTGTGCTGACTCCCTCCCGGAACCCCTCCCAAGCTCACAGTTATGTTTTGTGTTGTGGAGCGCCAGGAGTCGCTCCTAGGAGGGGGCTATGTCACCAAGCCAGCAGAGAGCCCTGACCTCTGGGTGATCTGCATCCACTCCCTCTGCGACAACTTCCTGTCCCAGGACTATAAATACTGCAGCAAGCCACTCAACTGCAGGTTGCATTGTTTCGCCTGTCTCATAGTTAGATCATTCGTGTGGATTATAGTTTCTGGTTTTGACCCTGTCTGTTCTCTGTTTCTCTGATCGTTTGCCGCCTGACCTGACCTCCGCCTGTCTCTGGATTTTGTTATTGCCTCGCCTCCTATATATCTGTTAGCCCTGTTCGACGCCTGCCTGTTATGACCATGCCTTCGTTTAATAAAAGCCTGCACATGGATCCGCACGCACGCCTCAGACCGTTCATTCATGACAGACACAGCTTTGCCTCCCTATTTCAGACTTTCTCTGCATGCCACTGCAACAAACACTGTCCCATGCCCTGAACAGACAGATTTTATTGACTGCGCTAAAGCAGAATAAAATATATATGTATGTTGATGTGGGTGTAGCACTCATTTCCATGTTTATTCATATTTAAAAAAAAGCTTTGTGCCAATCTGGCATGCGTGTTTCAGGCCATAATGACAAGCTAGACACTGATGAAGATGTAGCCATCATAAAGACTGCAGCTGCTGAGACACTGTATCAAAACCTATTACGCAACATCCATCCTCACCCCAGGCTAATCAATATGAAATGGAGAAATCTGCAGATGCATTCTGGAAAAACTCCCCAAACTCAGCATTCTCTTTGGTCCTCCAGTCTACCATTAATTCTCACGCTTTGAACAAATTATCAAATAGAATGAAACCCTGTTGCCAAAGCAGCAGAAATAAATTTGAGACTGGAATCTTAAATAGTCAGAGTGAGACAAGTGCTCCGCTGTAAGAGCATAATTCAGATTTGTGTGAAAGCCTTTATGTCGCTGATGACCTTGCAGCGACTTTTATCACCTGAAGTTTCCGGGACGGTCCAAGGTTATATCTCGCATTTGCAGTCTGACAAACGTGACGGCTACATTGTCTTTAGGCAATGGCAGATTGACCTCAGCGGGAGTGAAATGACAGCTCCCTTCTATTCACCTCCCTCCCTCTCTTTTTCTCATTCTTTCATTTCGTTTTTATCCCTTCATCCTGGCGATAAGCTCCACCTTTCAGTTTTCATTTCTGACCCAAATAGCAGGCTCCTAGTGGGTGCTGCTCCAGTAACGCCGGCCAGCCTCTTTGATGCTGCTCCAGAGCGTCAGCGCAAAGCTCGTCACTTCAACTCTCAAGCTCTTCAGTTGCTCAAAAGCAGCTCTGTTTTTCATAACCATATCATCCCTATTGCTTAGCATTATCCTATATACTCCGTTCATTCAGCATGCACATAATACTCGGCTTTATCTCACTCTCATACCTTCTCATTGACTTCACCGGCAAGCATTTCCGCCGGTGACCCAAAGCCCTGATTGTGATTAACGATCTATGACTATTTATCTCTGTTCGCTTGCAGGATCCATGCGAATGTGATGACAGAATCCACCCTGGGACAGCCAACGTTCCCAGCACTCACGAGAGAGAGAGAGAGAGAGAGAGAGAGAGAGAGAGGGAGGGAGAAGAGAAATTTACCTTGAATGGCAAAAAGAAGGGAAAAAAAGATGCACCATTTATGTAATGAGTGAAAAAGAGGTCAGATTTAATTTAAAAATTGGCTCCCATTCCTCATTTCTACAGATGAAAGCTCATAAATGAAAAAGCCTGGCCTAACGCCCGGTATGGAAATATAAAAGTTATGAATAATGCTTCTGTCTCAATCACCAGGTCTGTTTTAATAAGGTGGATTAGTACAGAACAGCACCTGCTCAGAAGAATGCGTGGTCCTCAGACAGAGACACCCATGAGAGGATCTTGAGCTTCAGAGGTGGGTTGCCCACGAGGAACCCTGATAAAACTCACGAGTAAAGTGCAATGTTGAAAATCAGTCTAGGTCATTAGTGGCAGTTGTGTCTGTGCCTCCTTCCCTGTGACTGGTGCCTCTGAAAGAGAGCTGGTGATTTACAGACTGTTGGTAATCATGAAATGGCTCCTTTGTTAATGAAAATGCCCATAGATCCATACACAGCCTTCTGCAACCATCATTCACTGGTAAATATGGGCAACGAGTGAGCCACAACCAAGCCGGAAAAATGTACGAATCGGGTCAAAACACGCGTCTTGAATGAGAAAATCAGTGTTGTGTACATTTATGAGGGCTTACATGTCAGTTATCAATGTTCTAAGTTAAATTGACTACTTCAGCACAGATCATCAAGGTCAAGAAGTTTTCCCCTCTGCTGTTCTTCACGTGAAAGAGCTTTAGTTTGTCGTCCCTATTTCCTTCAAGTTCCCCAACACATAAATATTAAACAAGTCGATATCTCTTTCTCTCTCGTCTCTCCAACTACCTGCTTTTTCATCATTTAGTTGATTAGAGAGTGAATGTCGATGGCTTCCTATTTTGTCCCGCAATGTTTCAGCCATTGAGGTAAAGGTCTGTTAACCAATTCATCTTGAGGATCCAATGACAGTCTGTTTGTTTTTCACAGGCAGATTGATTCCACCCTGTGCACTACTTATCATTTTAATTATGATAAAGACCATTTCACCAAGTACTAGGGCAAGAAAACCGGCCAGCTTCGTCTAATCCATCTATCCATTCACCTATCCACTCACTCCATCCATCCATCCATCCATCCATCCATCCCACCTCTATCAAACTATCAATCTGGCAATCAACCCATTCATCCATCTGTTCTTCCAATAATTGGTACATCCATCATCTATCACCCTGACTAGCTTTGTATTGAATAGGGTTGGAACAACTAATCAATAAAATTGATAAACAATAATCAAAATAATCAACAAATGAATTTAGATTAGTTTTAAAATAGTAGTAGTAACAGTTTTATTTAATAAAAAGGCAGGACATACAGCAAGACGCAACTTGCATTTCATATATTGATTTTTCAAATGTTTCTTACATTAAGCAAGCAATAGCTGCTGTCAGTGCTGAACTTTAAATACTTCACATGTCAACTTGTCCATCAAACATAGCATGATTATTTAGGACAAAACAGTTCATCATTAGATTTTACATTTAGGGTCTAAATTAAATATGATGAATTGAAATCTTGCATGTAAAGTAAGTAATCTGATGTTATAATTGTAGCATGTATAATGAATTCAAAACAGTGGAAATATGTCAATAAAGACATTAAATAAATAAATATAAATAAAAAGTTGGTATATATTATATATGAATTTTTTTATTAATAATTAAGTAATTAA
Organism: Puntigrus tetrazona; assembly: GCF_018831695.1. NCBI lineage: Eukaryota > Metazoa > Chordata > Actinopteri > Cypriniformes > Cyprinidae > Puntigrus > Puntigrus tetrazona. Next base: position 26,069,567 of record NC_056716.1, read on the forward strand.
ACTAAATAATTTATACATATATTTTAGTGGTGTCAAGTTATGAAAAAAGTTTCTGTTTGCATAATATATGCACATATACTGTGTGTATTTATTATATATACACACACATGCATGTATATATTTAACAAAAATATACTATGTTTATATATGAAATATATTTATATATCATATAAAATATAATAATATAAATGTATACATGTAAACACTGTATGTGTGTATATTTATGTATACATAATAAATGTACACATTACACACAAATATGTTATGTAAACAAAACCTATTATTTTGGATGTGATCGCAATCGTTTAACAGAAATACTCATTCTAGCGCAGCTATCATCATCTTGCATATTTACTGTAAAATGAAACCAGAGCAATTCAGTATTAATAGTAGGCTTGTAATGATATTGTTAAAGTGTTCATCTTTCTGCCACTGTTATAGATTTAAGGCAAAAAAAAAAGATTTTAAAACGCCACCTTCTCAAATAACAATTCCACGTTCATTTATATGGTGAAAAGCACATAAACAATTATTAATATGGTGTGCAATTAATGATACAAGTGTACATTATGCCTTAAATGTCCATCTTGGTCATCCAGCAGATTTATGTTTAAAAGCTAATAAAATATTAAAACTATTTTTGTGTTTCTTTACATACGTGGCAAGTATCTATGTAATAAGCAGGATAATACACTATCCTTTAAATATTACAGTTAAATGGGTATATAATGTGTGTGTGTATTTATTTATACATTTTTGCACTGCATATTTTTGTGCGCAGTGTTATTGTTTTGGGTGCAATTAGCAAACTGCCAAAACATGGAATAATTCCATATTCAGAGAATTAACTAATCAAAATAGTGTTTTTTCCCTCCCAGAGCTTTAGCAGAAAAAGTAACTTGTTAATGCAACTTTATGATTGCACATCTCATTCGTCCTCCATGATTTCCAGCTTTACTTTTTAATACGGCTGGCAAAAGAAGAGAGGCGAGCGAGTAAGTGAGAAACATGGTAGCTTTGCAGTGGCGTCTGGGGACTGGTGCAGCCATTAACTATGTGAGAGTGAGAGGGCCTTAATGAAGTGAACTGTGCTCTCAGAGTTAATGAGAGAGTGAACTCACCACTAGAGCAGTCCAGTCCTCCCCAGCCTGGCTCACACTGACATGTATCAGGAGACACACACCGACCATGGGCACACTCCTCGGTACATCGTGCTATCAGAGAGAAAAGAACAGGAAGACAAAGAACGCATTAAAAAGAGATTGTAAAAAAACGATTCTAGCAAAACACAGAGAATAAATGGTGCTTGAGGTCCAAACACAAATAAGTTGCTGGATGCGTCTTGCATAAGACAGGAATGTGAATTAGCACAGGATGCTATCCAGACACTGTAGGTCTGAGCCTCTCCGCAAGACATAATTTAGCCGCCCGCAAATGTCTGCTGATGTGCTGATATGGAGGATAATGACTGCACTGGCCATTTTCCAAAGATGGCTGTCACCGATGCCTCCTCGCCGGTGCTGTCGAACACAGAGAAAAGCCCTTCTTATGGTCGCACCTTTTAAAACGCTCACTCTGACCACAAGCTAAACGATTTCTTAAGAGATTGAGCCCTTGGTCAACATCTCAGTTTATCACATGAACCGGTTGTTCTGTGCAAAACGAGCCGACGTAAGCAGCCACAGCCGCAAGGAAACAAGCTGTAAATCCCTCCAAATTTGATCAGCCTGCACTTTGCCACAATACTCGAACACAGCGCCAGCCAGCCTTCATACTGTTTACGAAGTGTGCAGTTTTCTTGATCATTCCTATTGAACAACACAGCATCCAATTGATTGTCTCTATAACATTAGTATTCCTGCCTGGGCCCTCGCGTTCGGTCAGATATTTGGATTCGGACAAGTAATAAAATGACCTACATGGAGTTTTGCAGTCCTTTTTTATTTATTTTTTTTATTTTACTTTTTCTGGATGATGAAAAAGATGAATTAGAGAGAAAAAATATAGGCGTTAAGCATGAATAATGCTTAAGGGAGTGAAGGTCACCTGGCCAGCAGGACTCAAACCGACAGGCTCTTATCGGAGTCAGGAAACAGTCGACCCCCAAAGCTTCTGGAACAATCCACTTTGATTGGAATCAGCAGTGACTCTCCAAGTATAGGAGAAAGAGAGCATGTACTTTTACAGATTTTAGCGTGAAGAAGGTAACAAAAAAATTGTGTCAGATGCTATGGTATGTCCTTATCTTTGACCATGAAATATGTGAAGGTTGGTTCTATAAATAAAGGAAAGTTAATGTGGCTGGTCATGCATTTCATTGAAAGAAACCTGATAAACACAATGTGATGACCAGCATTTATCTTGTCTGGTTAATACGTGTATTATGATTCTCTTGGGAAACAGTGAGAGTAGTTTCCCTAACCTTTTTTTAACCTAAACGCAAACTCAAAAGGTAATGAATTCAGGTTCTCATAAAGTGTTATATAGCAATACAGTGCAGTGTGTGTTAATCTGAATAAATCAATTCAGAGTGAACTAAGGGATTGGTACTTGGGCTTCTTTCCCCTCTTCTACTCCAACGTGTTCCTCCAAACCACCCAAGAGCCACTCAGTAAGGAGCTATATTTCAAGTTCTGTCACGTTCACAGGAGCCCCAAAGTATGACACAAATCTTAAATGTCAACACTTCGGGAACAGTGAATTATTTTGGCAAAAGCTGCCCACACATTTTGTGGTGCTTATGATAATCTGGTTTTTACCAGTGAATTGTTTTGAAATATTACTATCCGTTTTATATAGAGGGAAATGGCTACAGGTTTATTATATTTTTAAGAGTATTTTGATATGAAAAAATCTTTAAACAATTTTTATCCTCCCACAAGTTTCATTTGTCTATTAACCATTAAATAACAATCATTAGTTATATAAAATATATGCATATGTACATGCACTTATAATATAATAATATAATCAGCAATTCTTCCAGATCCCAAAAAAATAATACTTTGACTTTACTCATCACTTTACTTCTTAACACATCACATCTAATTTTATAATGGCTTTGTTGTGATGGAAATGACAGCACAGCTGTCTCACTATAATGATAAAAATTTAAATATTATAATGGATTTTCATAACTAAAATAATGGACGTGTTAAAAAAAAACTATCTACACCTCACAGTGAATGTGACCTTCACATATCAAAAAATAAAATAAAGTCAACAACATAAAAGTGCCAGAAGTTGTTTGTATGCAGACATTGCAAATTGCCTTCTTGGTTGAAAAAGTTGAGACAAGCCTCTCAGAATGAATATAAACATTTTTGTGCATGCAAATAAATCAAGTTCATAAGAATGAATTAATGCGTGTGCATGTTTTGATTCTGGCACACACTAAAGCTGGCTGCATTAGGTAAAGGATGAGGCAGGACTTGCCCTCATTCCAGGCCAGCACGGCTATAGATTATCGCTCTTTCAGCCTTCACCTGGGCCCTCAATATTGGACATAAGCACAGGAAGGGGATGGAAGAGAGGGAGAATCCCAAATACCCAGAGGATGGTGCTTAGAGCAGAAATGCTCCACACACAGAAAATGCTAAACCTGCCACTGGCAAATAATGCAGTATGGATTTACACAGCACTGAGAACCTGATATTCAAGCATGCCAGTTCTCCTCCATCTTAAGAAAAAAGAAAAACCCTTCGCATTTTGTGCTGACAAAGACATCAATTTGACTTCTTGAAATCAATGAAGCCATGCAACGTGCTCAAAAGCGAGGTTCAAAAAACTCTGGTGATGAAATGATTGATTTTTGTTACGATCAGCAATTTCTGATCAGACAACAGAGACGAAATGCTAATTTGTCACATCTTTTCAGCAAATTAAAATTAATTTATGTAACGTAGGTGAAAGGATAAAGCGTGCCTTCTCTCGAGAGCTGAATTGATGTACGTGTCTATAATACTTCAGAAAATAGGTCCTGCATTTTAATTAAAATTCAATGAATCTTCTTCCTTCTACACAGAAAAGTCTATGTCTGCAGGCTGTGCTGAAAAATTACGTCTTTCATTTTACGATAAAAGGCTAATCTCATTACACACTGCCGTTATCATACCGTGTAACAATAGAGCTAATTGTAATTGTCATGCATTATTACACCGAATACTCATCAGGCCAAAGATTTAAACACAGAGTTTGACAATCAGTCAATCATTTAACACATTAAATAATCCAAGGTTATTACTGTATGCATCTATCATAAAGGATCTGCTTTATATCCTAGCAGAGTGTATGAACTTTTTTTAACAACAAACCTGTAACAGGATTTGAATCAAACATCTAATCCATCATTAAAACGAAGATGCGAAATCTACTTTGCGATGGTGCATGGGACTTTATTAGAGCATCTAATTCTCCAGCAAAAAGCTGCAGCATGCACATAGCATCATTAATACTGCATCACTAACTATTTGAGACTCTTCTGACCAGATGGTGTAAATTGCTTTGGCTCCATGTACTGCTTCCTTCTGCAAAGAAAAGTCATTTTTGCTCAGTATGAGCAAGATCGCCTTCTCGACATTAAATGCACAATCCACACTTGCAAAAACCGGGCTGGTGTTATGAGAAGAACAGACTCGTCGGCTTCCAACAGTCACTACAGACTAAGTCCACTGACAGTTTGGGATTGATAGGAGTAGTGTATGCAGGTTAAATGACTCACATGATTCAGGCACATAAAACAAGAAAAAGCCTTGTTTGATTGACTTCCTATGGACACAGAAGGCAACCCGCCAAAACATGTCACCCGTCAGTGCGACTAGGCTGTGTGGGTTTAGGTCATTAATGAATTATGCCTTTAAATTGCAGCTAATGCACAAGGGACTGATTCTACTAGAAAAGCAGCTCATAAAAGGCCCATATGAGAGGATAAACCCTGAGGTGTTCAGATGGAGAAGAAAAGCAAAGATCCACATACATGTAATGAAAATGGCTTTAATACCTTCTCTTGTCCCGGCGAAGTGAACATAGCCAGTTCTACAAAGCTCTTAATCCTGCCAGTGAGAGCAGTAGGATTATTCACAGAGCAGATACAGCAAAAAAATACAACCCAAAAACCCACAGACCTCTAAGGTGACCACACCATTGCACAAAAACTCCTTATTAGACTTCTTGCCTTGACCTCACATACAATGGTTAAATTATACCTGGAAATCAAAATGAAGTCTGAACAAAAATGAATGCCTATGAATAAATATTTTTAACAAATTTACATTTGTTGAAGACTTTGTACAGAAGTCTTCACTCATGGTTGAACAGGTAACAAATGTCTGCCACCAAGTCTGGACTCTGCACTATTTACTAAATCTCTAACAAATACAGGCAAAAGTCCAGAAATCAAATAAATTAATGAAGTTTTTTACAATGAGGTATTTAAGTAAAATAGCCGTAACACACAGCTTCTAGTGATTTACTGCTTTTATAATATGTAAAGTACAGCAAAAAGGAAACACATTAAATATTTCCTTTAAATAAAGGGATAGTTTACCTAAAAATGAATATTCTGCCATTGTCACTCATCCTCATATCGTTCAAAACCCATAAGGCCTTTGTTCATCTTTGGAATACAAATTAAGATATTTTTAATGAAACCTGAGAGCTTTCTGTCCCTCCACATACAGCAATGGAGCTACCACATTAAGAAAGGATCTAAGGACATCATTAAAATAGTCCATGTGACATGAGTGGTTTAGCCTTCATTTTATGAAGCTACATGGTAAAACATGGTACCCTTGTGAACGCATATGAATGAAGACCATGACAATGGAGAAGAAATTGTTGAATAAAGTCATTATTTTAGTTTTCTTTGAGCACAGAATGTCATAAAATAGGCAAAATGTCACATTGCCTATTTTAACCATATCTTCAAAAGCTGCTGTCTATGCAGGTTCAGAAAGCATTTTAAAAATATATTAATTTGTGCTCTGAAGATGAACAAAAGTCTCATAGGTTTGCAACAACATGATGATGAGAAACAATGGCAATTTTTATTTTTGGGTGAATTATCCCTTTAACAGTCACAATAAACTATTCTTTTGTTAAGTAATAAGATTAAAAAGTTGCATTCTAGGTAGAATCTTGGTGCAAGAACAAATGATTTGACCTATTTTACCTATTTGGAACTACTCATTTCATGAAGTATATTTTGGTCAACTCCATGTTGAGTTTGTTTTGAACAGGACAGAGGCCATAAACATGCCATGAGGTCACTGAGGGGAAAGAAATTATGCCTACCATCTTCTCCACAGATGGTGCGGTTCCATTACAGTAACAACTGTTAACATGAAATTGCTGCAGCTATTGTGTGGTAATGAGAACATTATTGATTATTGTCATTGCCTTCTCCCACTCAGACCACCAGACAATGTCAAAACTGATCCCTATCCCAGCTGCACCTAATCCCATGGTTGTTAGCAGTGCCTTCAGGCTACAGACAGAGCTGGACACAATCCCACTCAATAAGGACAGAAACATGAGATCAACTTTATCTTCAACAGACCATGGTCACTCGCATTCAGCCATAAAAAAATTCCCGTTACCAAATGTCATTGTTGAAACCTCCTTCTTTCTACAATGACCTTTAGTAACGAAAGAACAACATCTGGTGAACAAGCTGTTGATTTACAACAGGGTTACAATGCATGTCTTATTGTTCAATATTCAAAATTTAATTCAATGGGGAACAAAAAATGTAAGAAAATATAGTCATTTGGTCGGTTTGTTTAATTATAACATGAATAACCCCCAAAATAACATGGCATCATCATTTACTCAAATTAACTTTGGCTTTATTTATTTTCTTATTTGTCTGCAAATTAAGTACTCTATATCAAATTATATTATTATAATATATCAAATTATATTATGTTATATTACATGCTGTCAAACTATTAACTGCAATTAAAATTGCAAAATAAAAGTTTTTGTTTATATGTGTCTATTGTCACGGGTGTGGTTGGCATGAGAGCACGCAACGAGCATAAGGTAAAGTAAATGCTTTAATCTTCTCAGAACGGAAGAAACAAGATCATTACAGGCAGGCAGGCAGGCAGACAGGACAAAAACCACACTCACATTAAAGACGAGAACCGACCAATACACAGGATCAAACTAGAACTTAAATACAAACTGGAAATCACTAAATTAACTAGACACGGCTGAAGACAATAAAGACAATCAACTAAAGTGGATCATATGGAACACATGGCACACGACAAAAACACAAAGTCCAAAGACGTGACAATTATATTATATGATATTATATTATACTATCCATGTATAAAACATAGTGAGTTAAAGATCTCCTGCGAGGAAGTTGCCCTAATTACTTCATTGTTTATATAATATAATAAAATATAATGTAATATATATATATATATATATATATATATATATATATATATATATATATATATATATAAATAACTACAATCTATTCCACCAAAGAAATAAGCAGGTCTCATGATGGTGAGTAAATGACAGGGTTTTCATTTTTGGATGAATTAATCCTTTCAGAGTTAAAAAGAGAAACAGTGTGAGCAAATATATCAATTAAATAACTGCTTGAAATATCAAATTACTCAATACCTGCTGTCATGAGAGCGATGTGTGAAACCGTGAAAATTAAAAACGTCCTTGGATCATAAAAGCGTTTTCTGTGGCATATGTAAATGAATAGGCTTTTAAATCAAACTACAAAGACAGACAATGCCGTTAAGTTAGGTCCTCCTGCGACATGATGACAGCAAAACAGCTGCTGGGTCTCGTGGCTCGTTCAATGGTAAAGTGTAAAATTCTCTTTGATACGGTGAAATTAAAATTATTCTGAATTAGTGTGAATTCATATAGCAGCATTGCAGGTTAGTAATCAGCATTTCAACCGTCCATGCTGTCTGTAGCTCATTCTCTTCATAACACTGAACTGAAGTAAAGTTTTACGATTCCTGCAGAGCCGAATATCACAGCGGCCCATATCACGGCTTAATGTAGGCTGTTAATTTCTTTCATTCTCACAGGAGTCCATTTAAAACGCACAGGCTGAAGAATTACATGACATTATGCTTATTAACGTCAAGATGCTTTAGTAGTGGACACTGAGTTGAGACCGAAAACATTTATCATAACCTAAAGCCTAAAAACGTGACCTCAGGTATTAGTTTCACGCAGACATAGCTGTCCGTAGTTAGCCATCCATCAAGAAAGCCTGTCCCTCCCTCTTGTTAATAATGCCGAGTAGCTTTGAGGGCATCAAATCCCATTTGCTCTTAAGCTACGTGTGCTGATTTTTATCCTCTCCCTGGAGCTCGGTAAGACTGTCATTTACCTCATCACCTTGACACGGTCCTGCGCGAGGTCCTTTCACGCAGAGGATTTTTGCATATTGTCAAACAACCGCTGAACCATGCGAGCCAAAGGTCTGAGCTGACTGACAGGATTCGCTCACTCATGATTAAAACACATTAAAGAATAATGAGTCTGGCCTACACAATAACCAATCCTGAGAAACAAAACACGCATTTACAGTCTTGGCAGCGGCAAAAGACAATAAACTAGTATAAAAGCTGACATTTTTGACATTCACTGCTCGTAAAATAATCGCTAAAATCTATCATTCAGACCACAGCAAGGCAAAGTTGTTATTTCCTTAATTAGCGTATTATCTCCAGGACGGGAGGAATTAGGACAATGTATTTGCAGTGAATCACTCAAGATTCTTTTTTCTAAAAATGAGCGATAACTGAATGCTATTAACACAGTTGTAATGGCGTACTGGCAGTGTTAAAACTGAAAATATGAGCAAACCCAATATGAGTAGGACCAGTAATGAAAGGCACAAATTATGCCCAGAATATGCAGTTGCAAAAATGCCTCAAAGATGGCTGAGATTTTGATGAATGCCTCCAGAGAAGAGAGCGGGGTTCAAGGCTTAAGAGGACATCGCTCAAGCAGATGAATGCTTTTATTGTGCTCATAACCACTTGCAAGAAAGAAATTGAACTGTGCTGATTTAAGAGGAAATAAGCGAGCGAAATATGAAAGACACTCACGGACACACAAGTCTCCGCTCTCGAAGTAGCCAGGGCAGCATTGAGAACGTCGACGGTACATGGTCCTCACCCCGCGACGATAAGCTGTCTTGTAGCTGGTCCTGAGAAGAAACACGTACACAAATATTCAAGAGAAAGCATAAACATCAATAACCTGGTAGGTGAACTCCACAAGGACAGAGACACAAGGACATTATGGCATGCACCTGGCTACCGTTAGCTCTTCTATTTGTGTCTAATCCAAGCTACACCCCGGAGGTGGAAAAGGGGAGAAATAAACATAATTAAAGTGAGTTTAGAAAAAGTTTCCGTGTTCGGTAAAGGACAAGACACTGAAAGCAACATTGTAGCACAGTGACTCATTGAGCTCACAGCTTTTAGCCGGGACACTGACGATAAAGTCTTTAATGCAGCAATTAAAACCAATGTAATGTCGAATGACAGTCAAACGCCATTTCCATCCCGACTCTGACCACTACAATCACGGCTGGTAACATTAACACTTGGTAATAAAGACACTGGCACACGGCACCTTGATTTTTATGTGTCTAGTAGGAGAGTGCTGCTTGCTGTCATGGAGCGGAATTGTGCAACTGTAGTTCAAAGGTCAGGGTCATGCTCACCTGTGTCTGGTGCATTTAAACCAATTGAGGATGTCGGTGCACCTGGTGTAGTAGATCTGGTCAAAAGGATGAGCGTAGGACTCTGAACAGTCACTGCGTAGCTGAGAGAGTAAAAACGAGAAAGTCAAATCTCTTGTTTGAAACAGAGAAAAAAATTTAATAATAACAAATAACACTGTTTTATTCTCCTTTTTATTTTTAACAGAAACTGGGAGTGTATTTTAAATCAATTAAATAATAATTTCTATGAAGCTACAAAATTCAAGAATCAGATTTTTATGTCCCAATAAAAAATACGTTATTGAGGGTAAAATTAAATATGATTTGAACATATAAAATAATTAATCCCCTTGGCCCCCTCATAAGCCATGGCTCCTGGTTAAGAACCAACTGTATAAGCTTTATTCCTTACACAGTTCTAAAGTGCATTAAAAGCATACATAATTGGTTTATATATTTAATAAATAATTTATTAATGAGTGACAACAACTACCCCTATTAGGGGTGTACGATATTATAGGATTCACGGTATGCATAATTTTATTTAAATGTAACAATATATATTGATTTTTTTTTTTGCTTCAAATGCATCCTATCCTATAATGTGATTTTTTCCGTACAACTATTTTTGTAAAAAAAAAACCTGTAAAAAGCATGCAGGTTTTCACAAAAAGACCTGAAACCATAATTAGGACTTTCTTGTACCATTTAAGACTTCTTAAGGAACCAAATATTTGAAAATGGCATCTTTTTCACTCACTTAAAGTTTCATCTGTCTGCTCGCATGCTCTCTGCTCTCATCACTGCACCCAAACGGCTCTAGAGCTGACCTTGATGTGTTTGATATGAACTTGATTTATTAGAAAATAGCGTTTGGTATTTATTTATTTATTTATAATGTCAATAGCCCTTGCAGATTCAGACTGGAGTCTGCCAGTTGGCGAGCCCACTATCACTACTGTAGAGACTACAAATGCTGCGTCGATTGAAATAGAAGCGCTCCATCAGGTTACAAATCTTAACCTTCTGTTTTGGATTTAGGTCTGGGTCCGTATGGGACGGCTTCTGTCCGGACTCAGACCGTGGTCCGTCTGTTACTGACCACTGCAATACAGTGTTACACATGTGTTTTCTTTTTTCAGAAATTTTGAGAGCAGAGCATTTTCAGAACATTTTGACACATACAAGTGTGTGTTTAATTGTTCAAGACCTACAAATGAGCAACAATAATTTAATAAAAGCTCAGTGCTCCTGCACCAGCACCATCTTTGGTCCTGGTCATTAACGGTGCAAAGTTTGAGCTATTTTTGTACATTTATGTATTTGCATATAGAGCAATAAACCTACCCTAAGAAATCGTCACTAGAGCAAAAGCTGACAACTTGCCGTGGGGACCCCTACCTGAAATTGCCCAAACATGATTATGCTGCAGAGAAACAAAGAATTTGCTGGTCTCAAGTCTATAATTAACTGTACCGTGAAGGTACTGTATTCCAAGAAACAAAACCATAAAATACTCAAATGTAATATCCAGACAAGTATCCATCTATTTCGCTTGAAGTTCAAAACAACTTGTTATTTCTAATAACAAGACTAGCACAATATTTCCCTTCCAAAGCTACAGTAAATCTAGAAAAACAAGATGTGCCGTCTTAACTTCCTTGAAAAAAACATTACAAAACTGTTGCCAACAAAATGACATTAAAGCTCCGAAATATTCCCTTTCAGGGAAGCAATGCTAAAACTCATTCATCTCTGCAGCCCTCTGTCCTCCTCTCTGTAGAGGCAATTGCTCCTGCTTATTTGTCATAACTGATAACACCCTTTTACAAACAATAATTTTTCAGGCAATAGGTTCAGTCAAAACAGATTGTTCTGGTCAACTGGATGCTGTTCTGCTTGCTTTATTTTAGCAACTTATCCATACTCCCTCTCCCCCCCTCCCTTACACAAACACATACACACACTACAAGGTTAATAATAAGAACATCAATATTGTTTTGTGTGTTTAGTGACTGAACCTAATACCTGTAGGCAAGTGTAACCAGATCAACACTCCCAGACACATTTCTTTACATCGCTTTAGCTGTGCCATTAAAAGTGAATACAGTCAATACGGGAACAAACAAATGTAAATCCCCTAAATCTCTGAGATAACAGAACAGAAATACACATTGTTCGTGTTTTTCAACTAATCCAAACAGTTTGTAACCACGTACATCCCACCTTATACAGAATGAAAGTTTATCCAATGTCTTCCACTACATTTTCGGCAAATATCCATTCAAGAATTCTGTTTCATTCTCACAAGTATGCCTTAATTACAAAACAGCTTTTTATTTCTGAAATCAGTGTTCAACTAACTTAACACTGGGCATTAACCTTACACAAAATCAATACTATTTTGAAAAACTAAGTAGATAGTAGCTTCACTTGTTATACTACAAAATTTACTATATTTTTCTGTATCTCAGTATTTTTTAGCAATAAGCAATTGTTTTCAGCAAGTAGCAGGCAGATTGACAAAAACGCAGTAAATCATATTTAACATCACATTTCAAACATTGTATTGGCAATGTATAGAAGGGCACTTATGAGTATACATAAAGTACATATTTTCCTTTCTGTCAGATTAAGCGTTAAATCCAGTGCGTACTAGTGAATCAGTTTGTTTGGACTGTTTGAATACATGGACTCATTCGAAACAAATCACCAATTTAAGCTCCACAAAATAATAATGCTCATTGCTATGCATTCAACTCAAATAAATTAGGGTGTATTATTGTATATTTATTGCTGTAAATATAACAGCAAATGTAAATTAAAATGTAATTGCAATGTAAATATGTAATATAATGTATTATTGTGTATTTATTGATGTGTATATAAAATGTATATATATATATATATATATATATATATATATATATATATATATATATATATATATATATATATATATATATATATATATATATATATATATATATATATATATATATATATATATATATTATATATATATTAAATTAAATTGTATTATAAATATATTACAGTAACAATACTATCAGTGGTAATAGCAGCATTGGTAATTAATCTTTAATCTTCACTAAGTATTTATATAATGGGCAATTTTTGTACAATAAATAAATGAATAAAAAAGAATTAACCTATTTCATTCATTACAGCCATTATCCTTTATTACTGATAACATTGTCACAATCCATTAAAATTCAAACAATCGCACAGAAATAAACCACTTCTCTGTTAAGTTAAAATCCTCTTTTGACCAAAACATCCTTCTGGCATGTCGGAGAGGAATAACTACGCTGTGTGAATCCCGCATTGGATAAACGGAAGGTAAAACGGAGTTTAACACCGAAGAGTGCCCCTCTCTCACCTCTCCCAGTGACTGCAGACATTGGGGTCATCTGGGTTGAGGCTCCACGCGCTGATAATGAGGCCCAGAACAGCCAGCACAGGCAGGGCTAATGGGCAGGCCCGTACTGGCCCCATGACTCCTCCTGAGAGAAAGAGAGTGGAAAAAAAGAGAGAGTGAGAGAGAAAAAGACAAGGACACTTTTGTCCTTTATCATTCTTCTAAATTGGAGCCCTTGGAACATTCTTGGAATTGTAGTGAAAAGAGATGACTTTTTATGAATAATATCAAGAAAAATGTTGCAGCAATTTGATAAGCACATGACCGTGTGTCTTTGTTATCAGCTGACCGAAATGGGTGAATAACCAAAGTGTGGTGGCAGATGGCTGATATAATGGTGTGAAATCTGTGTGATATAGACTAATACAATTTAATTAAAACAAACGAGATTTACACAACCCTTTTTTTTTTACACATTTTTTACTTAATAATCTCAAAATGCCCCAATATTGTGCTATTCATTCATCTGGTCTTTATGCACATTATATTTACACATATTTGTGACTATGTGTGTTCTGTAACACTTCGCACAGAATATTAGTCTCATGACAGTGATGAAGGACTCTTTAAGACCACACAGGGTGAACCGTTTGTTTAAACTGTCAAGATATTTCATTAGACACATGATGGGAGATGAGCATGTGTTTGATGAATTGACATGACAGAGACAGATGTGGAAGGGCACGTGAATGACACAGTGCTCAAGCATGGGCCAGCGAAGCGTGAAAGCACTGATTATGTTAAACGACAGGGGGTATCGCAGAAGGACACAAGAACAACAGTTTGCTTTTTTCTAGGCAAGTCTAATGTATCTGATCAGAAAATAAGCACTATTACAACCATCCTGGTGAGGCGCAAGCGGCGTTTTCATGATACCGCGCTTCGTTTGGACTGTATACTTGACCGTTAACGAATTACATGATGTGTCTAATAAAATTCGCTTCACTCACTTGCCAATCTGAGACCATTGGAAGGTCTTCACAGGTCATTCTTGTGTGAGAGAAAATCAATATTGATTTCGCTTCCACTATATAACAGTTCATTTAAAGGGAGAGACTGAAGTCATGTTCATTTCTGTAAAAAAGGTTAATTTACACAGTCACCCTTTGAAGGCTTTGTATCATTTCACACTAGGACTGCAGCTGTAAGACATCTCTATTAGAGGAAAGCTGTTATGATGTTCTGCCCAGCTGTACAAACAGCTGTTCCCTACAGTGAATCACTGAAATGACAGCTAGGAGTTTAAAATGATGCACACTGGTTTTATCTGTATAGGTGGACATGTACATTTTGTATGCTTGCACAATAACTTAAAACATGTCAAATCTTTATTAATCTTCATATGATTGGTCAGAACTGTTATTGCTAAAACCTATGAGACACAACTATATAAAACTTTAGGAATATAAAACTTTAGGAACCTAGTCTAAGATTTTTATTGGCTAAACTTTTATTTGTCCTGTCTAAACTAACACAGAATGATTATAAATTGAATGAACCAAAAGTCACAGCAAAGACAGTAAGTTTCAGTTTCCACAAAAAATATTAAGCAGCACAACTGTTTCAACTGTGAAAATAATAATAATTGCTTTTTAACACCAATTTAGCTTATTCTACTTCCTAAATTATAGGAATCATCCCCATGCTAAAAAATGATTTTCATGCTATGACAACAGAAGGAACATCTAAATTATAGGGATGTCTGCTATAAACATAAATGGCAAAAGCAATAAGGGATGATCAGACCACTTTTTCTGTAATGAATTCCATGTATTATGAATCACTGATTTGCACCGTGAAGATCACTTAGCCTTTAATCAAAATGCATCTGCATGCTCTCTGCTATCCCCATAGACTGGTGGTTTTCAAGCATGAAAAAGATTGTACTTTTGTCATGGCTTAAGTAGGAGTACCATAATGAGGCATCTGACATCAAATTATTCTGTGCTTCCTCTTGAAGTGCAGGTGACTCTAATGAACACTGATTTCTAAGAATTAAAGCTGTGTGGATCCGACTGGCATAATGGTGATTGCGAACGAGGAGAGACAGGAGCAAAGGCGATGGATCCCAGTCGGACTCACCTCAGACCACGAGCTACAATCCCTGGAGATGTTGTGGAAGATCACTGCTCGGCCGAACCAGACAACCAGACACAGAAGAGCTGGAGACCAGACAGACCGATAATCAGGCTCAAAGCAAAGAGAGGGCACCTGGGTATTGAGAAAGAGAAAGAAGAAACAGTTAGTGTTCAACTTCAGAGCAAGAGAGCACAAGAGAGCAGGGAAAAGGTCTAAACGGCAAAAGATTGAGGAAAAGGGACACTCAGGATAGCGACTTGAGCATTAGGAGCTCCCCAATGCAACAGCTACTAAATCCCCGATATTAAATCGAAACCGCACTTCCAGTTTGGAGGGGAGGCTCATTCGCCTCCCGCTAACACACGAGGGTGAGAGCTTACATTACCTTAAGAGCATGGAGAGTCAAAGCCTCTCATCGCCCTGTAAGCGCTATGAGAGCATTCTCAACAATAGCAAAAGGAGAACAAGCTATTCATGGCCATTAACGACACAATGACAAGTACCGCCGCGCAGACAGCTTGGGTCTAACTAGGGGCCTCGTATTCCTCAGCCTCATTACGCGGATCTTCATTATGCCTGCGTTGGGCCTTGGGTCATCTACGTGGGGTTCAGAAAAAGATGAGAAAAATAACACTGCGGGTGAAAACAAAAGATTCCGTTTCCTCGCTGTCATCGAGATTCATTATTTATTCTCCTTCTCCTTCAGATTCAGAAGAGGCCAGGCAGAAAGCCGCAGGCGAGGACACGGAGTGGAACAAGAGCAGAAAGACGAGCTGGAAGCACACTGGAGGGGACAGGCTGTCTGGAAGTGACCTCTTCCACTGCTGTTCTGTCTACAAGCTGAAAAGTTCAGCAGTCAGCCTCTAAAAGCTACCGGGTCTTGTTTGTCTGTCTAAGTAGTCCGTGGAGCATCACTGAGACGCACGCCGCTTTGAAGATACTAAGATGTGACGGAGGTGCAATAATCCACGACTCATGTTCTGTTGTATTTACATAAGAAGTATTCTTTAGAATCCAGAGGGGAAATTCAACGAACAAATGATGCTCTGAATTCTTCTGTTTATTAGTGGCAACAAGCCTAAGGGTGCAAAATGGGATTGCATATATTACCCCAATGAGGCCCTCAGGTGGAATGTATAGGCACATCACGGACTCATTATAGAACATAATGAAGTGTGTAATTGAAAGCTAACTGAATGAAAGGTGAGAGTTAGATTGAACCAAAGTGGAATTTCCATTTGAAAGAAGCTAACTCTGTAAATAATACAAGTGAACACTGTAGTATGACTATATCTTGCTATCACAAGGCCACTCAGATATATTGATTAGCATCACAGTGTTGAATGGATAAATTATTCGGAGAGTCTTTTATGCTCAACTAAAGCTGTATTTAGTTTGTCTGTTATGAAAAAATTTAGAACATGTTGGATTTTCTGCATTTTTGCATCCATAACAAGCATTTTGATAGGAAAGAAGGATGAATTCAAAAACTAAAATACAAATAAGAAAATTTCAGACACAGTGTGCAATGACCTTAATACCTATTAGATATCTTTACTATCACTTTGTTAAATAAAAGTATTAAGTTCTTTAATTAGTTCTTTAATTACGCTGACCCCATATTTATATTTTAGTGTAAGTAATATGCCAATATTGTAATGAAGCTTTTAATTTATTTTGATGTCCTGATGCCTTGTGGCATTTAAAAAGGCTCATTTTATTTTTCAGTATTTTATTTGTATTTAGACAGAATGGTATCGAATTTTAATATTGGCCATTTATCACAATCACGCATAACATGACAATAATTAATTGGCTGAATGAAGCTGAAATTTTAATATCATGCATCTCTACTATTACAGAGACTGTATTTAAAACACTACACCTCCATCACACTTCGAGATTAATCTTTGAATAAAACCTCTCAGACAAATAGCTTGGTGTTATTGAAATGACAAAATGCATTAGGCTCTGTTCTGCTGCCATGTATTTCAATGGTTGTAGTATTACATGACAACCATGAAACAAATGGGTAACTAAAAGTATTTCACCCGAGACCGTGATACTGAAATATGAAGCCATACCATTTTACTTCTCATTAATAAGTCTGCGCACATAGAACAATAACCTAAAACTCAGATCAATATGGTGCGCCACAATGTGTATTTGTTGTCTCCTCTGTCTGCCTGGCATCACAATAGAAACAACATGTTTTATTGTCTCCATTTCACACACTAAAGATCCTTTTCATAAAACTAAAACTCCTTTTGGATTATTTTATTATGCTGCGTTTATTTTTGGCTTTGGGATACAACAATGCAGTAGTCTCCATAGACTTTGACGTATGTAAATGCTAAAAAAAAGTTCCAGGTTATACTGCTATGTGTCCAGACTCCTGAGAGAAAAAGGGTCCTTTAAAATACTCAAACCAACTCTGTATTCCCACCTTGTCAACCAAAGGAGACATTGACATGATTCAGGACATGCACGTATTAGAGCTCAATGCAATTAACCGTCCAATTCCCTGATCCCCCTGCATCTGAGCCCCTCTGTGAGTGATGTTATGGGTCTGCTGGCAGCTCTCTCAACGATAAAGTAAAATCAACCCATCCACTCAGACAGGAGTCATGACCGCATCTTAAGTTTATGTCAGCATGTCACCATGCAATGGTTATTTATTTCTGTCCTCATTTAGGAGAAGCTACTGACCATTTACATATAATCATTTAGAAGCTAAAGAGGTTGCTGATGAAAACGTAGATTAGAAACGCTGACATGATACTTGAATTTCAGTACTGATTGATTTCTTATACAGCAAAGTGTTGTAGTATACGTTTCTATCCGTCACATGACTTCTGTCTTCATGTGTAAAACTAGATTAGATTTGTTAATACTACATGCACCAGTTACAGCTACATTTACGCCGGCAGGCCCGATGCTCAATTCTGATTTAATGTTCAGATTCTGTTCACTTTATTTTTTAAACATGTCCAATATCAGATTTTGTCCGTTCTCTGTCCTCATCTGCCCCGCTTGAGCAAAATAACAACAACAAAGATGGCACATAGCATGCTGTCATATAGAAGTAAACATCGAGGCCATTTAAAGTTAATGCTTACTCATTCATTTATAAGGTGATGTGTCGCATAAGCTAGAGAATCTGTGAACAGATGATAAGAAAGAAGAGTGTAAGCTTTTCTCACATAGTTTTGCTCAGGTTTTATTTGTTGTAATACTTAAATTGTAACACCTCACTGTCCCTCCACAAAATACATTCACAGCTGTCTCCACATTAATCAAATGACCAAAGAACAATGTGTTCTAAAGGACTTTGTCAAATGTGAAATCAAGAGTGACAAAGTTCTATGATTTACAATATTACTGACACATTAGTGCTGTATCTGAATTAGCACATGTGAAAATAAAAAAAAAATATTGAAAAGACATAGATTCCTAGTCTTTGAACTGCTTTTCTAATAATTTTCAGTGTCTTGTGATCACAAATCATTCTAATATGCACATTCGAAGCTCAAAAAACAGGTCTTATTATTATCAGTGCAGAAAACAACTGTACTGGAAATCACGTTTTTACTATTGTCAAAAATAGAAATGTAAAAAAAGAAAAAATCTCAAATAGGTATTATGGAGTATGCTTTTTTAATTGCCATATTTTATTCAAAACAAACAAATACTTTACAGAAATGCAGTCTTTTTAACAATGTGAATCATACATTTTGTAAATCCAGATTAAATTCAACTTGATTTTAACATTCTAAAAGTATATCTACTTGCACACTGACTGAAAATGTTTACATATATTTGCATCATACACATTCAGTTTTCTGCACATATGATGAGCCATATTTAGTGTCAGTGTTACCATAGCACTGTGAAGCCTGTGAGACCTGTCAGTGTTCCTGTCACGAGAAAGCAACAACGTCAGCTGATTAAAGAATTTTGGCAACTCAGCATGGCTTTCAGCGCATAATTGGCTGGTTTGCCTTAAATTATGCCAAGAAAGCTTTCTCCTCCTTTTTCTAATTTTACTTAACAAATGTGGGATTTAGAAGCGGCTTCCTGAAATCCTACCTTACTTAAACCACAATTACTTGAGAAGCCATCTTTTAATCCATTTTTACTAAATAGTCGGAATCAAAGTTTCACCTGTTAATTAATCATTTATTTAAAAGATTATTTGAGAAGCAAATGGAAAACGTAATTTCTGAGGTGCTTATATGAAGCTTTTCATTCCGGCTCAGCCCTGCGTTTAAAAATAACTACTGTGTGGATTCACAATAAAATGAGCAAAAAATCATATGGCTGTAACTTGTGGTAACTCAAGCAAAAAATAATCAGATACTCTCTCTAATTATTATTACTAAAGCTGTTTTTTTAACCAAAAGGTCACAGACTTTCTCACATGAACCATGTGATTGACCTGAAGGATCTAACTGTTAAGATAGCCTTGTCTTGTCTCATTTGGAAGCATGGACCATTAAGAGTGCCATGGTCTGTTAAATTGCAAAGCCAAGTAATTCCTTTATCAGAATGATCAGCGTGTGTGTTTGGACCTAAGTGCTCATGCATCCTTTACCTCTAAGCAATGGCTATCTAAACACATTAGTTCAACAGGTACGAATCTGTCCTTATTTTCTGCCTTAAAACTTTCAATCGCTATCAATCTTGTTACAAAGACTGCCAAATGCTTTTATACTAAAAATAAAAAAACTATATTTTGCAAAGGGCAAACAAACAGAGTCAACAGATAAGCCAATCTCTTGATCAGCAGCACTCCGTCCTGAATGAAGTAAGAGTGGATAAGAAAGCATGGAACTGAAAAACACAGTGGGGAAATTTAGCTAGAATGCTCTAGGTCACTTAATTCTGGGGACATGGATTATTCATGTGGCAACCACTGATCATCATGACCCTCATAAATCAAACAATGTGGCATCTCGCACCACCACTGAGCCCGGTTACAGCCTGCTAATCTCAACGCCATCCTTCATCACTATAACCTTTTTCTTATCGCAGTCTACACCCCAAGACAAAACTGAGTTTGAGGACAGGTCTTTCACGCTGATCTTATTTCACCTGTTTATGCAAAGAACAATGCAAACTTTATCGCTCCTGTCATGCTGTGTGCTCTGCTCCTGCATAGGCTATCAAAGGCCTCCAGCCATCTAACACGGGACACCTGGTCGCAGCGCATTGGATGCCGCAGAGGCTTACAGGAGACTAAATATAATTTAGGCCATGTTTATCTCTTTGCATTAACATCTATCCGATCACAAACTGAGACTACTGTGCATCTAAAAAGCATCTTCCAGTGACCACTTGTGGTTGGAGGGTCTTTGAATTCATATATGCATAAGTCAGTATGCATACTAAAAGTAATAATTGTAATCATAAAGATTTTGAACTCTTTTTACAACTAATTTCCTCCATTTTTACATTTAAATTACCTTTTCTGTGATGTAACAATTTATTTAAAATGATTACTAAATCACTTAATATACACAATATACATGTACATATATACATAATATATACATATAAAACATGACTAATTTAAATGGTTAATTTAGCCTCCCAAAATTACAATTACTTCACTTAATCATCTAAATCTGGATAACCTTTATCACAAAAAAAATAAACAAATTGTAGAATTTTGCAACTAAATAGTTCTAGTTACTATCGATTTTCAATGGAATAATAATAATAATAATTATTATTATTATTATTATTCAAATATAGAGAGACAGATTTCGAATAATGGTGCATCCTTAATTTATACCATGGTGTACAAAGGGTCTTTAATGTCCAGTGGGAAAAATTAACTGTTGGACAGCATTATAATGAAAGGCTGCTAAGAATATACTGTACCAACAGATCAACAACTTTCTGGAGCATAAATACAAAAATAGAAATAATAGAAAAATAGAAATAAGAAAGCAATGATTACAATCATTATTGAAGTATTTATGAAAAAAAAACAGACAAGATCAACACTAATGAGGATATATTTAACAGCTAATGTACCTTGTGCTCATTTGCTATTTCAGTATGGCACGCCCTATCTTGTGTCAAACACACCAAGTCTTACAGTCTTAATTGGATTTATTTTGAGCAAGTGACTGAGACCCTTCTTCCTGAACTCAGTGCAGCTCCACAGTTATGATTCATAATGTCTACATGAGCCTGAAAGAAACAGAAAAAAGCTTAATTAAGCAGAATAAAAAGTCAATAAGGTCGTATTACAGCCTCTCTGCAATCAGATGCATTTGTTTGTTTGATAATTCTGTGAAAACGAATAACACATAAGTTATTGACCAGTCTTCATACTGTCTGCAAGCTTTACACCCACTCAAGCCTTGACACGACGTCCCGCTGCCCCAGTCAGAGGGCAACGGCAGCAGGGAGTCCTTGTCTCCTCACCAACCCCCAGCAGGTTCCAAACAAGCTCGCCACAGCCCAGTCAATTACTTCCCCTGTGACTTCTCACATAATAATAGGATCATATGCATCTGGTACATGTCATCTAGCAAATTAGAACAAATTAGCAGCGTGTCGGTGAAGGAGGTGGCGCTATGTTTAGATACTAAACACCTTCGCACTTCTCAGGTGCAGCCTTAAGACACAAATGATAGTGGAATATTATAGCTCTTAGGGTCTGGATGTAGTGCCTTGCAGCGGTGCATACCAAACAAGGCGATCGGTTATTGCTTTATAGTTCAGGCAGACTCTCGGGCCAGGGCTTAAGTCAGCACCAGCGCAGTAGGGCAAGGTGTAGAAATGGGTGGAGAGAAAAAGGTGAAAAGGAAAGATATGGAGAGGTAGGAAGCAGGCTGAGCGGCTCGCCATGAAATGCTGAAACAACAGCATGGCTGCCAGGGCAATTTACAGCTCAGTGGTTTCACACCTCAGCCGCCGCCTTCCAACTCTGAACATCCAAGTCCATTCTGGCGCCTTCATTTATTTGGTGTCAGCGCCTGAGGACGCGCATGAAGGCTCGGCATGGATCGGGAGCCCGTCCCAAATGTCTTCGGATAAGTGGTGTGTGAAGCCGACAAGAGAAAGGAGAGAGGGAAAAAAATGCATTATTGGCTTCGAAACCATGCTACGGGTGACTCTCTTACATTCGGTGAATCATTATTAATGAGCTTTGAACACAAAAATACACACTCCAGACCAGCCTTGGCACATTTGCTTCAAACTTGATTTAAGTGAAGCTGTCCATCTTCGCTTAGTCCTTGCAGGACAGATAAATTCATTCAGTCCAAATCTAAATGTCCAGTAGAAATAACAAACGAGGGCGGCGATCTATGGTGTCCCTCAGCGTGGAGGCCAAATTTCAAAATATGACGTAAGCGCTGTGATTTTTGGACACATTATGAATTCAACGAAACAATCCACTGTGCAAAAATAGCGTGCTACATTGCTTCCACCCTAAACTTTGACTTTGTCAAGGTCAAGGCTGTGAGCTAATGGTTTATTAACCTGCGCTGTTGCTGCAGCACCATCGACAGGAAGTAAAACTATGATCGTGACATGAGTGCATGAAATATGGCGGTATGATTGGGGTACTTAAAAGACTAAGAATAAAGGCTGATGTGCCCTGGCCTTAGAGAGGTGACATATTCGCTCCATCTACTGTACCCACACTATTAAATATACATGCTCAATTCATCGCAAAGTCCTCCTTAAGTCCTTGAGGAACATTGGGTGACATTTTACAAGTGACAATTGTTACATAATCCATGATTTAATATGAAGGAGTGCTGTACATACGCACTTTAGTAGTGAGTGCAGCTTTTTAGTTAGAAATTTCTCGGAAATTCGCTTTAAACATCATCAAAAGTAACAGCAACATATATATATAAACAATAAAAAAAAACACAGTATTTTTTTTTATAAAGACTGGAACATTAGTCAGAATTTGACCAATTTTTTCGAATTTTATTTTAATTCAAGATGAACCAGAAATCATGACATTTTTTGCAATTATTTTATTCTTTTTTATTCTATTATTTAATTTTATTAAATTATTTTATTATATTTTAAGGAGTATTTGTAAATATAATCTAACATCATTTACAGTGGGTAAGAGTATATTTGCTATACTTCAGTAGATAATATTTTTCAAAAGTTCACTTCAGTACAGTAGGAACATTATCATACAATTTTAAAAACAGTAGAGTACAAACATTTGTACATGCAATTTTATGTGGAATAACTGGAATAGTAAAATGCACTTCCCCTCCACAAAAAAAAACAACTTAATAATGAGAAAAATTACAACAAAAGTACCTCAGTGCATTATTAAAGTAATAATGCAACATTAGCATATAATGAATAAATACATTATTTTGTTGGAGCTTTTAAATGTGATGTTCCCAACACTGTCTCTGGTAGCTATAAATAAGTAAGACACCTCTGCCAATATCATGCAAAAACATCTATATGGAGGAAAGTGCGCCATGCACGCACACACACACACACACACACACACACACACTTACACTTAAGAATGCATTAACACAAATGCATCCCTCAGAACTTAAGAGTGGACATTGGAAAGTGAATCACATTAGGAACAAATGTAGTCCATAGAAAGGGAACATCTTAGAAGAATCATCTGATGAGAGTTATTGTAGCGAGGTAGTCAAGATGACCTCTCGCACTTTCCAACGCTATCGGCTTCCTCCGCACAGGTCATTACGAGGGGTCCTCAACCTCACACAGGCAAACAAATGAGCCATTACACTGCAGCATCACTCAGGGGCTCCAATTAATTAAACAACCCATGCAGCCCTGCTCCTCACAATCACTGCCAAGCACCAGTTTCAACTGTGTGAATCACTACACTGCTACTATGCATGAACGTGATAGAACTTTCTGACATTCCTCTCTCAAAATTAATTCTACAACATTGTTCAAAATTAACAATTAAATCTGCTCTGCCTACATGTGCTTACCTCTATTGTCTTCTATGTGAATTATTAAATTACATTTTTTCAAAGGTTTAAAGCCAAAAACTCAAAAGAAGGTTTCAAGGTAAAGTGCATGATTATTAAATCAAAGTAAATGCAGTCGGTCTGGATGTAATTTTATGTAGAAGTAAAAGCAGAGTATAAAATATTTAAAAAGCTAATAAATACAACTTACCTTAATATCTGAACTGCTGGACGCCTATGAGAGTGGTACTTATAAGTCGAGTCCTAAAAAAGTTTTTTGTATGCATTCTCCCTTTAAATAACTTAATGTGACTTCTTTTCTAATTAATCCGTTTCCTCATTCGCTAACTCAAAACGACCCAGCTGATGGGGCCTCCCACGGTTACTAAAAGTAGTAAGCCTTTATCACCACCTACACCTTGCTAAGAGAGGACTGATAGGAGTAAAAGTGGCCTTGGTCAGGAGATCACTGAATTATTCATATGACTGGCAGGTGTTGTTGATAGGGCAGCTCTTCTGCACTTCCAAGTCCCAGGTGTAGTTTTAACAGCTCCATGTTCACAGCCCTGCTCATAGCTGGCATTGATTGCATGGTACAAAGACTCTGCTGCTGAATAAACAAAGGAGCTTCTTTACATAGTGGCACATGGTGCATCAGCACTAATAACACTACAGATCCATCACTGCCCATGACACACACAGTGCGGAGGGGAGGAGGGAGATCCCTACAGTACTCACTGGGTTTAGGAGTTAAAGACAGAGCAAAGAATAAAATGACATTCAAAACAGGGAAGTTCAGCATGATTGAAGCTAATCTAATATCCCACCGCGGTTTCTGATGACCGCTGACTCTGGAGACACGGATTTGAGTACAATACAAAGCTGCAATAAAAGCATCTGGACTCTGTAAGTGAGTCAAGTATACACGCGGTTCTGAACCAAATGTTTCAAAAAAACGTAATAAGAGATTGATATTTCTTTAAACTCTTTAAACATTTATGTTTCTAATTAATATGTTTGTAGAATTTTAGGATGCTATAGCTAGCAATTCTAGCCTGAAATGTGCTTTCAGAGGCAGGAGCCTTACGTAAAAGAAGTGTGTGTATTCAGAGTGTGCTATTAGTATACTTTCTTTTAAACTCAAAAATGGAAAAGCATACTTTTAGTCAACTTTTTGTATTTCCGCTTGCATGTACTTATAACATGCTTAAATGACATTTAAGTATTTTGAATATATTTAGAAAAGTCTAAATATATTTGAGCTTAGTATTTGTGCTCCTAGAATGTGGTAGGTGGTGCTAGTACACTGAATTTCCAAAAAAATACAAATCAAGAAGAAACTGATGTTTCCACACGTAGATCTGTGCATAAATCAGCATCAAAACTGTTTTTAGGAACAAAATATTGACCAATGAAAAGGAAATAATGACTCGTCAAGCATCGTAAGTGTTGATCAACTCTATTCTGAATCACAATACATAGTCTTTTTATTTCAGAATGTTGTTTCTTTGTTTTTTATTCATGAAACCTACATTCAAGTGTTTAAAAATACATGAAGCTAGAATAAAATGTTTTTTATTTACATAAGCAGATGTCCTGTTCTTTCTTTTGATATTTTGCATGTTCAGATATTTATAACCAAAATATATATACATCAATACATAAATACATACATAGTAGTATACTTAAAGTAAGTTATGTAAAGAGTTAACTTATGAGAACTTAAGAAAACTTAATAGTATAATAATAATGAAATCACTGTACTCAGTAGCTTCATCGACACTATACTTCAAAGCATACCAAAATGCTACTATAAGAATTAAATTGGTAAACTATCAGCATATAAGTTCACATTTAGGATAGCTATAGTACAAGCTTAATCCCATGATGTAAACCAGTGTACTCCACCAAGCATTACCAGTTATACTTGAAGTATACTTAAAAATAAACTTTTATACACTAGAAAGTGGGCCAATTTAGTCCTGCTGAAGTATTAAAAATAGTACACTTAGGAGTATAATTTCTAGGCAATTGATATGTGTATACTTACACTAAAATAAAATATACTTAACTTAATACTTTACTTAAGTATTATTTTGCTAAGAGGATTTGGGCCTAGAATTGCAGCAACCATTTCAACAAATATTACATACTACTTTAATCTCTGTGATCATTGCCCACTTGCAGTTTATCAGGTGCTGTACTGTCAAGGAATCATGCTATATTACACTAGCTGTTTCTCTAAAAAATTATGCTATAGCCTGTAGTTTCTATACTCTAAAATGTGCGTAAATGGGAAAATGCCTTTGAATCATCCTCATGTTTCTCTAAACCATATAACTTTCTTTATTTCCATACAGTGAAGTCAGTGTTATTTAATGGCTTAGAAATGATGTGCTATCACGGGTTTGGAATGACACAAGGTGAGTAAATGATGACAGAGAGTCTCATTTTTGGCTGGACTTCCCTATCCTTAAGTGCTCTTGTATACTGTCATATGTTCTGAAATTGCTACTTAGGAGCGCGTATGTCAACTTGCACGCATACATACACACATATCGCAATGCAGAAGGAAAAACTGAAGCTGTGAAGTGCCCATAGCACCCATACCGTGCTAAAGGTCACAGTAGGTCATTTTTCCAGAATCAAGCTGCATACCAATATCAAAATCAAAGCCATAAATGCTCCTGAGCAGGCTTTACATGGAGACTTTTTTCCATGTAGAAAGAATGTAAAGTGCTTCCTAGTCTGCATTAGTACGATATTTAGATTTTCATTAAGATGATGTAATTGGCTGCATTACACATTCCTTTATGTATTAGACGCTCTGATATAATGTATATGAGAAATATTCAAAACCCTAACACCAACCCTTTTACTAACAAGCTCTGTTTCATTAAAAGTTCAAGAAGAAGTTGCACCACCAGTTCTAGAGATAATGGAGAACTGTTTTCCTTTTGCTCAGACGTTTGGATGTCATCAAACACATTGAGGCTGTTCATTACAAGTTCAATTGAGATGTCACAGCACAGTTATCGGCCTAGAACAGGACAGAAGGAAACACCAAAGCAATTTCCACCCAGGTGATCCACCCCGAGGCCCAGTAGGTTGAGCAGGGAAATTAAGCTCAGCGCTGGTCTGCTGTCAGGAACTCCAGTCAAATAAGACAGCCAATGCTTTTGTCTTTTACCACTTCACAGAAAATGTGTAGAATAAAGAAAGGAGTTTCCTGCAGGGTGTGGGCCAGGCGGCTCATAGAATGAGCTAATGTCACTCTCTCCTGAGTGATGGAGAC